>NW_026057584.1:7350523-7605682 GCF_023721935.1 Panthera uncia
GGGGGGGGGGGGGGGGGGGGGGGGGGGGGGGGGGGGGGTGTGTGTGAGTGTGGGTGTGTGCGCATGCGTGCATGTATGAGCTAAGTAGGGGCAGAGAGAGAAAATGAGAATCCCAGGCAGGCTCCGCACTGTCCTCACAGAGCCCAACACAGGTCAGGAGCCCTGAGATCATGACCTGAGCCAGAATCAAGAGTTGGATGCTTAACCGACTGAGCCAACCAGGCACCCCTCACTGCAGCAACTTCTTACGGAGAAGTGTAGTATTTCTCCCTACGATGACAGCAGTTAACTCTACAGAATGACAAAATATAAGGATTAAAAGGTCCTCCTACAGTGCCTGCCTGTGTCACTACAGCATCTGCCCAACAGTGACACATCTACCTCTTGAAAACACACAGAATCAGACCAATGTTATCTTTATAACGTGTCTCCAAATAGCAGACTGTTAACAAAGCACTGCAAATCTCCTCAAAAAATGTCGTATCTCACCATCAAAACTTTGATTAAACGTATCTGCATTTGTCTTAAATAAGAACCTATTTCAGGTGATAATAAATGTAATGCAATACATTAGTTTTTAGGATAACAAAGAGCTCTTGGGAGTCTACATGTACAGTGCAGACGGTCTTCTCAATAAGAAAAGAGACTACAAAAGAGGTTCTGTTTTGGGTCCTGTTTCTAACCTCTCAGGATGCAGGCTCTTAAAATAAAAAGGGGGATGAAAGTAATTAGATACAATTGCAGCTTCCGCTTTGGAACCTTATTGGTTCAATTACAGATAGCTTCTCCACATTCCCATTCCTCTCAGTCTTTCCTTTCTTTGCCAAACTCCTTAAAAGAACAGTCTATGCACTGCCACCCACACCTGCTACACTGTGACTTCCACTTCCACCCCTCCAACACAGCTTCTCTCCCAAAGAGAAGCAGTGACTCAAAGTCCCCAAATCCAATGGCTTTACCTAGTCCTCATCTTCCGACCTCAGTAGCCTCTGACATTACCTACCCAAGCCTAAACTAAAACCTTCTCCATTCCTTCCTTTCTCTTCACTCTAGTCCACTCTTGTCTCTGAAGATTTTTCTCCGGCTACTCTTTACCTACCCTCTAAAAATGGGAATTTAGCCCTAGATGCCTGATACGCATATCCTTTATCTCCCTCACAGATTATCAATCTAGAGTTTTCATCTTTAATGCACATCTATGAAGCTTTCTCAAAATACACACATCCGGACTCCATCCTAGGATCTCCTAGAGTAAGGTCCCAGGAATGTACATTCAAGAGAAAGAACCACAAGTAATTTGGGGGCACATCGTAACTGAAAAATGACTACTACGTATCAAACACGTCTCAAAATGGACAAGTCGCACAGTGCCTAATAGAGATTCAAATACTCGCTGAATTCACTCACTAAGCTTTGTCCTAGACATTTAACTCTGAAGAGAAATCTTTGGCTTAAGCCCTCAAAATATTAGTCTACTGAGTAAAAAAAATAATAAACAGATCTTTCTAATACTGTGTTGCTATGTGAGGAATAGTGTCAATTGTTTAAGAAACTAGAGAAGATACCTAACGTGGCTTGGGAACTTCGGATGGGAGAGAGTTTCAGGCACAGAGAACAGCACGTGCTAGGGCACACTTGAGGACCTAACAGGCTGTGAGGCTGGGGAACAGAGGAAGGAGACAGAAGTGGCACTCAAACTGTACAGAGGCAGGCAGATGCCACGTTGTGCAAGGTCTCACAGGCCACGTTAAAGTTGTGACTTTTTATGGAGACTCAATCCATTAACCCTTCAACATCAGGAATTACAATGTCAATTTTAAGTGTGTACCAGAAGAAACATGGAAGTAAACATTAATACTACCCACTAAGGCATATGAGGCAAAGTAAAATCAAAACAGTAATACTGGAGAAGGAGATATGTTTTAAGCTTATTCACTAGCAAAGGTGGTAGGACCTCCACAGCTTCATCCATATTCTTTTTGGCCTCTTTTGAAACAACAGCATTTTAGTGTGCCTTCTGGACATACATCCTGCAGCCACTGGGAAGGTAGCTGTCTGATGTGAGAATCTAATTACTGTGGAGGATCCGAAACCCTGTCTGCTCCGCTGATAACCAAGGTGACCATGTCATAACCTTGTAGAAAGTGAGATTCCCGAGCTCCACCTTCGTTTCCTCTCTGTTTCGGTGAATTTTGGGAAGGACACGTACATGGGAAGCAGAGTTTGACTAAGTTTACTAGTGAAATAATGTGTTTCAGTAATTCACCACTAGAAGCAGCTCCAGGAGGCATAAACGGAAACCCATCTTATCATGATCACTGGCCTGGGCAGAATCCTGTTTTAGCTTATCTACTCTCATAAATACATACCATCCCCTCTGCTGGGCACTTTGGTTGGCAGGCTATTTTCCGTCTGACTCTCCTCCTCAGCTTTTTCTGTTTGCTCAGTTTGGGGTTCCTCTTTCCTCTCAAACTGTGGTGCTTCCTGAGGCTGATGGTCTGAAGGAGTACCTGGTCTAGCAGATGATGATGAGGTCTGGGATGTTTCCTCACTAGCTTCTGTAACATAAAGCAATCTTAAATTAGCACCTTAGGAAGCTTTTGATCTGATGAAAAGAAGAAGGTACAAGACAAAAATGAGCCTTACCAACTCCTACTCTATCTGTCTTCTCTCCCTCTTTCCTATTTGTCTTATCAGGTTCTTTGGCTTCTTCGTTATGGCTGCTCTCAGAATCGGAGCACTCCCCCCCTTCCTCTACAGGCCGGAAGTCCATCTCCTGCTCTTCTGGAATCGGCTCTTTCTGGACCTTCTGTGTCAAGAAAATAAAGCCGAAGGTCAACAGTACATTTGGCTTTGGTGGAAGGTCGGTGTGTGTCATGACATTTAAAACAGATTTCCTACCTTCAGAGAGAGGAACGCTCCGGAGGAGTCAAATGTGCCCATCTCTTCTTCAGCATCCTCTAGGCACCATTCGGGCAAGCTGTCCCGGTCATCGTCCATGCTTCCACTGCCAGAGCGCACCCTTCGGTAACCCCGTTCATCATCCCGATCTCGAAAATCAAACTCAAACCTTCGCCGTCGTTCCATGTGTTCACGCCAGCCTGCAGAACGAGGGCCATCTGGGATGAGGAGGATACAGACCTTAGAAAACTTTCATGACAGTATTTGAAAAAGAAAACCATGAATAGGAAATAAAGGGGAAAACTATGATTAACTGTGAAATCAAATGGATCAATCAACTAAAGAGAAAATTAGGCAAATTAAATCAAGTGAAGAGCTTAGCATACAAACGATACCACTAAGTGACAATAGTGGTTATCTTCAATAAGTACTGAGCCACACAACATACTCTACAGTTTTGAAAGATAAATTTGAAACAAATTACTTTTAAAGGACACTTTACTCAAAGTATACATTTTGGATAAGCTTTGGCTATGTGACCGAAACTTCAGTTAGCCATTCACAGGGCACACTCCTAGCCCAGATCTGTAACACTGACCATGTGACCATAACTGAAGTTCCTGCCTTCCCTTTGGCAGGTCTTACACCTTTTCCTTCTTCTCATGAAAATACCATTCTTTATGGATACGACCAACCCCCTGTGTCAATTCCTAATATCAAACTCATCATGCCAACTTGCTAGTGACAAGATTCCAGTTGGAATTCTGATTCCCAACAAAAAGTCATGGAATTACAGCATTGACAGATGTCAAAGATTTTATATAGCCCACTATCCTAATTTTATAGTTTAAGAAACAAAAATTCTGACAGAAGTAACTTGCATAACGGCAAAGCAGAACTAGAATCGAATTCTGCATCCAATAATGCTTTTTCCACAACAGCATGCTTACTTTCCTTTTCCTTTATTCTCAACTCTTAACTCTCCCCAGGGAGTTTTTATTTCTGTATAATACCCCCAGGGACATTCCTAAATCCACCCTAGCATACTGTTTATTACATCTACTTTCCAACAGAAAAAGACTTCCTAAGAATAAAAGATGTCAGTTAACGTATTAAACACACACACACACACACACACACACACACACAGGGGAAATCTTGTTAATATCTGACAAAACTGAGTCTAAGAAAGCCTTCAAAAGAGAGACAAGTTTTAACCTATTAAAATTTTCTATCTTTTTGAATGCTTTCTCTGTGGGAGATACAGAAAAGAAATGAGCCAAAGTCAAATGTTCTTACTACTGAGGCTCAATTTGCTAAAACCAGCAGTCTAAAATTCAAACTGAAAATAAGAAGGCAAACATCAGCCCAATAGATGTAGCTACTTGTAAGTCACTCACAAAAAAGATAAGAAACATTATTCCCACACTCCTTTACTTACAACAACTATTGCCTTCTACGAAAACTAAGGAGCTTTATATCCAGTTTGCTTATATGCAAACCTAGAATCATTACTCAAAAGAAGTATTCATGATCCAGTGCTGAATTCCTGAGAACTCTCTCTACTACTATCATTTCTAAACCGTCTGTTAAGTATGCACCATGATAGGAATCTATCCTTCTAGGCATCTGGCTCATGTTTTCCTCTTACTGAGTTTCTTAAGTTCACTTCCCAGAGTGGGAATGCTTAGCTGTCCCTACCTTAATAGTTGCATCTCCATACGTATCCAATTTTGAGCCCTACTTAAACCAAACATAGCTGATAAGGCACATCTATAGCTTATTAAGACTGATCACTGCTTTTGAAGGCTTTCCAACATACATCTGCCACAATTTTTATAATATAAAAAATCAGTCAAAACCATTATATTTAAACTTTGAATCAAATCATAAAAGAATAAAGTATAATCTAAGAAATGTTAACAGTAATTTATACAACTGATATAATCAGACTTAACTTTTAATATGCTTGGTTGAAAAAGCAGATAGTGTCCTTTTTAAAAAATGCTATTTCCACTGATTTTTCAGCCCCATGTATCGTTATATACCCCAAACTGTCTTTCAAAAATATACCAACATAAAATTTGGGGAAATTGTTAACTTAATGACAAATAAATTGGACATGAAAATCACGTAACAGGGAGAAAAGCTTAAGAAAAAGACAACATATAGCCAAAATCGAAGTTGCTGGGGTGTGGGGTGAAAAGGGTCAGTGGTAGAATATACACTAAAATTTTACTTTATCTCCTTTATTAAAGGGATTCTATTAAGAATCAACATCAGATGTTTGGGCTCACAAACATTGTTGATCTTCCAAAACATTCACCTTGTTTGTTTTTGATCAGCTGGAATTTTTCTTCTCGCTCAGTCCAGATCCTGTCCATTCTTTCACTGAATGCTTGTTGGGAACATAGTCTACAAATCCTTTTGCTTACAGGCAAGCTCAGCACAAAATGCTGTGATGCCTTGAAGAGAACTACAACATTTGGTTGCCCAGCACACAGACTGATGAGAACTGCCTAGTTAACTGTGATGTAAACAATGCCTACTAATGACAGAAAACTCACCCATGAGGCAGCCATGAGGAGTTGTGATGAAAGCATCAAAACTCTATCCAAAGATCAACTTCATTCTGTTTCTACCTATCTACAAGTACATAAAGCACTCTGAATGTTTGTTATAATGTTTACTCAGACCGAGACTAGGGGCTTTGCTAATAATTTGATTTTAAAATGTAAATGCAAACAGTTTACTTATGATTTCTTCTATGAAAAGTAAGCTTCTTTGGCATATGGTTGACAGCTAAAATAATGTTATGCACATGAAATTCAGAAGGCAAATATACACTCTGTAAGCTTCAGTTCTGCATGACCCCACGATTCAAACTACAGTGGCATCTGATTATCATGAGGCATGGAATCAGCACTTTGGTAGGGGATGAACTTTGACACAAAGCACCAGTGTCTTCAATTACCAGCATATCTAATGTCAGGGAAGAACAGTTTGAAGCATTCTTAAGAGTCAAACAGAAGAACTTACAAAACCACTAATCACTACTCTTCTCTCTCCTTTTTCTAAAGTTAGAAGGACAAAAGAATGAACTTGTGATTACGTTTTTGACCTGGGTTTAAAGTTTATTCTTCAAATAAGCTTAAATCACATTTTCAGGACAAAAAACAATTTGAAAGAATAAATCCTTTATTACGCAGGAAAAATACCCATTTTAGTAGGAGCACATATTCCTTAGTGAGCATATAATTATACATTTATAAGTTTTAAAGCAATGCTGAAAAAGATAGATTTAGCATTAGACAAAACCAAATGAAACCCTCTTACATTTTTGCAGTTAAGGGTAGGTGCTTCCCATTAACACTATTTGCTCCAGAAAAATAAAGATGATTTTCATCAAATGAATAGACGTGGGGAACTTTCATGTTGAAAATGTTTTGTTGGGGCACCTGGGTGGCCCAGTCAGTTAAGCGTCCGACTCCGGCTCAGGTCATGATCTCATGTTCCATGAGTTCGAGCCCCATGTTGGGCTCTGTGCTGACAGCTCAGAGATTGGAGCCTGCTTCTGATTCTGTGTCTCCCTCTCTCTCTGACCCTCCCCTGCTCACGCCCTGTCTCTCTCACTCTTAAAAATAAATAAACATAAAAAAATTAAAGAAAAGAAAGAAAGAAAATGTTTTGTAGTAATAAGCCTGAGTACGATGACATAAAGTAACTGGCGCCTCTTTAGCAGCTTACCTTTCCTGCTTAATCTGTAAACATTTCCTTATTAAATACTCACTTATTTTGGTCCCTGTGCCCTCACTCAGATCTCTTACCAGGACTGTGCGGCCGCCACCTCTCTCCATCCCTTCTTGATCCAGCTAGTCGCCAACCTCCATCTTCATCTTCTCCATTTTGTTCCTCTCTAAAAATGCGCCAATTTTCACTTTCTGATCGTATGAATTCATGCTTTCTTCCCACTGATGTTGGTCCACCTTCCTCAAAATTGGGTCTCCCTGTAATGAAAATAAGTAACCATGTGCCTTGGCCACTGAGGATTCTGAAAACAGACTGGACTGCCCAAATCAAGCTTTTGTGCAAATGTGTCAATTTCAACATTCAGGCAGTGTAAATGAAATAACTGCAGGTATATGCACAGATTACTAGATACATTTCTTAAAGTTTAATGTTCACAGACTGGGCAATTAGTTTTCAGATAATACGTGCATTAAAAAAAAAAGGGTATGCAATGAAAAGTGAATCAACCTACCTCACCCAGCACGTACCACTTTAAGTCATATAAGATTTTCAATTATATGACATATCTTAATTTAATTTAACTTCTACTGGCGATTCTGCCTAAATAGGGTATCTGTGAAATTCAACTTGTCTTTTATCCTAAAACACACTGTAAACTCAAAGGTAGAGAGTGTGAACTAAAATTTTTCATTCACTCTAACACCTATTACATTATAGACAGACAAATTGCTTTTGAAAAGAATTCAAAGCTAAGCTATGTGTAACCTAATGCAAATTAAGAGTCTATTAATGATGAAAGAGAGACCGGTATACACCAAGCAAACAAAACTCGTATTTTCAAAGGACAAGACAAATCCAAACTGTGCAAATTCTTTAGTCACCACCCTACATGTTCTAACACAATTCGTAACAGATGATACAAAATCTTACATTAGTTGAAAATCCAGAACATACACTGATATCTTCATTTGTAACAATTAAAGTTACATATACTTCAGTGACAACCTCAATTCTTTTCACTAAACCACAGTGAAAGTGAAAGAATGTTGTACAGTTCCATCTGAAAATGAGGGAATTCTAATGTTTTGTCATTCTCTTATATGCCATTTCATATGTAGTGAGATTCAATATCCTGTCTGCCCAAACAGCTATTAGCTTGTTACTAGCTTATTATTCTCTTGAAGGATAAAATACCTGGAAACGGGGGGAAGGGGAGGGTGCAAGAATTTGCTGGGCAGAATACTATCTGCTTTCTTATGCAGGCAGCCTCAAAGACAGCCCCCAACAAGCCCTGCCTTCTGGCTTTTGTGTAATCCCCTCACCCGAAGCGTGGGCTTCACTTACTGACTTGCTCCCAACAAAGAGAATACAGCACAAAGTGATAAGATGTCATTGCCAATAAATATTAAGTCACAAGCAACCGTGAATTCCCCCTGGGATGCTCTCTCTGAGGCAATCCAGCTGCCATGCTCACACGGCAAAGCACTGAGGCTTGCCAACAGCCACATGAGTGCGCTCGAAAAGAATCCAACCCCAGTCAAGCCTTCAGATGACTGCAGCCCCGGCTAACACCTTGATAGCAGCCTTACAGCCTCATGAAAGACTCGGGTCAAAGCCATCCAGCTATGCTGCTCCTTCCTGAACCACAGAAACTAAGATAATGTTTGCTGCCACTAAGTCTTGAGGTAATTTTGTTACACAGCCATAGATAATAAAAACACTCATTTTTAAGTGTTTTTACACACCACTATTTGAACAGCATGGACAGGATTCAAATATTGATCTTCTGACACATTCAACAAATATTTCTTACACATTAAGTGCCAAGTTTTATGAATTCATGTACAGATATCCCATGTCTGCCCTTGGGTTAGAAGGCCTTCCAGGTTCTCTTGCTCAGAAGAAGAGGGGCAACCCATTTTACAGAGTACCACATCTGCTGACATAACTTGATGAAAAATGTAGCTACACTCAAAAAAAGAAACCTAAAGAAATCCCTAACACATAAAAAGAGATAGATAAGAGACACATATAGATACATGATGGGAAATGGCCTTCAACCCACGTAAACAGTCAGTCACAAGCAATATGTGCCAGGTACCATGCAATAATTTGGGAATACAGCAGTAATCACATGACGGATGAGCCACACACTCACTCACTATGTTTCACCTACTTTTACACTAAGCCTTTGAAAAAGTAATGAATGTACCAAAGTAAGCAAAGAGCATGAATGGTAAAATGTTTAACTCATCAAAAACTGGTCACTAATTCTTTCTAACAGACGATACACTGCAAAAAAAGAAAATTAAAAATAAAAATACTAGTAATCCCTCAATCTGAGAAACAGAACTCTATCCGTAGTTAGCTTTTACATAACTTTGTATTTTTATATAGCTGTAATCAGTACACCCACTATTTTATAATCTACTCTTCATGCAGAGCAAATATTTCTCTGTGATTCTACACTGTCCTAACAATACAAGTGGGTATATATATACACTAGGTATACCTTGCTGCTACTGCATAATCTACTACACTTGACATTTACTTTATCATCAATTTTTTGTGAACTATAGATAAAGTAAGAAATACCTGCTTTTCTGAACTAGGTCTTCTGAAAAAAACCCTCAAAAGAGTGAAATTACTAGTGAAATGACAGACTTCATCCACTGACACGACTTTATCCCCCTCAAAAAAAAAGGGTCAAATCACCACACCATTTTACATTATGGACACTAAGTGCAGCTATCCTTTTAAAACCTTTACTACTTTAACAGTTATAAAAATGGTATACTAATGTGGCTCAAAGATGAATTTTTCATATCAAAGATTTTTCATAGTTTACTAATCTTACGTCCCTTTATGTTAATTATTTGCATTTTTATTCTAAATTAACAGCTTCTTCACCTTTGTAACTGTGAAGTCCTATATATATTTTTCATATTAGTACCTAGGAATAAGAAAAATATAAAAAACAGGACAGGACAGGGCACCTTTCTGGCTCAGTTGGTAGAGTGTGTGACTCTTGATCTCGGGGTTCTAAGTTTGAGCCCCACATTGGATGCAGGGATTACTCAAAAATAAAATCTTAAGAGGTGCCTGGGTGGCTCAGTCAGTTGAGCATCGGACTCCGGATTTTGGCTTGTCATGATCCCAGGGTCATGGGAATCAGCCCCACAAAAGCCTCCTCACTGAGCCTGAAGCCTGCTTGGGTTTCTCTCTCTCCCTCTGCCCCTCTCCCCTGCTCTCTCTCTCTCTCGCTCTCTAAAGTAAAAGAAATAATAATTATAAAAATTTTTAAATAAGATATAATCTTTTAAAAAATGGACAGGGTAAAAATAGGGAAAATACAGGAAGAAAAAAATCTGGCTTTTCTACTTACTGAAAATTATGTCATAATTTTCAACCTCATAAAGTTTGAATAACTATGCTACTCTTTGTTCCAAAAGAGGATTTGAGACAGATATTCTGAAGATACAGAAAAGCACAGTCCTGAAGAAAGAATAAACATCTTGTAGTCCCTACACTTGATTTCAAATTTTGGCCCCAATTCTGATCTATATACAGACAGGAAGCAAGGGAAGGGAAGGAAGAAGGAAGGGAAGGGAAGGAAAGGAAGAGGGGGAGGGGGGGGGGGGAGGGAAGGGAATGGAGAGGGAAGGCAAGGGGGAGGGGAGGGGAGACCATTCCCAATTTGATAGAGGGAGGGTGTGTGTGTGTGTGTGTGTGTGTGTGTGTGTGTGTGTTATGTAAAGCTGCCTGAATTTACAGCCACACTGGCCCATTCTAGGTTAAAAATTCTGTAACAATGGGGTTCAAATTTTGTTACTGGGTGTTTGTTTCCAGAAAACAATTCCTAAAAACTGCAATATACTTTTTGACGTCAAATACTACATAATTAATAACTGCAGTGAACCAAGGAAAGCCAGAATAATGTAATTTTGACATGTCACATACCCCACATGCAAGTGCAAGGTAGGTGGAGCTCTGCCTTCGGGAGTTGTCATTTTCACAAGAGAAGGGTGAAACAAATTCAAGAACTTTTAAGTGGACTTCACTCCTCCCCTCCCCATCCCTTTGTGAAAACTTATTACTGAAGTATATAACATTCTTGCCAAAAAGTCCGTAAATCACCAATGTACAATTCAAGAGTTTCCATAAAGCAAATATATCCACATAAAAGATTTTATTTTTTTATTTTTGAGAAAGAGAGAGAGTGTGCACGCGAGTGTGCAGGAGGGGCAGAGAGAGAGGGAGACAGAGAATCTGAAGCTGGCCCTGTGCTGACAGTAGTCACTCAGCCCAATGCGGGGCTCAAACTCAGCAACCGCGAGATCATGGCCTGAGCCGAAGTCACATCCTTAACCAACTGAGCCACCCAGACACCCCACATAACTAAGGTTTAAAAAAAGAAAATATCAGGAGCTCTCAAAAGTCTTTATGTCCCACCAGTCAATCCTTCCCAAGGTAAGCACTATTTCCGATTCTTATCTCTAAAGACTAGTTTTGCCGATTTTCAACTTTTTGATACAAATGGCTACACATGGAAGATTCATCCACATTAATGCAAAGAACAGTTGCTTGTTCTTTTGCACTGCTGTATATGATCTCACTGTAAGGACAGACCGCAATATATATTATTCTGCTGCTGATTTAAGTTGTTTCTAGTTTTTTGCTATTATGAACTGTGCTGCTATGAACATTCTTGAATATGAAGTTTGGGAAACATATGTTTGCATTTCTGTTGGTATATACCAATTAGTGAAATAAGGTATATTCAACTTTAGTGGTACCAAATATTTTTCCAGGGAAATAGCACTACTTTACCATTTTTTACCTGTTTGTCTTACTCAAACCTCTAGCAAACATTAACGTGACTGCCTCCTGTATGGACAAATACAATTAAAGATGTAGTATCAAAAATAAAGAAGAGACTTAGACACAGCACCTACTCGCCAGGTCCATAGCCCAGGGACACACACGTCCTGATTATTATAGTTGAAAAACTGCATCTAATCCTTGTAATAACAAGAGTTAAGTTAAACATCATCATCATCTCTATTGTTCTTATGTGGAACGAGATACCTGTAGGGGGTTTCCCAAGGTCACATAGCTGACTGGTGCCCAAATTAGAAATAAAACATAGGTTGGGAATGCAAGCTGGTGCAGCCACTCTGGAAAACAGGATGGAGCTTCCTCAAAAAACTAAAAATAGAACTACCCTACGACCCAGCCATTGCACTACTAGGCATTTATCCGAGGGATACAGGTGTGCTGTTTCAAAGGGATACATGCACCCCAATGTTCATAGCAGCACTATCCACAATAGCCAAAGTATGGAAAGAGCCCAAATGTCCATCGATGGATGAATGGATAAAAAAGGTGTGGTATAAATAAACGATGGAGTATTACTCGGCAATCAAAAAGAATGAAATCTTGCCATTTGCAACTATGTGGATGGAACTGGAGGGTATTATGCTAAGTGAAATTAGTCAGTCAGAGAAAGACAAAAATCATATGACTTCACTCATATGAGGATTTTAAGACACAAAACAGATGAACATGAGGGAAGGGAAGCAAAAATAATATAAAAATTGGAAGGGGGACAAAACAGAAGAGACTCCTAAATATGGAGAACAAACTGAGGGTTACTGGAGGGGTTGTGGGAGGGGGGATGGGCTAAATGGGTCAGGGGCACTAAGGAATCTACTCCTGAAATCATTGTTGCACTATATGCTAACTAATTTGGATGTAAATTTTAAAAAAGAAAAGAAAAAAAAAAAAAAGAAAAGAAAACATAGGTTTACTCACTTATGTGAGTAAGTCATAGGTTTAATCCTGGGTTCACTCACAAACTTAACCCATTGGAAGGAGCAAAAAATTCCAGAAAAACTCACACAGAAAGTGGAAGCTCTGGGATCAAAGTGTAACAAACTCTAAAAGGGCAACAGACATACCATGCATGGTACAGCTTGGAGACAAAGACTACCAACATCTCTAAAAAGGGAAGATGGAACTAAATGTGTTAATCTTCTAGCAGAAATGATGTCAAAATGTATACCCTTGAAAAAATGTTAAGACCAATTTCTTCAATATAAATATTTTACTCTAAAAATTATTTTGAAGAGAAAAAAAATGACTTCAAGCACCATCCAATAAACACACATTTCCAGAGCACCTGGCTGGCACCCTTGATCGAGGAGGTTGTGAGCTCAACCCCAATGTTGGGTATGGAGTTTACTTAAAATCTAGGGGCGCCTGGGTGGCTCAGTTGGTTAAACGACTGACTTCAGCTCAGGTCATGATCTCCCAGTTTGTGAGTTCGAGCCCCGCATTGGGCTCTGTGCTGACATCTCAGAGCCTGGAGCCTACTTCAGATTCTTTGCCTCCCTCTCTCTTGCCCCTCCCTCCCCTGCTCATGCTCTATGTCTCTCTGTCCCTCAATAATAAATAAATGTTAAAGAAAAAAATTTAAAGAAAAATAAAATAAAATCTAAAAATAAATTGTATATACAATGCACACACTATTCCAATTACTACTAATACAACTAATAATTACACTGCATGCAAGAACTGCTCTAAAACATTAAAATAATTAATCCTTTACAACCAAAATGATTACAGATTTGTACCTGTGTAGATTTGGGTGGGGAGTGAAAGTATTAAAGGGAATTTCATCTCTATAGTTTGTTTTAAAAAACACATACATTTGTATATTACTGATATAATTTAAAATAAAAGCTAAATATTAAAAGTCATCCCTGGGCAATTTAAAGGATGATATCTAAAGTTCTTTTCGTGTCCACAAATTCCAGAATCCCACAGTGGCCAGTGAGGACACCCACAAGACCCTCCCTAGCATTTCAAACCAAAGACTTCCTCCTTCCATTAACATCAGCATCACAATAAAGCTGAGTAACCACATATTTTGACTTCATCTTAAAATCTTAACAGAGGGGCGCCTGGGTGGCTCAGTCGGTTAAGCCGCCGACTTCAGCTCAGGTCATGATCTCGCGGTCCGTGAGTTCGAGCCCCACGTCGGGCCCTGTGCTGACAGCTCAGAGCCTGGAGCCTGTTTCAGATTCTGTGTCTCCCTCTCTCTCTGACCCTCCCCCGTTCATGCTCTCTCTCTGTCTCAAAAATAAATGTTAAAAAAAAAAGTTTAAAAAAAAAAATCTTAACAGATTAACTTATAAACAAGACTTAGAAGTAAATGTAATTGAATAATTTATAAATTTAATGCCTGACTCAAATATTCCTAACCTATAGTTAATACATGAACGTGGCAGCTATGAATCCCTGAATTAGAAGGAAAAGGGTCTAGGTTTTGTTTTTTTTTTTTTTAAACGTTTATTTACTTTTGAGACAGAGAGAGAGCATGAATGGGGGAGGGTCAGAGAGAGAGAGGGAGACACAGAATCTGAAACAGGCCCCAGGCTCTGAGCTGTCAGCACAGAGCCCGACGCGGGGCTCGAACTCACGAACCGCAAGATCATGACGTGAGCCGAAGTCAGACGCTTAACCGACTGAGCCACCCAGGCACCCCAGGGTCTAGGTTTTTGTAAGAGTCTTAAAGGTATCTATGACCTCCAAAAGATAAAGAAACACAAATTTAAAATGTATTTTCTTCTAGTCAATGTAGCAAACAGGACTGTTTCACGACCAAACTATACTACCTTTGTAATACATGTTATGTTGTTATGTTCTTATATCAACAGTAACTGGAGATGTATGAAAGGTGCTAAAATGCAAATGTACGACATATATAAACATTTTCTCAATGGCAGTTAATACTTGGTTGTTTCTGACTTAATGTATTAAGTCTAGATAGGACTCTTCTAAGAATAAAATTAAATTAAAATGTAATATTGGTTTTAGTCTGGTCTAATTGAGTAGACTTCCTAAGGAGAAGGAGCAGTAAAAGGGCACCTGTGTGCATGTTTGACTCACAGCCAAAAATGGTGTTTATGGAAAACTTCAGATGGAGCAAAGAGGCACTCAGCCAATAAAATCTACAGCTGTGAGACTTGGAACTTACAAGTGCCCAAACTCCAAAAGCAAAAATGGAATTATGGGACAGACTTTGAAGCTTGTTTATGTGCAAATTTTTCTAGTAAGAAACTTTGTATTCCTCTATTCAGATATATATTCTCTGATCAACACTAAAAATATTTTCTGATACCAGAGAAAATAGTGAAAGGAAATTCCATCCAAGTGTTGATATTTACTTTTTCCCCCCACAATTAATTGTAAACAAACTCAAGATGGCTGGATGGAGAAGTTTAAATCTCCTATGCAGAGATTTCTAACTTTCTCCCATCCTAACCCCTAAGGGATAACAATCTGCTCCACTCATTAACACTGGTCCTTAAAACACAGCAGTTCCTGGCTAGAAGAGAGACTAGAGGGGCTGCAGCATATCAAAATCTCTTTGAAAAAGTACCTCTTTGATCTGAATATGCCCCATATCCCTACGTCCTTCATGCTCAGTTGTCTGCTGGTATACACCCCAGACACTGCCTCAAACCTCTGGGGAAGACGACGATCAGTAGATGGGCTTGAATGTACAACTGGAAAGGAATGAGGCATCTTCTGAAGAAAGTATACTATGTACGAAAGAACCTAAGAGACTAGGGCTAACATTTTAAAGTTCAGAGATTATCCATGTACACATAGGCAGGGTGCTACATTTCGACTAAAGCTTTTGTTATTCCCAAGTACAAGTTGGTACAACTATGGACTGTATACTGGACTACTTTAGTCAGAAAGAAAATCAAACACCTTTAGGGACAGAGAACTGAATTTAATAAAGAATAACAGGGGCGTTCAGATGGTTCAGTCGGGTAAGCATCCAACTTCAGCTCGGGTCATGATCTTATGGCTCACGGTTTCAAGCCCCACATCGGGCTCTGTGCTGACAGCTGAGACCCTGGAGCCTGCATCAGATGCTGTGTGTCTCCCTCTCTCTCTGCCCCTCCCTGCTTGTGCTCTGTGTCTCAAAAATAAACATTAAAAAAAAAAAAAAAAAAAAAGAACAAGAATGTATCTGTTCTTGGCACCTTGCTTAATCATTATAATTTTTCATTAAAAAATAAATCAATGAATAGATATCTAGCATTTACGTTTACTCATAGAAGAGATGTTTCAGAGCCATCTCCAACTGAAATCAGCAATTCTGTTTAGATGGAAGGCCTGTGTATTTTGGGGTAAAGTTGACATACGATCTATGCAGTATCAGTTTCATCTCAGTTGACCTGGCAACCTCAGCCACAAATGAACTGAACTGCTCAGGACATTATAATGGGAGTACTGTGCTTCTGAGTGGACACTCCAAAGCTGGTCTACAATATCCATACAATTGGCAGTCATGGTCTATCGACCACAGCAAGACTTTCAAATTGTAGAAATTCAGAAAGCAGAATACTTTTTCACTTGAGGTATTTTGCCAAATCATTTTTGCCTTAATAGATTCTGAAACAGTATATTATGGAAAGAGGCTTCTAAGTTTGGTTAAAATCCTTCACCATAATGTTTACTATAATGTGGAGGCAAGACATATGGCACATACACTCCAGTACTTTCTGAAAGGCATTGTTACATTATATTTGCTCTGGCTTTTTCTCCCCCAATCAGTCAACTGTCAATAGATATAAAGAATAATTCCTACCAGTGTGTGCAGGGAACAAGCATCACATCACAAGCCCCTACTTTATGTTTTTACCTTCTCTAGTTCTAAAGGTCAAAGTTTCCAATGCTGTGTCTGAACTTGTATTGAGATGTTTGGCATTACTAAAACAAAGAAGGAATTAATACTTTTTTTTTAATTGTGGGGGGAGGGGAAGGAATCTACAAAGGCGGATTTCACCTTCTAAGTAGCATTATATTGGTCTACATTAATAATTTTCCCAGCAGGCCTTCCATGATTTTACTTTGAACAATCACAGCCTTTGTTTCTCAGATCCTCTTACATGTGACATTTGATCAAAGTTTTCAAATCAGCAGCTAACAGAGGTGGAGAAAAGTACTGCTCAGTAAAGGCATTACACAAAGCCACCCTACAGCTCTTTCAAGGTTGCTACAAAATTAGATCACAGACATTTTCTACCTAAACACTATTTAGACAATTAAATTTTCTGTACCCTGAATGCTACATTTTACCGAACATTACTATATGCTTCTCAGGAAATCATCCCCTAAACATTACTAAAACATGCCTTAAGAAAATTCTTCAGCTCCTTCTCATAGGTGTGTTTTTTAAAGATAAGTGCCAGGTACCAAACAATTAAGTTTATTCTTATTCAAGATCTCTACACACAGCCTTAAAAAAATGGGGGGGGGGGGAAGGCCTGCCTCCTTGCCCCTCCACCCCCCACCCCAAATTCAGGTAACTAAATTACCTATATTACCCAGTTCTAGAATTAGTGGTAGCCATTCTAGTGAGATGGAATATGCAAAGAAAACTAATAAGATCAATCCATTAATTCATGCCTAAAATTCCTTATCCAAGGAAATCTTCCCCAAAGAAATGGAGGGAAAAAGAAGAATAGTAAAGGAAGTATCTCACACTTCAACATGCTATATAAGGAAAGACGGCTGAAAGGAAACCTTGCAGGGAATTTTATCCCTTTGAACTGTCAAATAAACTCTTAAGTAAGATTATGCAAACTTACTAAAGACCGGTCCTGATTAGAGGGAAAAAATGCACCCCTTCTCCAAGTCAGTTCTGGAGGCTTTCTCCAGAATTGTTAAGGTTTGTGTTGGGTAAAGAAAGACCTCCTAACAAACCAGCATTCTTTTCCACATGATCAGAGCTAATTGGCCCCCCTGCAGACTAAGTGACCAATCACATCAGCTTCAGCTGAAACTAGCCCCCACGACATTATAAACAGAGGAATGTGAACTGTAAACCCAGTCCAAGAAGAGAACCTAAAAGCTAGGCTTGTAGATTAAAATTACCTTACCAAAAAGACAGACTCCACAAGTCTGGTTTTCTCAAGACCTACCTACCTGTGCACACAGGCTGACCCAGCAAAAGAACTGGTGAGTACATGAAATAATATTATTTCTTTCCTTAAGAGGAACAGAGAAAGAAACTGAGTATCTTTACTCTTTAAACAAAGATATTACCTACAGGGTCATACATTGAGGTTCTTTATTCTTTTTCCTTAAATTTTAGAAATGGATAATAGCCCTACTGAAAGCATTACTGGAAATTTTCTTGTTTTATTCAGTGTATACTAACTCTCCATTATAATATAAAAATGAGTAGAAAGGAAAGACCCTAGAAAAAATTCAGTGGCTTTTAAAAATATATATAGATATATTTCTTTTGGAAGCGATTTTAAAAACCCAAAATAAGCCTACAGAAACAAATGACCAAAAAAAAAATTTTTTTAATCCATGAAAAAAGTGATGAATATCTAATTTTCAATGTCTTTTTAAATTAGTACTGAAATTAGTAGATTCTTCTACAAGTAAGAAATTAAAATATACAAGAATCTCTGAGCTTATATAAGAGTTAGCACACTGCCCTGATTATAGAGGGTAGAAGAGAAAAGACTCTGTACAATCAGTTTTCACACCAGACATAAAAAAAAATACAGAGCAATACTGTGATCATTTAACATTTGTAGTTACAGCCTATTATCTCAACTGTTTAACATGAAGGATACTACTACCTTACAATATGGCAAAAGACATAATTTTGAATGTTACAACAAAGTAAAATGAATCAATAATCCTGACAGCCAGAATGAAGCATCCAAACTATCATTTTTATAAAGTAGTATTTTCCACCAAAGTTTATAAATGGACAAATATTTTACCAGCCCACACATGGAGATACAAACAAACCTTCCAAAGCTTCAATTCTATTGTCTATTGGGATCAGTTAGTGAGAATCATGTAAATACAAACCAAGACAAATATATTCAAAGAGTATTTGTACACCTGTAGGGATATGAAAATTACTTGGAAATGTAATAGTATAAACATAATGTCTGCCCATCAGTCACTTTTTTATTTTTTTTTAATTTTTTTTTTCAACGTTTTTTATTTATTTTTGGGACAGAGAGAGACAGAGCATGAACGGGGGAGGGGCAGAGAGAGAGGGAGACACAGAATCGGAAACAGGCTCCAGGCTCCGAGCCATCAGCCCAGAGCCTGACGCGGGGCTCGAACTCACGGACCGTGAGATCGTGACCTGGCTGAAGTCGGACGCTTAACCGACTGCGCCACCCAGGCGCCCCAGTCACTTTTTTAAATCTGTTGGAGAGAAAATCTATATACATCAGGCAACAATTATATAATTTTTAAGCACCATATAAGCAAATGTAAAACCATGAGAGAAAAGAAAAAAAAAATCATCTAAGAAACCTATGTCAGTTGAAAGAAGCAGAAGTAAGTTTAAAAATTCAGAGTTTTAAGAGACCGTGTTATTTAATTCCCTGTCTTTTTCTGTTTTTAAATAGAAGGAAGCCTGGCCAAGGGGATTGGGTAGCTTGCCCAACTGACACAGCTATGTAACCAACAGAGCCAGAGCATGGTAGGCTAGATTCCCCACCTTGTCTTCATTATGCTAAGCCATACTGTTTACATGAATCCAAAGATGGACGTATTCAGGGTAATCTGTTAAGTGGGAATCAAAATCTTACTTCTCTCAACTACTCCACTTCTCAACACAATCTAAACAAGTTCAAGCAAGGATTTATATATAAAAACCAGAAAACTTCATGGTTTTGATATTAGCCTTTTGACATCCTTGTTCACGGGGTTTTTCATGTATTGATTAATTGCAAGAGAAAAAATGAAATTGTAGAAGTCTAGAGTTAACTGTTATAAAGCTGTAACAAGTAACAACCCCGAAAAAGCCCAAATAATAATAATTTTGTTAGCAACAGTATGTATGTGTATATATATATATATATACATACATATATATATATATATATGTATATATATATATATATAGAAAGGCTATCTCCCTAGATAATGAGTTTTAGAATTTAATAAAGTAGGTTGAAAATTAAGAATCATGCAGCTCCTCCCCTCCCCCCCAAAAAACTACTGTGAAACAGTAAACAATTAGTAGCATTCACCAGGACAGCAGTTCCCTAGGTGGAATAAGCACCAGGGGTACAAGGCCCATGATAGACCTTTATACACAAAGCAGGAAGGAAAATTAAAGGTGAAATTAATATAATGTTACATACCAATTTTACCTCAAAATCAGAAAAAAAATAAAAGAAACCATATAGGACACTGCAGTGGTTCACAACCTTTCTGAAGGCGCCAACAACTATCCTTTCTTATATCCTCCTTCTTCCTCTTCGAGTGTCAAAATGCCTTTCTTTTATAAAATTATGATGATATATCCTAAAAATTATTTTCTCCCTGGAAAAATAAAGTAGGCAATGCTACTAAGAACTCTCCTGTCCACACTTTGTTTTAATTTGTACTGATCTAGTAACATCCAAAAGATGTAATAATTGTATGCAACTATGTAATAATTGTAGCTGTGCAAATCTTCAAATTTTACAAATGTCTTCCTTAACTGAAAATAAATTTCTTGTCTAAAAGTCACAGGGTTGAACCTAAGCATTCCTGAAGACCAAATATTCTGTAATGACTCAAACAAAACTAGTCAAATGGAACATAGTATTACTCACAAAGGCTAACCAGGATTAAAATGTCTATTTTTTAAGCAATATAGTGCTGACTCTGGATTTGGTGTGGGATTCACCAACACTTACTACTTTTGCGATCCTAAGAAATTCATTGCGCCTCAGTTTCTCTATCTGTAAAATGGGAATTATAATGGCACTACTGTGAAAGTTAAGAAGCATTAGTAATAATAATAAAGCAACTAACACTGAAAGGTTACTCTGTGCCAGGCGTTGCCTGCTGGCTTCACATGAGTTAACACACATGAAAGTGTTTGGTATGATTCCTGCCACATAATAAACAATATATCCTTACTAATATTATTAATCGTTACTGTCCTAAGAATCATGTATGAAGTTAACAACAGTTTATGATAGATACTTGAGATAGTTGTAGGGACAGGAAGAACATCTACCAGAAGTGCTAAAAATCTGGCTGTCACAGACTGCCTTGTGAATACAATGCCAATCACCTTGGGAAAGGTTTTTATTTCACCAAACTTTCAAAACAGCTTCTTGTAGTAAGAAAATTAACTTGTAAAGTTAGTCAGACATGGATAATAACATAAATAATCTAAGGCTCCCACCTGCCTAGTCTGATCCTTGGTGACCTCATCTGAAAAATGGGGTAATAATGTCTACCTTACTGAGATACCAAAGAATTAAAGATAATGCAATATGAAGACATCTAGCAAAGTGCCTACGAAAATTTTATTATTTCTGTTGTTACTTTCAAAAGGGCAGAGATAAGGTCTCCTAAAACATTTAAAGAATGTAGCAAAATGAGTCATTAAATAGCCATGCTGAGGGGAAAAAATACATTAAATGATAATGACCACTTGTTAGAATAATGAATTATAAAGCATTAATGACCTAAGAGTTTTTTAAAGCTTATAATATGAAACTAAAATGGCTATCCACTCTAAATAAATTTTAACAATTATCTCCGTGTTCCGACAGTAATTCAGATCTGAAGAAAATACAAGAGAATGTCTCTACTATCACCAATAAATGTTACATTAGCCTCGGGAAGGGGGGGGCGGAGAGGGAGGGAAAGTATATATCCAGCTGGCCAATGTGCAATTCCCATAACACAGGAAGGGAGTCTCCACAGACCCCCAAGTCCCTAGATACAAGAAGGATCCAGCAAACCCAAGCAACAATGCCTCTAGTCCCCTTCTTCTTAAGCGTCACTGCCATTCAAAAGGTAGGAAGGGGAAATGCAATACTCTCAAGGACACCTACTTCTGAAGGAAGCAGCTAGGCAGAGTCAAATGCAAAGCTGCAATTCCCATTCTGTTCCTGGTAGGCTCTACATAAAAGTCTTAAGATGCTTCTGACACATGCAAGAACAGTCACATAGAAAGCATACCTTAGCTTTCTTTTCACCACACAGAGAAAAGCATACCCACTGATTTACAATTTAACTGTTTATAGCTAAAAACTAATTATATTAATTAACTTTTAAAAATTGCCATTTGGTGCCTTAATGGTTATCTTAGTTCATTACACTTGAAGCTTTTTCTTCTGGTTTACCTACTCTCAAAACTACCATTATCTAGCGATCTCTACCTGGAATTTCTTATTTACCAAGAAAATAATTCTCTCATGGCGCCTGAGAATGCTTAGCTGGCTCAGTCAGTTAAGCATCCGACTTCGGCTCAGGTCACGATCTCACAGTCCGTGAGTTCGAGCCCCACGTTGGGCTCTGTGCTGACAGCTCAGAACCTGGAGCCTGCTTCGGATTCTGTGTCTCCCTCTCTCGCTGCCCCTCCCCTACTCATGCTCTGCCTCTGTCTCAAAAATAAATTAAAAAAAAAAAAAATTTGTTTTAAGAAAGTAATTCTCTCCCCACCCAACAATCAAATCAAAATCTAGAATATTCAGAGTGCAGCAAGAAGGAAAGAATCCATGAAAATGGTCACAAAGTGACAAAAACAAATAAAGCCTATTCATAAAACTTTCAACAGGCTAATTTTAAAAAAGTATACATTACAACCATAGGTCTCTAAATGCTTAGACCTGTCCCAGCACGAAGTTCGGTTTCCAAATATTTGCAGACAGCTTAACACTACATTTCCAAATGCTTTCTAGTTATTTACACAGAGGAACACATATTTAACTTATTCCTCTTAATTATGAATTACTCGTAATTTTAAATTATTAATTATGAAAAGTAGATAAACACGTAACGTTTAGTCAAATCAACAGCTACTTTTGCCTGGACTCTTGCAAGAGAGGGGGCACTGACAAGCCACAAACCATATCCCCAACTTTCAGGGATGTTAAAATATACTCAAAAATATTAAAATGCCAATAGTTTAACAGCCATTCAAAAGAAACAATAAGACCCTAAGGCAGCCCCTGATCAGGCAACATACAAATGGCTTAGTCAGTAAATGCCTCCTTCACGAAGAGGGGAGAGAGAGCTGTCAGACTGGAAAAGCTGGCCCAGTAGCTAGGGAAGCATTCCAAAAACAGGACAAAGTGAATGAAGTCTCAAAATTTATTAATATTAGCTATAGAACAGTTAAGAGCTTACTAACTTATTCTTGGTTTCAGAAAATTACAGACCAAGATGGATGGCAGTAATTGCAAAGCTACTGCTCCTCTCCTAACTCAGAGGTACCGGAGGATGGTCACCAAGGACGGCCACAGCACACTGCAAATGGATGGTGCCCAAAGAGGTCTTGTATATCTTCGAGATGCTTGGGGAATCCTAATGGACATGCGCTGGCGCTGGATGATGTTGGTCTTTTCTGCTTCTTTTGTTGTCCACTGGCTTGTCTTTGCAGTGCTCTGGTATGTTCTAGCGGAGATGAATGGTGATCTGGAACTAGATCATGATGCCCCACCTGAAAACCACACTATCTGTGTGAAGTACATCACCAGTTTCACAGCTGCATTCTCCTTCTCCCTGGAAACACAACTCACAATTGGCTATGGTACCATGTTCCCCAGTGGTGACTGTCCAAGTGCAATCGCCTTGCTTGCCATACAAATGCTACTAGGCCTCATGCTAGAGGCTTTTATCACAGGTAATTGTTTTTGTTTTTAAAAAAAAAAAAAAAATTACAAGTGTTTTGGAGAGGCGATAGTCAGTTATAAACAACTGTGTTGTAGAATCATTTACTTGCGTTATTAGCAGGTAATTTCTACGATTGAAAAGAAAGTCTGGGGCCAAGTGATAGGTGAAATTATAAGAAACCTGACTCTTAAATTTTACCTATTAGAACCCTATAAGAAAAAAGAAAGGATCATTCTGACACTAACTTGCAAGCAACATCATATACCAAAAAAATATATTAACAGAAGATGTAAAGGGTATTCTTCAGAGAAGCTAAATGCTTTGTTAAATAGGTGAATAAATATGTTCAATGCATATTTTGACAATCATTTTATCTAACAAAGGAATTTGATTTTTTTTTTTCCCCTTTACTGGGTTAGAATTTCCTCCTCTGAGTTCATCTGTTCAACATTTACTCAACATTCACCAGTGAGCCCAGAGCACCATAGTCAGCATATTTAGAGATCAAGTATACACATACTTAACTTGAAATATGGCCACAAAGATTATGAAATTTTACATATAAACCTGATTAACACATAAGACTTTCTTCTAATAAAGTAGGGTTAGCGTCATTTTTATAAGTGATACATACAGTTTAAAACTCAAAAAAAAAAACCCGAAAAGAAAACCTGGCTTTAACACACTACCTAATGATAATCTGAAAAGGTAAGTGATGGGCCATATGAAGGGTGATCTGGAGTCAAGTCCATTGTGCTGCCAACCAACTTTATAACCTGTAACAAATCACTTAACTGCTCTACAAGGGTTTTTTAACTGGGTCAGTCATTAGATAAAATTTAGAGGATCCAAGAACTTAGAAAAAACTTGCATTTTTGTTCACTCACCCCTAACTGAAATTTGCCATTTCTTCCATTATAAATGTAGGCAATAACAACAAAAAAATAGTATCAGCATTTTCGTATCACACTCCGATACTTCAAAAGTACACTATTAAACCCACAACTAAATTTCATTGTTGAATGCATTTTTTCTTGTTGTTGAATGCTTTATTAAAGCACATATAGTACTATAATTTTCTTAAATGTTCAACTGGATTTCAGTACATTTGGTTTCCTGTATATGCATTTTATTTTTATGCATTTAAAGCATAATCTGATAGGAGGTCCGTAGACCACAGACCTCACCAGCATGCCAACAAGATCTGTGGCACAAAAGTGGTTAAGAAACCCTAACCTATAGCTTGGGGGCACACAGAAGATGCACTCTGAAAGGTGCACTGAAATCACCTTAGGGGCAGACCTTCTAATAAAGGGGGGGGGGGGGGAGTTATAGAAGGTTCCACGTTAAATAATTCCTCAGTGTATCCCTCATCCTACTGGTCCCATTCCCCACCCCAAATCATTCTACTCTAAATCTAATTTCTACTTCAACTCGAAATCACAAATGAATTCTAATAACAAGTGAATCTTGTTACTTTTTTTTAAAGTGGGGACAGAAATGTAGGAAACGACCATTTGATTTTATAAGACATGAGAAGACGCAGTTACACTTCTTTGTAACAAAGTGAATTTTGCTTAACCATTCTGAAATCACAGTTTTTAAATAAGGATGTATGTACATTTTGAAAAATGCTTCAGGCAAGTAAGACTACCCAAATTAACAATGTGTTCAATTCTTGACTCACTTAGAAGGCATCGCATCAAGGAATGTGTAACTATTTGATATACCCTTCTCATTCAGAAAAGGTATTGATATTTCAAGTGTTCATTCTAAAAAAAATTCAATGGTTTCTAATTTAGGTGCCTTTGTGGCGAAGATTGCCCGGCCGAAAAATCGAGCTTTCTCAATTCGCTTTACAGACTTAGCAGTAGTAGCTCACATAGATGGCAAACCTAATCTAATTTTCCAAGTGGCCAACACTCGACCTAGCCCTCTAACCAGTGTCCGGGTCTCCGCTGTACTCTATCAGGAAAGAGAAAACGGTGAACTCTACCAGACCAGTGTGGACTTCCACCTCGATGGCATCAATTCTGAGGAATGTCCATTCTTTATCTTTCCACTAACCTACTATCACTCCATTATACCATCAAGTCCTCTGGCTACTCTGCTCCAGCATGAAAATCCTCCGCACTTTGAATTAGTTGTATTCCTCTCAGCAATGCAGGAAGGGACTGGAGAAATATGCCAAAGGAGGACATCCTACCTACCCTCCGAAATCATGTTACATCACTGTTTTGCATCTCTGTTGACCCGGGGTTCCAAAGGTGAATACCAAATCAAGATGGAGAATTTTGACAAGACTGTTCCTGAACTTCCTACTCCTGTGGTCTCCAAGAGCCCAAACAGGACTGACCTGGACATCCGTATCAATGGACAAAGCATGGACAATTTTCAGATCTCTGAAACAGGACTGACAGAATAAGATGTATCCACGGCACCCTATTTTTTAATGTATTATGCAGCTACTTTTCCTTCGTTATAACTTTTTTTTCAATGCTGATTACATCTCTCTGATGGTATCATGGTAACAAGCCTATGCCCATAAAAATGGCTGAGCTAATAATACACATTCTGGAAATTTAACATTCTACCTTATAAGTTTGTATCTGTGGTTATCTGCTGAAATCAATGCATCTCAACATGACAGATATTTATATAACAGCAAGTTGGTGAATTTATCATAACGTGGATGATACCACTAATGAAGGGAAAACGGGACAGTAAAGTTTAACTCAGCCGAACTCTAAGATCAACCACAAATCTCTCATTTTCATCTGCAAGTTGAAGCAACAGTCTAGTTTGAAACCTAGCCCCCTGGGTAGAATGATGATTTCACAACATTTAGCGAACATCCTTTTAAAAGTGTTATTTTTTCAAGACAACAAAGATCATTCCTCTGGTTCTTCATACTACAAAGCTGGAGTAAGTATTACCCCCCCTTAATTTTTAACATCTAAGAACAAAAATTCACAAGAAAAACAATGGAGAGATTTATATGTAGCTCTAAAGGCATTATACCCAAACACATGCACATGTTCACATATTTGTGGCAGAAGTGATGAGATCAAGTGAGAGCTCCAGCCTGAATGGAACCTGTAAGATGGTATTTTTGTAAGGAGATGCAAAATTATATCTACTATCAAACAGTGATTTAAAAATCATAATCAACTATTCATCTGAATGGCTTCTAAGTAAAAACAGCCCCTTCTTACCTATGACCTATTCAATGGTATAAAACAATGCAACAACTCTAAATAACTCATAAATGCAAAGCTATTTAAGTTTTTGTAGATATAAAGGTTTACTTATACGTAATTCAAATAGGAAAAAAATCTCCAGTAGATAAAGCAAAAAATAATTAGGCAACAAAGTATTTTCAAACCCAAATTCCTGTTTCCAACTTCAAATAGTTTTTTCTATAAACACAAAATGAGTGTTTATTCATCAGTAGGAGGTTGAACTAGATAAACTCTATTATTTCTTACCAAATCTAATACTCCATGAAAATTATACTCTCTCTCTGCTTCAATTTTTATTTAATATATACTTAGATGAACGCTTTCCCTTATCTCCAGTTTAATTTAAAACCATTCCCTCTGCATAGCCTTCATTTTGATTTAAAAAAAAAGAAAAAACTGTCTTCAAAGCAAACAAGAACCAAAAAAGTCGCCCTATCAGATTTCAAGTAGATTTGTGGCTGCTCTTCTTTTCTGTAATTCTCCTTCTTCAAGTTTAGTAGGAAAAGTAAAAGATTAACCCTTCCCACTGGTGATGACCTAGCCAGGAATCAGCCCATGAATAAATACTAGCCTAGTAAAGGCAATCTGGTGTGACAAGCAGGGCAGAGCAGCAGTCACATTTTTCTACTCTTTGACCAAAAGGAAAAGCAAATAAAGAAGAGCTCTGGAGTAGTCAAACCGTGATAACAGAAAAAAAGAAAAAAAAAAAAAAGTCAAGGACACAGAAACTTAATTATTGTAAACTTTTGCTGTTTGAAACTTTTAGGCATCCTTAAATGCTAACCAGACCAACAGACTTTTTTTTCCAACCCAGGACTGTCATAACCCATATAGACAACAGGAATTCTTATTTCTATAATAAAGTAACAAGATTCACCTAACCTGTGAAAATAAAGTAGTATCAAAGATTTACATGGTATGTTTTTTCCTAAGAGCTCTATATCACTTACACAGATTACAACTCCCAACAGTTAGGTGAAGCTGCCCAAAGATCTGGGATGAGTCTCCCTGCAGACACAGCATGTTCTCCATTCAAGTCAGAGCACTCTCAAAGTACACAATGTACATATAAGCTCTGCCTCTGAAAACTAGATGTGACTTCCCCTACACACACCCCAAAATAACTGTAGGTATACTAATGCTATTTGATAAATGTTTCACAAGTAGACAACTAAGAAATGCAATCAGAAAATCAGAAACTTCTGTCTAGGTGGCTTAAAGCTTCTGAAAGCACTGTTCATGATTCTTTCACTTACTTTCAGTGAATCACAGCTTCTACATTAAGGATTAAGTTTTCCGCCAAGATACCATTCTCCTTGGCAGGAGAAGGGAGTACAAATGGAAAGAGGGGGTGATTACTGGGAGATGGGAACAGCATCTCTAATTCCTGGCTACACAGCTCACTAATCTGGGGCACCTGGGAGCCCAAGGATGATACCTTAGATTCATGACTAAGAAGACCACGTTGGAATTAACTTTAAAAATGATTTAGGAAACTGATACAGATAAGCATGACAATCCCAACAAACTACACAAGCAGTTACTAAAAACATAACATCTAGTTTTGATATATGTACAAGCCCGTAACACCTACTGCAGGCAGCACCTAATAACCAAAAGCTGCTATGTCTACTTCAAAGTATTTTACGCCAAAATGCACTAACTGGTATTACATTAGGCTGAACCTGTTAGTATCAAATGGATCATTTTTTATTTAATGAACTTTCAATTGCATCCTCAGAGAATCATACTACAAGATCATCACCAGAACTGATCTCCCCCTCTCCAACAATAATTCCTACTGAATAGAAATTATAATTCCAGTATCACAGGCCTTTTTCTACCTCCACATTGCCCCATAGATGTGTTCATAGTCGTTATGTACAATTCTTGTCCCAATGTCTATAAATATACCCATTTCTCTCCAATATAAGAAGCAAATACAGGATATAAACCATCTTTAATTTTAAAAACAAGTCATTCTGAAACCTTTAGTACTCAAATTATCTTAATTTGATGTCAGAGAACATCTCACAAGTGACCAATATATCACTCTGCCCCAACAAACTAGTTTAGTACTGCCATTCTTGAAGAGTGGAAGATACAAAAGCAAATTTTTTTGAGAGAGAGAGAGAACAAGTGCACACCACGAGCAGGGAGCAGGGCAGAGAGGAAGGAAAGAGAGAATCCCAAGCAGGCTCTGTGCCGAGAGCACTGAGCTTGATCAACCAACAGCAGCCAACACTGAGCTTGATCCCACAAACCGTGAGATCATTACCTGAGCTGAAATCAAGAGTCAGATAGACACTCAACCAACTGAGCAACCCAGGCACCTCCAAGAAAAAAAACTTTTTAATCTACAATATTTACAACAAAAGTGGATTACTTATAAAAAGAAAGGCTCAAAATTATTAGCACAGTTAATATACCTAAGTGAGCATCTTATCAAAAAACATTCAATAAAAGCCACTATGATTTATTTGAATATATATATGGAACATGCCCTGATATTTTAGTAGGGAAAACTTTCTTTATACTCTTAATCACTTCACATCAATTTAGTTTTACAGAACTCATCTTTTCAAATATATACCTTTGTATACACATATACAAAGAAAAAAACCTGTATTTTTTAAGTTGTTTTTTTTTTTTTAAGTTTTTTTTGAGAGAGCACAAGTGAAGGAGGGGGCAGAGAAAGAGGGAGACAGAGAATCCCAAGTGGGCTCCACGCTGTGAGCCCAGAGCCTGACACAGGACTCAAACTCACAAAACTGTGAGATGATAACCTGAGCTGAAATCAAGAGTCAGTCGCTTAACTGACAGAGCCACCCAGATGCCCCCAAAACCTGTATTTTTAAAGAGGGTGGTCGGAGAGATTTCTCAGGTTGAATTAATATACTAGTTAAAATATAAGTTGGGCAAATAATGATGAAAAGGAACTTTACACTCTAACCAAACCACGAAAGTATGACTGTGGTGAATAGTTAAAATCGAGCTACTGTCATAACAGAGAACACAGGGCTTTTCCAAAGCAACCCAAGTCATTTTCAGACACCTCTATTAGATCTTTTTCACTGAGACTATGTTGAGTATCTACCACCTTAAACCTACCCTTTAGACTAACACAGATCAAACTTAATTCCTCTTTCTCAATTGTTGAGCAAATATTTGCAGACAGTAATCCTAAAAACACTCCTCCCCACTCTGTCCTGTCCACAGTTTTGTCTGCTGGGTAAACAGCCCCATTTCCGTCAGGCATTCACCATCACAGGGCTGCAAATGCCCCATTCTACTCCAATATATGGATCCCTTCCAGGTGTGGCCAGTACTGCACACAATATTTAAGCTGTCCTGTGTCAACATACGACAGCGGGCGTCCCTATTGCCCGCCTCATGAGGATCCTACAGTTCTAGTAAATGTTATGCTGGTTAACACGGAGGCCACAGTCAGCTAAGAAAGCTGTGCTTTTCCCCAGCAAGTTGCTATTACACCATTATTCCATATCTTAAATTCTAGAGTTTACGTGAGAGTTAACATTTTCTGCTGTTAAACTTCCATCTGATTAGATCTTGTCTCTTGTTCCATCTTAATTCTGATCTTAAGTCACAGGTGTTCCACTCTATAGCTACCCCTCTAACTACTGAGTAATCTGAAAATCTGATCACACATCAACACTGTCATCCAAAGAAAAGGAATGTTTATACAGCACATAGCACAAGACCTATCATACAAGTCAGAATTCAGTAACTGTTGAACAAATAAAGGAGTCCATATACTCTTATTTAATCCTAAAAATTCTGTAAGGCATTCTCACCTGTATTTATTATGAGACTACTGAATATGAGAGCTTAGATTACCAGTGATCTTCTGATTCAAAACCCTGTACTCTTTAAACTACCCCTCATTATCTCTCTCTAGTCGCTGGCAAAAGTATTAAGTTAGCCAAGGATGAGAGCAGAGGTCCCAAAACATCCTCCAAATTATATTTATCCAACAGTCTACAATACAAGTAAAGCCATTCATCTAGCAGTAAGTTATCTACCCAGTCTGTTCCAGATTTCTTGGTGCTACACTCATTTAATGGCTTTTCATTAATATAAATATAATTATTTCCAATGCCATATTAATAAATGAGAAATTTAAATAACTGATATGTTAAAATGAACTGGTGTGAAAACAATGATGCCAAGTTGACTATGTGGTGTTTTAAAAAATCTGCAAATCTTGGGGCCCCTGGGTGGCTCAGTCGGTTAAGCGTCCAACGTCGGCTCAGGTCATGATCTTGCAGTTTGTGGGTTCGAGCCCCACATCGGGCTCTGTGCTGACAGCTCAGAGCCTGGAGCCTACTTTGGATTCTGTGTCTCCCTCTCTCTCTGCCCTTCCCCTGCTTATGCTCTGTCTCTCTCTGTCTCTCAAAAATGAATAAATGTTAAAAAAAAAAAATTTTTTTTTTAAATCTGCAAATCAGTCTGTGAATGATATTTACATATTTAACATATATTTTTGACAAATGCTTACTATTGTCAGATACAATCATGCCCTGGAGAACTTTTCTGGTACTTCCAGGAATTGGGAAATCACAAGGTAATTTTCGTAACTCCAATGCTGGGGGGGTGCCTGGTAGCTCAGTCGGTTAAGTGTCCGACTTCAGCTCAGGTCACGATCTCACAGTTTAAAGGTTTGAGCCCGCATCAGGCTCCATGCTGACAGAGCAGAGCCTGCTTGGGATTCTCTTTCTCCCTCTCTCTGCCCCCTGTCAGTTCCCCACTCACACATGCTTATGTGCGCATTCTCTCTAAATAAACAAATACATAAATACATAAATACATGAATCCAATGTTACTATGAATTGGCATTCCTTTTTTCTCTCAGACCTTAATACCTACTGGCACTTTAGAAGGCAGTACCTTTAATCAGTCAGAAAAGCCCATCTTAACATTATAGGTTCTTTAATATAAACTATAATTAATTCATCACAAACACTGAAACCTTGTTCTCTTACTATGTTCCTTTTAATTCAGTAGCTACCTTAACTATAATTTATTTTGACTCCTCTCATCTCAAAACAAGAAAAAAAACAAAGATTAGGTATCAAAAAGACCAGATCAATAATAAAAGGCTAAAGAAAGAACATTCATAGTTGTAAAATTTGCTCTCTGACACAAAAACAAGCATTCTAGCTTTTTCCCTGTTTCTTTTCATCCTGTGAGAAGTATCTACATTGGAAAAGGAGTTAACAGACTGGTTCCTAACTTAAAATTTCACTTCACAAGATAGACTTAATAAAGAATATATGCCTTGCAAAGAATACATAGACCTAAAAAGTTAAATCAAGTAAATCGTAATGGTTGTGTTCATCACCCCTGGTTTTGTGCAACAGAGCCATCAAATAACCACGGAATTATAAATCCAAGCAATGCTACAACTCCATCTACTGGAGAGGCACAGGTAACTGAGTCAATTTTAAATAAATGGATCCTTACATGTGAGCCTTTTAGGAACTAATATCATGGAAGTTCAGATAAAAATACTTCAAAACAGTAAGAAAGCCTTACCTACATCTTTTCGTCCTGGTTTTTCAAAACGTCTGTCACCTCTACAAAAGATAAAAGAAGTTTCAAACAGGACTTAGGAGTAATATATAGATTTCCTATACCTGACAACCACTGCTGTATCTGTCCTTAATAGCATTGCTTTCCTTTTCAAATTGTAAAAACAAACGGTTAGCGCCCAACATTTGGAAAATATAAGAAAACACAAAGATGAAAACAAAAATATCCACTATCTCACTTACCAAAAGCCAGCTTCTATTGACCCAGAAATGTTTTTTAAAATTAGATAAATTTTAATTAGATAGATGCTTTACTTTAGATACACACTATATATAGTTTTATATACTATTTTTGGCATGTGTTTTCCCACATCATTAGATATTTTCAAAATCATCCTAACTTTTAATGGTTATAGAATATTCTATTGTGTGGATATACCATTACATAAGAAACCATGCTGATATTAAGCTATTTGGCTTGTTTCTAATTATATTATAAATATCATCACAGTGAACATCTTTGTACATACAAGTTTGTGGAACTGCCCTCATTCATCAACAGACTTCACAGAGTCACAAAGAACAGAGAAGATGCTTTGACTGATAGCCAACAAAAAATAAAATGTCAATTGTCAATGCCTCCCACTGAACACTAATAAAGTAACAAATCTGACTATGAAATATCCATGCTGGCACTAACATATTAACCTATTTATCGCCAATGCTTCTTTCATTAAATAAGGATCATTTAAAACTTTCTAACATACATCTTGATACTCAATAATTAAAAGCATTTTTTAAGTGAAATCTTATAACTATACAAAGAAATGTCTCCTCTGGAGAAAACAGAAAAAAAATGTTTTTTACACCAATAAGTCTTTATGCCAAGATCTGGATCTTTTAGTTACCTTTCCTCCCAGCTCTGTGACCTATGCATTTCCCTGCCACCTCCTCGACCAAAGACACCCTCCACTTCATCAAAGCTTCTTTGGTAGAAACCACATTCACCTCTGCCTCTGCCTGAAAATAAGAAAACAGAAAAAATGATACTCAGATGTCAATATCTGACACATATTCAACACCAACGATTAATCTTTGAAGTTCTGTCTCCACACAAAGAGAATGTCTACGTTTAAACATTTGGCAAGGCCTGACGGATCTTTACCTGAGAGACCAATAATGGCACTGAAGAGGCTAGACCACAGGAGGTTGAAAGAAACAAGTTAGAAAACAGCTGTTAAGAGTCCCAGTCCTGAATAAGAAACAGTGTCAACATTAAGTTCTTTAATAAAAAGTTTAACAGTAAAATTCTAAGAAGATCGGTAAACTATTACTACAAATTGGACCTTTTATTGGATTATTTTCAACAAAAATGAAAGATTTAGAGAGCTTCAGAAGAGAGCAGATAAAATATACAAAAGTGAAGCACAAACATTAATATAATTTATCTAACTCCACAGAAAGGATATTTAAGGGGCACCTGGGTGGCTCAGTTGGTTGGGCGTCCAACTTCAACTCAGGTCATGATCTCACAGTTCATGAGTTGGAGCCCCACTTCGGCCTCTGTGCTGACAGCTCAGAGCCTGGGAGCCTGCTTTGGATTCTCTCTCTCTCTCTCTCTCTCTCTCTCTCTCTCTCTCTCTCCCCCTCCTTCACTCATGCTCTCTCTCTGTCTCTCAAAAACAAATCAACATTAAAAAAAACTTTAAAAAAAAAAAAAAAGAAAGGATAATTTAATATGGTCAACTCTATCAATTTTGGGAACTAACTCGGTAAAGAATGTTCTACACCAACAAAAGCACTCTTTCCCCTTTGCTCAAGTCTTCAAGGAAGAAAAACATCAGGACTAAATTTGAACCCGAGCTAGTGAGAATGTGCTGTATGCAGAGACTGAGAGGTTCTAAATGTTCAGATGTAAACTGGTCTTTACTGAAGTCAATTTGGTCAGATCTATCAAAATCTGACTCAACGATTCTAACCACAATTTATCCTAACAGAAATACACAAACATGCAAATACACATATATGCAGATGTTCACTGCAATGTGTAACACCAGAAATAACCTAAATTTTGATAATATTAAATTTTAGTAGAACATTATGAAGCCACAGAAGATAAAACGCTGACATTAAAAGAAATCTACATTATTCTGTTGAATGACAGAATAATACTTATAAAAATAACTCCACTTATATAAATTATATGGCTGTTGGGATCAGGAGGAATATCCATCCAACTGGTGCTCTGGGGGCAGAAAGCAATATGAACGTTTTAGCTTTATACTTTCTGCACAATGTGAGGTTTTCTCAACTAATGCGCACCATTTGTATCCAACAGACAGATGAGAAAACTGGAAAAGGGTGGGGAGTTTAGAGTTTATCTAATATTTAGATAAAATATTACCCATCATCCGTAGCTCACCATTTTTAACAGTGTAAAAACACCCAAAACAAAATGATGATGAATTACGAACGAAAGAATGCATTCCAAAGCTAAATACAAGTGAGTTAAATAATTATTTCAAATATCCACATAGGATTTCTACTTTCTGCTTATAATGTATGAAAACCTGACTCAGAATATACTTGTACTTTTATGTAACCTTATTATGAAATGCACAGAAGGGTACCCCTCATAACTAGTCCAGGTAACCCACATTTCTTCATTTGTAAAATGGAAATGAGACTAGGCTTAAAATATAATAATCTAAAAGTTACTTTCCAGTTTTGTCAACCTAACTTTATATCAACATAAAGTCGACTCCCCAGTTTCCCATTTCAGTACCTCTCTCCTTAGGAAATGTATACATTTTTTAAAAAATAGTATCTGCATTCTATTAATCAAAAAGGTGCACGTTATTTGAAATACAGTATCAAATGTGTATAATAATATAATTTAGTGTTTAGACAATGCCTGATGCACATACAGATTCCCAGTCGTTTATAATAACATAATTACTCATTCGATAATATCCTTATAATAACACGGCTACCAGTGAATATCAACCCACAGGCTAGGAATCCCTGCTTTTGATAAGATACTGCAAATGTATACATTTTATGTAAAATCCTAAAACAGTATAATGCCAAGTGTTATGTAACACTGGCGTGGATCTCCTGCAATGATGATTCTTGGGGTGTAAGAAAGTCCCCTCTTCTGAAGAGGACAATTTTCTCAGTAAACCAATAAGTACCAAGCACCTTGAAAAAGTATTTTATTTTAGAAACCTGAATATGAAAAAAGCCTTCAGGTTGCCAGAAAAACAAGCAAACCACAGACAAAAATATTTTCTGCCAAGTTAACTAGCACTGGTACTGGTCCTCCTTATCAACTAAAGCTTATTATAAGGAGACACATAAAAAGAATCAGATTCTAGAGATTTCCAATTGTAAGGACCATAATCATCTCTAAATACAGTTCTCATATAAGCAGCAGCAAGTACACATAACATGATGAATCTCTCACACAGCTAAATATTCAAAGGACTGTCCTATTGTCTGAGATTTCACCCGATTCTTTTGGGGGATTAAAATATACTTCCTTTAAATGATGATAAAGACAAGTGGCTGACAGCTGTGTGGATCTGCTGTACTCTTAAACACCTTAACCAGGTAAAATAGAAAGATGACATTTTACACTGTTTCCCCACCCATTTGTTTAAATTTTACTAGTTCCCGATATTTAGAAGTCTAGAAGTCAGTTGGTTTTCACATCAAAATCTCCTCAAGTTTGGGGCACCTGGGTGGCTCAGTCGGTTAAACATCCAACTTAGGCTAAGGTCATGATCTCGTGATTCATGAGTTCAAGCCCCGCGTCGGGCTCTGTGCTGACAGCTCAGAGCCTGGAGCCTCCATTGGATTCTGTGTCTCCCTCTCTCACTGCCCCTCTCCTGCTCACACTCTGTGTGTGTATGTGTGAGTGTGTGTGTCTCTCTCAAAAATAAATAAAATATTTTAATAAAAAAAAAAAATCTCAAGTTAAAAAGAGCCAAAATAACCATCTAACGTTAGCTTTGCCCATGGCGGGGGGGAGCCATAATAATCATCACTTAATCCACAAGTTAAAATTAAGTACTAACTAAAGAAAACAAAACCAGATTAATGATCTCATGAAATCATCGGAAAAGAAATCACATTTTGGACAATGATGCTAAAAATGTTTTTTACAAAGTGAATTCATTCATTTGACCAGTTTCATACCATTTGTTCACATCAATGTTAATTAAGTCACTGCTTTTCTCACAGAATCCATCTTTTTGCACATGCCCAGTTTAAATTCTGAATGTAGGACACTATGCGATAACCCCCCACTTGAAAGAATCAGAAAGCAGGGAGAAATTTACCAATCCTTTAGTTTGTTTCTCAATATGGAGTTTTTTTAAGACTGTTTAGAGAGACTGGTGTGTATTTACAGCACACAAAGTTGGTGATCACTTGAGGCTCACAGAAGCGCTGGCTTGTGGGCCACCCTTCTTGAATAATCATCTCTGTACAACTTACCCTAAAAAGCACTGGAGGCAAAGCCACCTGAGTGCAACCTCCCCGTTGCCAGCCTACCAAAGAAAATCACAGGCAACACCCAAGCAGTAGCCCAGAGCCATCTCCACATCACCACTGCACCACACCACCAAGACACAAAGACCTCAGGTGAATTCTGGACCAACGGAACCTCACTGCACGTGAGAATCTGAATGGCATGGGGAGCTTTTGAAGCACACACATGCCTAAATCTCACCACCCAGGATCCGACTGCAGAAGTACTTCTAACAAATCCCCAGGTTAAAAACTCCGTTCTGGAAACTGACAAATTCAGAAGGAAAAACCACGTATACCTTGCTAACAGTACGTGGCCTACAAGCGGAGAGCTTTAGCTGCCCCATCATTATTCGCCACCCCGGCGCTCCCACATGCTACATTTTTTTTTTTAAGTTTACTTATTTATTTTGAGAGAGAAAGACAGAGAGAGTGCACAAGCAAGGAAAGGGCAGAAAGAAGGAGAGACAGAATCCCAAGCAGGCTCTACGCAGAGCCTGACGTGGGGCTCAAACTCACGAACCGTGAGATCATGACCTGAGCCGAAATCAGAAGCCAGACACTTAACCGACTGTGCCACCCAGGCGCCCTGCATTCCCACATTCGGAATGGACAACTGAAAGTGTCCTCTTCACAGGAGTGCAGAACTTAATATGGCCTCTATAAAGGCTGAGCATAAATTATTCTATTCATAAGGCACAACTTTAAGAAAAAGAGAATCCAGATATTCCACACCCTTGATCACACCAACCTGGGTGGTGTGGTATGTGGAGACAGTGGCCTCTGGCTCTGCAGATACCCAACTCTTCCACTTCTGAAGCACTTCTTCAAAAATTACAAGAGATGTCTAGACTACTGCGATGAGTTAACCAACTCAAGAGGTAAATGCTGAATATTTATATTGAAAACATCCAGAATGGCCTCATGTTGCAGAAAATCAATGAATACAAAACAAGGAACAGACAGCGAAAAAACAAGTAATATCAACAAAATAATTCTTCTGAGACACAAATCTATAAAACCATAGGTTAAGTAAGTTGACTGATACATAATTATTTTTTGCTCTACCCTCTAAAAGAGCCCTGGCGCTGATGAGACAGAGGGCTTTTACTAAAGCCTCTCTCTGGCTGGGGACACTCCTCGCACACGGCCTTATACAGAAAGGGTGTGTCACCAAGGCCTGCGGACTTAGCTGCTGCCTCAGCAGCCGAGGCACTTCCCAGAGCTATGGCAAAGGGCAAGGCTCCCTGGGGATGAGGAATATGGATGGGGATTTTCCAAAGTTAACGAGGAACCCTCACGCTCAAGAATTACCCTCTTCTGCTCCAAATCAGGAGGTGTGGAGCTGATACACCGAGAAATGATTCAGAAAACAAATATTCAGACACTTAACACAGAGTGAATGTCAAAAGCAGTTTTTTAAAAATCAAGTATTATATGTTTAAAGTGACTTCTCTCTCCTCTTCCTCCATTATTACATTTGCCACATGGAAGCTCACCTCGCCCTCTTGAAGAACTTCGACCTCTAGGAGCCCCCACCACTGTTCCTCCTCCTCCTCGTCCTGTCAATCGCAGGACAGCAGCACTATTAACAGACATGGAAAAGTTTCTCTGTCGAAAACAAAAACAAAAACGAAAAAAAAAGAAAGAAAAAAAGGATAAAACAGATAAAACTGCATGTTGCTTCTCCCCATCTCCCGTTCCAACTATAAAATGGCATCTAATTACTACAAACAATGGGAAACCATAACTACACCGCATGCTAAGATGATCCAAAACCTAATTTTACCTGAAAATCTCAAATTAACATTTCAGATCAACAAACACTGACAACCAATGCCTTATATCTTATTAGGTTCTGTGAGGAAATATTAAATAAACTCTAATCACTGTATATATCCAGAAGCAGACGGGATAAATATGCACCATAATGAACTTGGTAGAAGAAATCCTGTTTGAAAAGATACTTTATTATTTTATTAAAAACTTTTTTTCATGGTTTTTTTTTTATTTATTTAAATTTAACTTAGTTAACATACAATGTAGTATTGATTTCAGGAGCAGAACCCACTGATTTGGCACCTACATATGACACCCAGTGTTCATCCCCAACAAGTGCCCTCCTTAATGCCCATCACCCATCTAGCCCATCCCTTCCCCATCCACCTCCCTTCCAGCAACCCTCAGTTTATTCTCTGTATTTTAAGAGTCTCTTATGGTTTGCCTCCCTGTTTTTATCTTATTTTTCTTCCCTTTCCCTATGTTCATCTGTTGTTTCTTAAATTCCACATGAGTGAAATTATATGGTATTTACCGTTCTCTGACTTATTTCATATGGCATAATACCCTCCAGTTCCATCCACACTGTTGCAAATGGCAAGATTTCGTTCTTTTTTTGTTGCTGAGTAATACTCCATAGTGTGTGTGTGTGTGTGTGTGTGTGTGTGTGCGCGCGCGCGCCACATCTTCTTTATCCATTCATCCATCGATGGACATTTGGGCCCTTTCCATACTTTGGCTATTGTTGACAACACTGCTATAAACATTGGGGTGCATGTGCCCCTTCAAAGCACTTCCTGTATCCTCTGAATTAATACCTAGTGTTGCAATTGCTGGGTCGTAGGGTAGTTCTATTTTTAATTTTTTGAGGAACCTCCATACTGTTTTCCAGAGTGGCTGCACCAGTTTGCATTCCCACTAAAAATGCAAAAGGGTTCCCCTTTCTCCACATCCTCACCAACATCTATTGTTACCCAACTTGTTAATTTTAGCCATTCTCACCAGTGTGACATGGCATCTCATTGTGCTTTTGATTTGTATTTCTCTGATGCTGAGTGATGCTGAGCATCTTTTCATGTGTCTGTTAGCCATCTGGATGTCTTCTTTGGAAAAGTGTCTATTCATGTCTTCCACCCATTTCTTCACTGGATTATACTCTACATAGAAAACCTGAAAGACTCCACCAGAAAGCCGCTAGAGCTAATATGTGAATTCAGTCAAGTCAAAGGATATAAAATCAACGTACAGAAATCAGTTGCATGTCTATACACTAATATTGAAGCAGCAGAAAGAGAAATCAAGGAAATCAACCCCATTTACAATAGCACCAAAAACCATAAAATATAGGAATAAACCTAGCCAAGGAGGTAAAAGATCTGTACGCTGAAAACTATAGAAAAAATGGAAATGTTTATTTATTTATTTTGAGAGAGAGAGAGACAGAGCACAAGCAGGGAAGAGGCAGAGAGAAGGAGAGAGAAAATCCCAAGAAGGCTCCCCACTATCAGCACAGAGCCTGGCTCGGGGCTCAATCTCATGAACCACGAGATCACAACCTGAGCCAAAATCAAGAAATGGATTCTTAACCAACTGAACCACCCAGATGCCCCTGAAAGGATTAACTAGTGAAAGGTAGAAACAAGAGATGGTCACCAAAAAGTCTGAATCAAGAGTAGCATGATAAAGAGAAAAATGATCATTTTTGCCTCATTCTGTTCACCAATGTGAATTAGTAGCACCAAGTATTATTTAATAGAATGACAAGAATCATAAATAAAAGGGAAGGGCCAAATAAGAATCTACATAAACAAGATCAACCATCTTAATGGGGAGGGGAAGAGCATGCTTGAAAAAACCAAAATCCCAATTAGTCATTAGCCTGCATTTGCAACCACACCCAATTTGGATAGGGTCAAAAACAGTGGGATAGTAGTGAGTGGGAATCCTTCAAACAGGAAAGGGGAAGATAAAGGAACACTGGAAGCCTAGGAGCCAAAAAATATGTTTAGGTGACACTTCTGGATAAATGCAATACGTAGGCCTTAGGAAACAGTAAAACAAGAAGCAATTTTTAAAATCTTGAAAATGATCTATAAAATATAAAATTCCTGGGCATTTGAAGGAGAATTTTGCAAGGGAGTTTTAAACTCAGAAAATGTTGGAATATATATTCTTACAGGAATACTTTCTGTATACTTAGAACCTAACAGACATTTATGCAAACACGCAGAAGTATGGCACAATGAAGAAAATGTAACTTGTGCATGGCTGCAGCTAAGGACCCTGCTGGTGGAAGGACAAGGAACAAGTCTTAAGAGTTTGGTTGAAGAGAATCTTGTGATTCAACTAATAATTAAAATCCAAATTGTGTTTCCACTGTGAAGTCCCCATCTGCAGTTTCAATTCAAAATCAACTGAAATGTGATTCTATACCTCTTCTAAGGAAATCAACATGCAACTGGTTAAAAAACTTCTTTCATTACTGAGTTTTTTAATTCTTTAATTTATTTTTGAGAGAGACAGAGACAGAACGTGAGCAGGCAGGGGCAGACAGAGGGGGGGACACAGAAGCCAAAGCAGGCTCCAGGCCCTGAGCTGTCAGCACAGAGCCCAACGCAGGGCTCGAACTCACAAACTGTTGAGATCACGACCTGAGCCGAAGTCAGACGCTTAACCGACTGAGCCATCCAGGCGCCCCCATTACTGAATTTTTTCGTTTTTTAATTTATGGGTCATTTTCTCATTACCTTCTTCATTAGTTATCTTTCTCAGAATTTTATTTATTACAATTTGTTCTGATAAATTTTAGAAATTTATAATGTAAGTTTTTTTTCCTTTGAGTTTCATAGGTATATAAGTGTATAATCAAGTAACTTCAAAACTCAAGATTTAAGGTCTAATCAGTAACTAAAATTTACAGGATGATGCCCAACACTTATTTCAAGCTGTATGTTAAAAAACGTACCTAATAATAATTTTTAAAAAACCGGCTGAAACAAATGTGTCAACTTACCTTATAGCACAGAGCAACCGGGGGAAGAAGTGCCTCTGGGAACACAATTAAGCAAAGCTATGACGTCCCAAAATCTAGATTAATATAATCTAATACTGGAATAACAGAGCTCTGGGGCACCTGGGTGGCTCAGTCAGTTAAGCCTCTAACTTCGGCTAAGGTCATGATCTCACAGTTCATGAGTTCAAGCGCCATGTTGGGCTCTGTGCTGACAGCTCAGAGCTGGAGCCTGCTTCAGATTCTGTCTCCCTCTCTCTCTCTCTCTCTCTGCCTGTCCCATGCTCATGCTCTGTCTCTGTCTCTCTCAAAAATAAACATTAAATTTTTTTTTTTTTTTTTTTTTTAAAACAGAGCTCAGAGCTAACTTCACTAATTAATGCCAGGATCCCATGCAGGTGAACACATTACCAAACATGTATACAACTCAAATGTACCCATCAATAGAGTGCAGAGAAACTTGCATATACTTTCCTACACCCTCACACACTGCAGCTGAAAATGCAAACTTCTATCCTCTCTGGAAAGCAATTTCTGGAAGTTCTATATTTAAATGTCTATACCCTTTGGGGTGCCTGCGTGGCTCAGTCAGTTAAGCATCCGACTTCATGATTTTAGTTTGTGGGTTCGAGCCCTGTTTCAGGCTCTGTGCTGACAGCTCAGAGCCTGGATCCTGCTATGGATTCTGTGTCTCCCTCTCTCTCTCTGCCCCTCCCTGCTCACACTCTATGGCTCTCTCTCTCTCTCCCTCTCAAATAAATAAACATTAAAAAAATTTTTTTTTTGATGTCTATACGCTCTGACAGAATTCCTCTTGTAACACATGCGAAAACTCCCATAAGCAAAAAGATCTTTAACTGCAGTACTGTTGTAAAATTGAATTGGGGACCTCCTAAGTATCAACCAATGGGAGCAATTTAAAAATCATGAGAGGTGCCTGGCTGGCTCAGTCAGTAAGAGCATGAGGCTCCTGATCTTGGGATCATGTGTTCAAGCCCCACGTTAAGCACAGAGCTTTTAAAAAGAATTAAAAAAGTCACGGCCATCTTCATGTGAAATTCTATGCAGTTGTTTCAAAAACTGAGGCAACTCTATTAGGTTGATCCATATGAAAATGCTAATATTCAACCACTTCTGACCCACAAAAACTGCAATTTCATGTGATCAACTGAATGTATAAAGATAAAAGCACAGCTGTAGTAAAGAGCATGGAAAGGCCAGATTGCCTGAGACTGACTATTCCTTTAACCCACTTCTCAGAACCTCCTTTTACTCATCTAGATAAAGTAGACAGGAACCATATTTACATCTACCTACTGGGCCGCTGCCAGCACTTAACCCATTACATGACAAGTGCTTAAAACAGTGTCGGACACATTAAAAGCTAAAGAAGTATTTGCTCTCATCTCAACAGACCCAAAGGTGAAAATAATGAAGTACAGAACTATGTGCATAGCATGCTGCATTTAGGTTTATGTGTTTTTTTACAGGAACAGATATTTAAGTAGGTGCAGATATATTAACCACCACTGAGAGGAAACACAAAATGGAAACAGTGGCTACTTCTGAGGAACAATAGGAGTAGGCAGAATTAGGGTGACTCATAGAATAATTGCTTCCCACTATATGTGCTTTTTGAATTTTTTACATAAATACATGTTATTATCTATTCAAAAATGCATACATAATTTCCTTTGACATCACATAAATAAAATACAACAATGTATGGGGCGCCTGGGTGGCTCAGTCGCTAAAGCGGCCGACTTCGGCTCAGGTCATGATCTCGCGGTCCGCGAGTTCGAGCCCCGCGTCGGGCTCTGTGCTGACAGCTCAGAGCCTGGAGCCTGCTTCAGATTCTGTGTCTCCCTCTCTCTCTCTCTGACCCTCCCCCACTCGCCCACTCCCAAAAATAAACAAACATTAAAAAAATAAACACATAAAATACAACAATGTAAATTAGGTAGCAGCTATGTAAAAAGTCCCACTTCTCAAACTGATAAATGTATTCAAGGGAAATGCCAAACCAAAATAGTGACCAGATTTCTGAGCATCAATTTTGGGTTTTTTGTGTGTTTTTCTTAATAAATATTTTTAATGTTGATTTTTGAGAGAGAGAGAGAGAGAGAGAGAGAGAGAGAGAGAGAGAGAGAAAGAAACAGCAAGCAGGGGAGGGGCAGAGAGACAGGGAGACATCATGACACAGTGTCATGACCCGAGCCCAAGTCAGACGCTTAAACAACTGAGCCACCCAGGTGCCCCTCAATTTTGTTTTAAGAAAATGTCATTCCAGGGCGCCTGGGTGGCCCAGTCAGTTAAGTGTCCAACTCTTGATTTTGGCTCAGTTCATCTCATGGTTCGTGAGTTCGAGCCCTACATGAGGCTCTGCACTGACAGCATGGAGCCTGCTTGGGATTCTCTTTCTCTCTCTCTCTCTCTCTCTCTCTCTTCTCTCTGTCCTTTCTCATTCGTTCTCTCTCAAAATACATCTGTCCTTTCTCACTCTTTCTCAAAATACATAAGTAAACTTAAAAAAAATTTTTTCCTACATGCATCCATTCATTAATACAAAAAGAGAATGCACAAAACTAACTTGCATTTTAAAGACATAAAATACCTATTTCAGGTAACTTCAAGAAATTTAACATATGCAACAAAAAGCTATTGTAGGTTATTAGAACTAATCACCTCCCCTATGAGGGTATGGGTAAAAGAACAATATGCAAAATTCTAGTCTTCAAAGATCTAAACAATCCCTGAAGGGAGTGCCTAACCATCAAAAGGACAACATCAAAATGCTAGTGAATCTTCTGCCTGCTTTAAGCACTGTCCTACTCCAGCATACTTTATAGACAAAGGATGCAAGTAAGTTAAGTGTCAGGAATCCAAAATGATGTGTTTTAACTGAGTCCGGAAATGGACTCTGATGATCTTCTGTGGTTATCGTAATTATAATACCCAGACCATAGCACCTTAAGATAAACTTTTCCATTACAAAAGCAAAAGAAGATTTACTCCATTCGTCATTCCAGACATACTTTTGTCGTGTAGGTGTAGTGCAAACCTTACTTTACTCTTTTTCAAATTGTTAACCAACAGTTCCCAATAGCATTTTGTTGAATAATCTTTGATTTTTCAAATGATTTATTGGGCACTTACTAAATACTGATTTCTTAGAAGTGTTACAGGGTGTTTCTAGATGATTCAATTACTTATTCTGTTGATTAAAAGTCTATCATGTTTTGGTAAACAGAAACAAGTCCTCCTCCCTACTTCTTTTTTTCTTTTTAATTTTTTTTAACGTTTATTTATTTTTGAGACAGAGAGAGACAGAGCATGAACGGGGGAGGGTCAGAGAGAGGGAGACACAGAATCTGAAGCAGGCTCCAGGCTCTAAGCTGTCAGCACAGAGCCCCGACGTGGGGCTCGAACTCACAGACCGCGAGATCATGACCTGAGCCGAAGTCGGCCGCTTTAGCCACTGAGCCACCCAGGCGCCCCCCTCCCTACTTCTTAAAAAGCTTTTCTGGCCCATTTACATTTAGCCTGTAAGAAATCTAGGAAATTATTATAAGAAAAATAAAAATAAAATATTAAAAGTATGTATAAATACATTTAAAAATTGGAAGATAATCACAGAATAAAACTGGTATACTAAGGCATTAAGTGCAATTTTAAGATTTTTAAAATTGAAAAATTAAAAATTAAAATTAAAAAAATTAAAATTTACAAAATTTAACAGGCAGGATTAGGGTGAGCTCACATAAGTAGTTACTAGAAAAAGACTACTATCCATAGAAAAATTGGCAAAGACAAGAACAAAACATTATATATGAACACGAACATTCAAAAAACTCTTCACTGTACTGGGGAAAGATACACAAACTAAAACAATGGAAGAACATTTTTGCCGATTGTGCAGTGAATTTTTCAGTAAAAATACTCAATGTCTGAAGTACAGAACAATGCATAGTGTAGACCATTACGTGTATAAAAGGGGGAAGACATTTTTAAAAAAAATTTTTTAATGATTGTTTATTTTTGAGACAGAGAAAGACAAAGTATGAGCAGAGGAGGGACAGAGAGACAGGGAGACACAGAATCTGAAGCAGGCTCCAAGATGTCAGCACAGAGTCCAACGTGGGGCTCAAACCCATGAGCTGTGACATCATGACCTGAGCCAAAGTCGGACATTTAACAGACAGAGCCGGGGCACCTGGGTGGCTTGGTCGGTTAAGCGTCTGACTTCGGCTCGGGTCATGATCTCACACTCCGTGAGTTCGAGCCCCGCGTCGGGCTCTGTGCTGACAGCTCAGAGCCTGGAGCCTGTTTCAGATTCTGTGTCTCCCTCTCTCTCTGCCCCTCCCCTGCTCATGCTCTATCTCTCTCTGTCTTAAAAATAAATAAACGTTAAAAAAAAAATTAAAAAAAAAAAAATAATAATAAATAAATAAATAACAGACAGAGCCATCCAGGTGCCCGGGGGGAAGACATATTTAATATTTACTTGGAAAAATATAAAACGAACTGCTAACACTTGCTGCTTTTGGGAAAGAGATGCTGGTGGCTGAGGGAAGTGATGGGAAAGTGATTTCCTATTACATGCTATTCAGTAGATTTTTATTTTGAAACCATGTGACTTATGACTTATTCTTTATTCAAACAATAAATAAGTAAATAAATCTGAAAAAATAAAAATACTGAACATGGCAAAAGTACTAGAAAAATGCTATAGCTATGGCATCAGCGAAACAAGAAAGATCCTCATACAAAGCTTCTTAAAAGCAACTCAGCATATGGAACAATCTGGTGTTATTTCTGGACTTCTATTCCACTGACCTGTAGGTCTATCCTTATACCACAGTTGTGATCCCTGTAGTTTTGTAGTAAAGTTCTGAAATCGGGGAGTATGAATCTTCCAACTTTGATCTTTCTCAAAACTATTTTGACTATTTAGGGTCCCTTGCAATTCTGTATGAATTGTAGGACCAGCCTGTCAATTTCTACCCCAAAACCCCTGTGATTTTGATGGAGACTGCACCGAGAGTAGATTGACTGGCAATATTAAGTCTTCCAAGGCTGAATGAACACTGATGGCTTCCCACTTATTTAGATCTTTTTTAATTTCTTTCAACAGTATTTTGTAGTTTTATGTAAAAGTCTTACATCCCCTTGGTTAAATCTGTAACTATGTACTTTATTGTTTTTGATGCTATTGTAAATGAAACTGTTTTCATAATTCCCTTGCAGATTATGTCAATCCTGACCCCTACAACTGTGCTGAATTCATTTATTAGTGCTAATAGTTTTTTGTATGTGGATTCTTCAAGATATTCTACATGTAGGATCATGTCACCTGAAAACAGACATAGTTTTACTTCTTCTCTTCCTTCTTATTTTTTTAATTTTTTTTTTAATGTTTGTTTATTTTTGAGAGAGAGCACAAGCAGGGCAGGGACAGAGAGAGGGAGACAGGATCTAAAGCAGGCTGTGCAATGATAACAGTGAGCCTGATGTGGGGCTCGAAATCGCAAACTGCGAGATCATGATCTGAGCTGAAGTTGGATGTTCAACTGACTGAGCCACCCAGGTGCCCCTTTACTCTTCCTTTTTAGAGGTCTCTTATGTCTTTTTCTAGCCTAAATGCTCTGGCACAATGTTGGATATCAGTAGTAAAAGCAGGTAACCTTGTCTTGTTCCCAATTTTAGGGGAAAAGCTTTCAGTCTTCCACAGCTGGGAATGAGGTTAGCTGTGGGTTTTTCATAAATGCCTTTAATCATGTTGAAGGTCCCTTCTACTACCTTCGCTGACAGTTTTATCAAGAAAAGTGATTAATTTTGTCAAACACTTTTTCTGTGCCAACTGAGATGATCAAGTGGTTTTTCCTTGGTTCGATTAATGTGGTACATTACATTGATTTTCCTTATGTTGCACCACGTTTGCATTCTGAGGATAAATTCCACTCAGTCATGGTGTATAATCCTTTTAATATGCTGTTGGATTCAGTCTGTATCGGTATATTTTGACAACTAAAGATATACAAAGAAAACAAACTGCAATAAAACATACTAAACGTTAACAGTAATTATCATGTAATTATCTCTACATGATGAGTTTATGGGGGAGATTCTCTCCTTTATACTTTTCTGTATTTTCTACAATGAATATGAGTACCTTTTATTTTAAAACACGTAAGATTTTATTGATACAGAGTATATAAATAAATTGTAAAATCACCATGAAAGACAAACCGAGTAAAACAATGGACAAATAACACAGGCAAATCAAAAACCATAATGACCATGAGCATATGAAAAGATGATCCAGCTACTAGTTACTAGTGAGATACAAATTAAAAACAACTATCACAGCCAATGTTTTGGCCAAAATGTAAAAAACAAAAGCTGGGGGTTTGCATAAAAATGAGTCCTCTGGGGCGCCTGGGTGGCTCAGTCGGTTAAGCCGCCGACTTCTGCTCAGGTCATGATCTCGCGGTCCGTGAGTTCAAGCCCCGCGTCGGGCTCTGTGCTGACAGCTCAGAGCCTGAAGCCTGTTTCAGATTCTGTGTCTCCCTCTCTCTGACCCTCTCCCATTCATGCTCTGTCTCTCTCTGTCTCAAAAATAAATAAACGTTAAAAAAAAAAAAATTTTTTTTTTAAAATGAGTCCTCTCGGGGCGCCTGGGTGGCTCAGTCGGTTGGGTGTCCGACTTCGGCTCAGGTCATGACCTCACAGTCTGTGAGTTTGAGCCCCGCGTCAGGCTCTGTGCTGACAGCTCAGAGCCTGCAGCCTGCTTCAGATTCTGTGTCTCCCTCTCTCTCTGACCCTCCCCCGTTCATGCTCTCTCTCTGTCTCAAAAATAAACATTAAAAAAAAAAAAAATTTAAAAAAATGAGTCCTCTCATTTGCTGCAGGTAAGAGTGCAAAAGGGCTTAAAACACTACAGAAACAAATGTAGCAACACATATATTACATTATCCACATCTGTGCATTTAAAAAAATGTAAAGAACCATGCACCAAAAACCAAAGAGGTGAAAAATCTGTACACTGAAAACTACAGAAAGCTTATGAAAGAAATTGAAGAAGACACAAAAAAATGGAAAAATATTCCACGTTCTTGGATAGGGAGAACAAATATTGTTAAAATGTCAATACTACCCAAAGCATTCTACATAGTCAATGCAATACCTATCAAAATAACACCAACATTCTTCACAGAGCTAGAACAAACAATCCTAAAATTTGTACAGAACCAGAAAAGGTCCCGAATAGCCAAAGCAATCTTGAAAAGGAAAACCAAAGCTGAAGGCATCACAATCCTAGACTTCAAGCTGTATTACAAAGCTGAACTCATCAAGACAATATGGTACTGGCACAAAAACAGACACTCAGATCAATGGAACAGAATAGAGAACCCACAAATGGACCCACAAACATACAGCCAACTAATCTTTGACAAAGCAGGAAAGAATATCCAATGGAATAAAGACAGTCTCTTCAGCAAGTGGTGCTGGGGAAACTGGACAGCGACATGCAGAAGAATGAACCTGGACCACTTTCCTACACCATACACAAAAATGAACTCAAAATGGATCAAAGACCTAAACATTAAGACAGGAAGCCATCAAAATCCTAAAGAAGGAGGCAAAAAACTCTTTGACCTCGGCTGCATCAACTTCTCACTCAACATGTCTCTGGAAGCAAGGAAAACAAAAGCAAAAATGAACTATTGGGACCACGTCAAAATAAAAAGCTTCTGCACAGCAAAGGAAACAATCGGCAAAACTAAAGGGCAACCAACAGAATGGGAGAAGATTTTGCAAGCGACCTAACAGATAAAGGGTTAGTATCCAAAATCTATAAAGAACTTATCAAACTCAACACCCAAAAAACAAATAATCCAGTGAAGAAATGGGCAAAAGACATGAATAGACACTTCACCAAAGAAGACATCCAGATGGCCAACCGACACATGAAAAGATGCTCAACATCACTCATCATCAGGGAGATACAAATTAAAACCACAATGAGATACCACCTCACACCTGTCGGGATGGCTAACATTAACAACTCAGGCAACAACAGATGTTGGAGAGGATGTGGAGAAAGAGGATCTCTTTTGCACTGCTGGGGGGAATGCAAATTGTTGCAGCCACTCTGGAAAACAGGATGGAGCTTCCTCAAAAAATTAAAAATAGAACTACCCTACGACCTAGGCATTTACCCATGGGATACAGCTGTGCTGTTTTGAAGGGGCACATGACATGCACCCTAATGTTTATAGCAGCACTATCGACAATAGCCAAAGTAAGGAAAGAGCCCAAATGTCCACTGATGGATGAATGGATAAAGAAGATGTGATGTGTATATATATATATATATATATATACACACACACACACACACACACACACACACACACACAATGGAGTATTATTCGGCAATCAAAAAGAATGAAATCTTGCCATTGGCAACTACATGGATAGAACTGGAGGGTATTATGCTAAGTGAAATTAGTCAGCCAGAGAAAGATGAATATCATATGACTTCACTCCTATGAGGAATTTAAGACACAGAACAGATAACATAAGGGAAGGGAAACAAAACTAATATAAAAACAGGGAGGGGGACAAAACATAAGAGACTCTTAAATATAGAGAACAAACAGAGGGATGCTGGAGGGATTGTGGGAGGGGAGATGGGCTAAATGGGTAAGGGGCATTAAAGAATCTACTCCTGAAATCATTGTTGCACTAAATGCTAACTAACCTGGATATAAATTTTTAAAAAAGAAATATTTAAATATTTAAAAAAACACAAAGAAACAAAAAAATAATAATAATTTTTAAAAATACAGAACCAAATCCAGCAATTCCAATTTTACAACACATGTTCTAAGAATGATTACTTTAGCATAATTTGCAACAGCAAAGTTTGAAAACAACCTAAGTATCTAACCAAAAGAGACTGGAAAAACTCTGGATTTTCTCACTTAAGAAATACTAGGCAAGAGAGATGAACAAACTATAGCTATGTGTATCAACATAGATAAATCTAAAATCATTACTGAAAAAAAAAAAGCAAGCTGCAGAATAAAAACTACTACAGTATGCTACCTTCAATACAAAATTCATAACCCTATAGGGGCACCCAGCTGGGTCAGTCAGTAGAGCACACAAGTCTTGATCTCAGGGTTGTGAGTTCAAGTCCCATGTTGAATGCAGAGATTACTTAAAAACAAACTCTAGGGGCACCTGGCTGGCTCAGTACATACAGCGTGTGACTCTCAATCTCAGGGCAGTGGCCCCACAATAAGTGCAGACATTACTTTCAAAGATATTTTTAAAATAATAATAAAAAAATTTTTTTAAATTTTATAGCCCTATAAAATGAAACTTTTATGGCAAGAGAATACACAAGCATGTAATGAAAATAATAAAACATGAATGAGAAAAATAATCCAATTCAAAGTAATCCCTGGGAAAGAAGGGGTACAGTATACCCCAGGCAGTCTCAAATGAGAAATCTTATTTTTTAAAACAAAACACACACAAATATGTAATGATTTTAAGATTTATATATCTGAATTGTAAATGTATCGTTATTTGTAGTAATACATTCAAATTTGTCTGTTTCAAATACTTTATAGTAGGAATATTTTTAAGAAAAACTAAACCAAAATATAGCCAAATGTCAAATCTATGTGAAAAGGAAATTGGCCAGTTTTGAAAAGGAAATTTCCAGCCATCACTGGAGACAGAACCCTTTCTTGTGTACTCCTTATAGCAATAAACACCTTTTGGTCAATGAAAATATCTGATGATTCTAGATGAAATTACATTTCAGGAATAAAGACAGAACTAGCCTAATTCAGAAGAAATCATAAAACAAAAACTGCTTATGACACTATGGTGATGAAAATCACCAAAGATTAATAATATCACACCTGTTTTAGAACTTAACACGGTTGTGACAGAGGTCTTCTAACAAGTTTTTTTTGTTTTTTTTTTTTTTAATGTTTGTTTATTTTTGAGAGACAGAGCACAAACAGGGAAGGGGCAGAGAGGTGAAGGGGGACAGAGGACCCAAAGTGGCCTCTGCACTGACAGCAGGGAGCCGATGAGGGGCTTGAACTCACGAATCATGAGATCATGACCTGAGCCAGTCAGACACTCAACCGACTGAGCCACCCAGGCGCCATAGCTTCTCTTTCTTAATAGTGATATCTTCATACAAAATATGGCCAGAGTGTAAACGAAATAGCCAGAGTTATCACAAAAAATAATGATGAAATGTTCTGGAATTAAACAGTGGTTTACAACTCTGTGAATATATTAAAACCCACCGAATTGTATACTTTAAAAGAGTGAACATAGGCACAGCTGGGTGGCTCAGTCAGTTAAGCGTCCGACTCTTGATTTTGGCTCAGTCATAATCACACGATTCAGGAGTTCAAATCCCGCAACAGTCTCTGTGCTGACAGTACAAAGCCTGCTTGGGATTCTCTCTCCTTCTCTCTCTGTCCCTCCCCCACTATCTCTCTCCCTCCTTCTCACTCTCTCTCTCACTCTCAAAATAAATAAACGTAAAGAAAAGAGTGACTGTTATGACATATGAACTATGTCTCAAGAAAGCTGTTTTTAAAATTAAAAAAGCAAAAAAACAGTGATGATTCATTTACAGTGGCATTCCAACATTCCAACAAAGCTCCTTTTTTTTCCATTTACTGCAATTACCATAAGTTCCATAAAATCAAAAACTCTTATTTATCTTTGGAAAGACCACACTATAAATAAAGACAACACAAAATCTACTTTCCAGCCTAAAAATCTAACTTTCTCACAATGTCATAAACAAAAATCTGTGATAGAACTACACATTTTTAAGCATATTTTGAGCTGAAAATCTACATTCTCCTTTAGTGGCAGAATGCTCTGGTGAGAAATCAGGTTGCCAATTACTTCTGACAACTACATTTTTCTGAAAAGAAGGCCCTACCTCCCCCCAAAACTACCTCTACTCAAGTAAATTATAAGGGATGGCTCCTATCATCCATAAGGAAATAGAAACATTTCCTCACCTCTACAGAATACTCAAAGCTTCAGAACTAAAGCAGAATCTCATCTACCAAGATAGGCATTCACATATCAAGAAAACAGAAAGCAGGTGGCAGACATGTGGCGATGTTGGGGCCTTAGAGCCTAAGTGGTAACTTCCTGTTTTCATAACTCAGTGGAAAGGAACAAGGGTTTGACCTAAGGCTCAAAGTTAGACACAAACCTGTTCTTCTTCTGTAAAGGGTACAAGAGCCAACGGAGGCAGGGGCTCCTCCTGTAGGATAGGCAGAAATTCTTTATCCAGAAGGTCTGAAGGTATCTGTACGACCAAACACATGACCATGAAATTAATGCTATCCCTCCAATTAACAAAAATTATAAAAAAAGAAAAAAATACTCTTCTGTTTATCTCTTGGTGATTGTTACAAATATGGAATAAAGCTTATTCAACCACAATTACCTCCAGTAGTACTTACATATTCTGAGGTTAAATATTAACAACCCCAGTCCCGTTCCTCTTCCTCCCATCAGACCACCACTTTAGATTTGATATACAGCATTAACTCTGGCATTCCAGAGTGCACAGCGGAAGGGTAAATATCCTCACATTTAACTCAAGGCACAAGGCAGTAAAGAGTTTCATAAGCAATTTTATCTGTCCTCAGCAGCCATCATTAAAATGTGACATCCCCAACCCATTAATAAAAGCAAAAACAAAGTATATTGTTAAAACAGAAAATATTCTCTCTCACTAGTCAGATAGTTAAGTGTACTTTACACTGTTTGGGTTTTGACCATTTATAGGAAACACAAATGTGGTAACATATTTTAAGATGTTCTCTCTGCTAAAAATCGTATATTTAACACAAGAAGGGGAAAAAAGCAGCAACTCCTCTTCTCACTCGTAACTTCTAACTGAAAAGAGGTACAATAAAGACAAGAAATTCCTCCTTTCTCAGACGTCAAACTGGGATAGAAATGGACATGAAGGAGACATTGAGAGGAAATCAGACAAAGTATTAAGTGCTGAATATTCTGTTTCCATGAAGTTTTCTATTCCTATAATGAAATCTTAGGTCCTCAGTAAAAAACACGGGCTCCTTACACTTAGAAGATTCTCTGTCAATTACTACAGGTTTCAAAGCAGGAAAAAAGAGAAAAACCATGAGTCCATCATCTATCAATGTATCACTGTACATACCCTGAAATCTCATTCCTAATTCTGAAGTCTTTCCTTTTTCCTTACCTTGTTATCTTTAAGGAAAAGTGCTAACATTTCTTCTCTACCGTAACGATAGTCTGCTAACTTATACTTCGGCAAAGCTGGAGAAAGAGGAGGGGACGTGATACTCCCACCACTGGACAGAGCTCGGAGCCTAGGAGAGACATAAAATACAAAAATGAAGGGTCAAATATTCTGGCACCAAGGACTTTTGTTTTTACGTGCTATAAAAATGTTCACTTTAGCTCTTTAAAAGAACAGAAAGAAATCCCATTATCCCAAGATTTTAGCTTTCATATAACCATTGTCACAACACGTTGAGAGCAGTTCACTGAGAAACAGACAACCATGTGGTAATTCCCTAACTTAAAGAGGTATCATGATATATCCCTGAGAAATCTGGAGTGAAAAGGTGACACTGTTTCAAACTTGTAATATCTTAAGCAGGCTTCACACCCAGCACAGAGCCCAATGTGGAGCTTACATTCTTTTTTTTTTTAGTGTCTGTATTTATTTTTGAGACAGAGGGAGACAGAGCATTGAGCAGAGGAGGGGCAGAGAGAGGGAGACAGAATCTGAAACAGGCTCCAGGCCCCGAGCTGTCAGCACACAGTCCTACGCGGGGCTCGAACTCTCAACCACGAGATCATGATCTGAGCCGAAGTCAGATGCTCATCCAACTGAGCCATCCAGGCGCCCCCCAATGTGGAGCTTAAACTCACCACCCTGAGATCAAGACCTGAGCTGAGATCAAGAGTTGGACACTCAACCAACTGAGCCAGGCAGGTACCCCTTGAAATTATAAAGGTAACCTGATTAAAGTAAGGGGTACTTGGCTGGCTCAGTCAGAAGAACATGCGACTCTTGATCTTGGAGCTGTGAACTCGACCCCTACGTTGGGTATGGACATTACCTAAAAATAAAATCTTCTTAAAAAAGAAGTGAAATATCACCTTCTACCTGTTAGATTAATAAGAATTAATAAATCTGACAATACCAATGAATAAATCTGGAGTATCAGTTGCTAGTAAGTATGAAAACCAATGGAAATTCTCCAGTAGTAACTGTGGGACTGTAATGGAACAACCACTTCAAAGAATAATCTGCTAATGTTTAATAAAATATTTAGCAAAGTATACTACACGAAAGAAAAAGCAAAACACAGAAGGTTAGGAGCGCCTGGGTGGCTTAGTCAGTTGAGCATCCAACTGCTGATCTCTGCTCAGGTCATGATCTCACGGTATGTGGGACTGAGCCCCACACTGGGCTCCGCACTGGAAGCGTGACCCTGCTTGGGATTCTTGCTCTCTCTCAAAATAAATAAACTTAAAAAAAAAAAAAACAACACAGCTTACAAAAAAGAGACACACGTAAACCTGTAAATAAGTTTATACTGTTTAAGAACCATACAAAATGTAGCAAAAGTATAGACACAAACATGAACTGACAAAAAACTCAACATAAGATTCTATGTGCAAAGGGAAAGACAGCATCAAGGGAGTTTTAATTATACCTGCAATGTTTTATTTTCTTAGCTTGGCACTGGGTACATGGATATTTGCTACAATTTATACTTTTATATGCCTGTAATATTTCATGATTCATTTTTAATAAAAGCAATCAATGATCAATGTAGAGAAATTCAAAATGCAGTGAAGAATGAAAATACAAAAAAAAGAAAAATTTAAGCCATATTTACTGTTAGGCAGAAAAAATATATAACCCTAAAAGGAATGGAACTGGGGAAAGAGGAACATTTTTTTAATTTTATAAGATGCTTTTATTTTAAAAAGGTGGGGAAACCTCAGCAAAAAATGGCAAGAGTAAGATCCCACTGCAGCACTGTGTCAAAGAGCAAGTGGCAAAACTATCAGCAGCAACTCATTGTCTGGGGGCTGCCTGAAGTTCTATACAGTAGTAAGTACCAAGGGTAAAAGGGGCCAGTGTACTTTAGCCTAAATGAAAATTCAACAGAGGCATTAAAATACATCCCCAAATTGCTAACTTCATTCACATTAGCAAAAAAGAAGAGAATAATCTACACAGTAAAAAAAAAAAAGAAATCAGAGCATTGTAATACCAATAAAAGGAGGGAGAAAAAAAAAGGAATGTATTAGTAAATTCAATGGTAGAGTCTTTTCTCAATGTTTCTATCTTCTCTTTTGCACTTAGTTTTTTTAACATTCATGGGCAATTTTGAACATTTATAAAAGTCCAAGAATTACAGAACAAACTCTCATGTACCACTCACCCAGCCCTCAGCTCAATAACCCATGGCCAACCCTGCTCCTTCCACCACCCCTCTAACCCTTCTTTAATACCGTTTTGAAGGAAATCCTACGCTTTCAAAGCTTTTTTGAAGGGAATTCTTTTCAAGATTTTTTGAGGAAATTTTTGAAGGGAAGTTATTTCATTTGTAAATACTTTAGAATGTTCTAAAAGATAAGGATTTTTTTCTAGTCTGGATTTTGCTGATCTTATTCCGGTGATATAGGTTTACCATGTTTCGCTGTTCTCTGCATTTCCAGTACACTGGTGACTGCAAGTGAAGGGTACTTCGATGTGGCGGTGTGTAATGCCATCAGGAGGCAGTCCCTGGTTTTATGGGTCTAGCAATCCCTGAACCAATGCCTTCATAGGTCCCTAAGTTCACTAAGGTTACAAAGTGATTTTATTTTATCATTCTTTATTAGCGGGAGTATTTCTACAAGGAGAAACTTCTCTCTTAACACTATTTGGTGTTGTTACTCAGTAGGAAATAGGTTGTTCCCATAAGAACTCATGTTGTTCTTACAGGAAAGTTAGAAAAAAAGCCTTCTTAGTTTTCAAAATAAGGACTTAGTTCACTAGCATTCTCCAATGGTAACAAATTATTTTTTATTAAAGTATTTCAATTCAATGCACTTCACAATGTCCAAATTGTCTCATCCTTTTTTGCTTTTTAAGTAGGTTCCCCACCCAAGGTGGGGCCTGAACTCCCAACCCCGAGATCAAGAGTCATATGCTCCACCGACTGACCCAGTCAGGTGCCCCTCAAATTGTCTCCTCTTTGACCGTGGGAGATTCTTCAGGTTGGCTCCTAATTCTGACACAACCCTAGCAGTCTTTTTTTTTTTTTTTAATTTTTTTTTCAACGTTTTTTATTTATTTTTGGGAGAGAGAGAGACAGAGCATGAACGGGGGAGGGGCAGAGAGAGAGGGAGACACAGAATCGGAAACAGGCTCCAGGCTCCGAGCCATCAGCCCAGAGCCTGACGCGGGGCTCGAACTCACGGACCGCGAGAACGTGACCTGGCTGAAGTCGGACGCTTAACCGACTGCGCCACCCAGGCGCCCCAACCCTAGCAGTCTTTAACAGCTTCTTTTCTATCTGGTGTGTCAAAATGTTCCCGGCACAGCTTATTATTTCTTGCCTCGGCCCTAGAATCAACCATTTCTCCAGGGAGCCTGATTCTCTTTGGTGCATATTAAGAGCACAATTTAGGGGCCAAGAGTACTCACTGCTGCCAGGTTGATCTTTTGTTTTCTTTCCGATTATTCTTGGACTTTGAGGTCATTTAGTCCAACTCCTGTAAGACAGGTTGGAACAACCAGGAAAGACAACATGCCCACAAAGAAGTGATCCAACCTCTGTTGAAGGGCCTTCCAGGAAACTGCTTTCCATCAAATTCATGTAAAGCTGGATTCTTTCCTGACGAAGTGGAATTAATACCCACTCAGAGCTGAGGCTGGGAATTTTACATACGCACTACCTCGTTTCATTTCATTTCAGCTCTGCAACAACCCCGGTAACAAACAAGGGTTACACAACTTGCCCACACAGAGCAAAGATGCAAACATAGGTTTTCATGACTAAAAAGATCAAAATCCTTCCAGCAATACATCTCAAAATTTTATTTAAAATAGCCAGGGTTTATTCTGCCACACGTTAATTTTAAAATATATGTATTTTATTAGAAATTATTTTAACATATCTTTCTTATACTGAGCCGATATGCTCGCCAATCGTTTCTACCACTAGAGGGCATATCTAGGTGCTCTTTCAAGTGAAAATCATTCCCAAAGTGGCAAATAGTCACAATGCCTCAAGAGACTTTCCTTCTCATGGCCCAACATCCCTAATTTGTTCATCAGCTCCTGACAAGTGGCTTCAAATCCACTCACCACCCCGGTTCCCTTCCAGTGGATCCCCATCACCCATGCCCAAGAGCTCCTCCAGCGTCCAGGACTGAATACTTCTTATAGGCACCACATTTATTAAGAGTAACGTAACCAGAGCGCATTCTCAAGAGATTCCTCCAGCTACTGTGAAGAGAACAGCCAAACAAACGGAGAGTAATTCAAACAAAGATGGTGGCCTGAATAAGGATAATTGTGCTCCACTTAATAATCGACAAATCCTAGTCCAAGTCCCTCTTCACCTACAGACATTTGGAAAAGCTAACTCATACCAGGGTAATAAATATCCCTAAAACCCCACCAGTGATCTTTAACCTCTCTTGGATCTTGCTCCATACAAGCCTCTCTTCTAGAAATTTAATCCCTATCTGCTTTCCCCTTAGTCTCTAAGTATACCTAAAAGTGATGTGTTTAGGGGCTCCTGGGTGGCTCAGTCAGTTGAGTGTCCGACTTCAGCTCAGGTCATGATCTCATGGTTCATGAGTTCGAGCCCCAAGTCAGGCTCACTGCAGTCAGTGTAGAGTCCGCTTCAGATCCGCCGTCCCCCTCTCTCTGTGTCCCTCCCCCACTCACGCGGTCTCAAAAATAAACATTAAAAAAAAAAAAGTTGGGGCTCCTGAGTGCCTCAGTCACTTAAGTGTCCAACTTCAGCTCAGGTGATGATCTCGCAGTTCACGAGTTCAAGTCCTGTGTCAGGCTCTGTGCTGACAGTCAGAGCCTGGAGCCTCCTTCAGATTCTGTGTCCCCCTCTCTCTCTACCCATCTCCCACTTGCACTCTCTCTCTCAAAAATAAAAATTAAAAAAAAAAAAAGTCCCCTCTCTCTCTGCTTTCCCTTGCTTGCGCTCTCTCTCTCAAAAATAAATTTTAAAAAAATTTTCTATAAAATGCAATTGTTAGGGGTGCCTGGGTGGCTCAGTCGGTTAAGCATCCGACTTCGGCTCAGGTCATGATCTCATAGTCCATGAGTTCGAGCCCTGCGTCAGGCTCTATGCTGACAGCTCAGAGCCTGGAGCCTGCTTCAGATTGTGTCTCCCTCTCTCTCTGCCCCTCCCCTGCTCATGCTCTGTCTCTGTCTCAAAAATAAAAACATTAAAAAAAATTTTTTAGTAAAATTTTTTAAAATTTAAAGCTGGAAATAATTTTTAAAAAAAAATAAGTAACAGTGATTTGTTTAAAACCCCTTTAATGCAGCATCCCCCCTAGCTATGCACCACTGCATGCACCCCCAAACTATGCACCACATTCCCCCAGTTATGCACCTCTTCCATTCAGAAATATCCCCAACAACCTCAATTACGGGTCACTTCAAAACCCAGAGCAATCTGGATTCTCCCCTTCAATTCCACTACTCCAGTAGAGTTCACAAATAACATCACCAAATCCAAGGGACAATTTCCCATCTTTGTCATCATCTTCCTGGCCATACTGAGATCTGTTTAACACAAGAGGCCCACTTCTATTGTAAGTAGCAGCAACTAACAGGTAGCAGTAGCAGGGCCTCCTAAAACCCATGATACCCCCAAAATCTTCACTTATTATTGTCCCAAATCGTAATTTCAGCTTATGAAAGCAATGTGAAGTGTCAATATAGATGTGTGAAGTCAAAAAACATTTCTGGGTAAGCTTCTGATTCTCAACTCTGGCTCTGACTTCTCCCCTAGAGAACAAGGCTTTCATATGCAATCACTTACAGCCTCTCCACTTTAGCCCCAAACCCTACTCATCAGCTTATTCATTCCAACCCCCTTCATCACCATATTCCCAAAGGCAGATAAGGACACCACCATCTAAACCACTGGATTACCAGTCAGGGAATCACGCTTTACTCATTCTACCATTGCCCATACCTAATTACCAGACCCTACCAGTTTTAAATCCTACATCTTGGGATGCCTGGGTGGCTCAGTTGGTTAAGCATCCAACTTCAGCTCAGGTCATGATCCCACAGTCCACGAGTTCGAGCCCTGCGTCGAGCTCTGTGCTGACAGCTCAGAGCCTGGAGCCTGCTTTGGATTCTCTGTCTCCCTCTCTGTCTCTCAAAAATAAACAAACATTAAATCCTAAATCTCTCAAGCCATCCCATGGATCAACTAACCCATTATTGTCCACACTTTCATTTCTTACCTGGACTGCTGCAACAGCATCCTAACTGATATACCCAGTCATCTTCCGTCTCCCACAGAACTATACGTATATTCCCAATGCAAACCTGAATAAAATGTCCCCTGATTAACAACTGTTGACTGACACACGATGATCAAATAAAACCCAGAGCTTCTTAACACAGAAGGGCTGCCTCCAAGCTCATCTCTCCCACACTTCACACTATAATAAACACAATGTCTCAGAGTTCCTCTCTCAAACTTGCTGTTTCTTGCCCCCTTGTCTTTACACATGCCTTTTCTGCTATCAGGAATATATTCCCAAACCATTTTCACTTGGGCTCCTAGGAGGAGAGGTTAAGTGGAAGGAAGGGAAAAAAGAGTCGAGTCAGAATGAGGAGGATGAGGGGTTGGAAAGAGAATTGTAGAGGGAAAGGAAGAGAGGTCGAAATCCTTAAGACCTTGGCTAGACAAAAGTACCTGCTCAACCTTCACGGATCTAACTGGCTAGTGGAAGAAAAAAACTAACAAATGGTCATACAAATACACATACAGCTATCAAAGGATTCTGGAGAAAAACTTGACCCAAGTTATATCTTAAGATTATTCTGGATGCTGTAGGGAGAACCATAAGAAGAATGAAAGCCCGAAAACATCAGGTCACTGCTGCAATGGTTTATGTCAGAGATGGTGGTGGCTTATACTGGGGTGATGGCAATAAACAGAAATGAACAGATTTCAAGAGATATGTTGGAGACGAAATTGACACAACACTGTGATGAACTAGATGTAGAGATACAGAAGTAAAAGAAACCGAATATCCAGAAAACTCCAAGACTTCCGGCTTGAGCAAATGGGCACACAGTAGTATTTAAGATTAAAAGAAATAAGTAATCCAAAAGTAGGTACCATGTCCTTTCATCTTTGTTGCATCAGCACCTAATCCAAGGCACAGAATATAGGAGGCAGGTGAGAAATGTTTTCTAAACAAATCTTAACATTCTCTTCTAAAATACACCCCTGGATAACATCGTATTACTATCCCTTCAGACTGCATAGATGTCTTTTACTCTTTTTGAAAACTGGGATGATTAATGCATCCCATCCTCCAGAATTTCTCTCATCCCCCACAAAGATGATGGCTAATAACCCAGCAACCTCAGGTTTCCCTTCTTTGCCTCCATTTCTCCCCACCCCCTTGAGACTTGAATGCCTTCATCCAACATTTACTAAGTGCCTATGTCCAGTAAGCTAGGCTAAACATGTGCTTACCAAAACTGAGAAATACAGTGCCGTTCTTCTGTTCTCTTCTGAGTAAGGAAAACACATAGAAACACAACACAAAGTCGTAACTATTTCAACACAGTTATAAACAAAGTGCTTTAGGGCAAACAAATACCTCACTTTCTTGCAAGGTAACACTTGGGAAAACTTCCTTAAGACCATGTAATGAGATACAAGAAAACCTAAAGGCAATTCCTTGGCTCCTTCCCCATAAAGACGACTAACTATCTGCAATCATTCCCCCTATGATAAATTCCTTAATCATCTACATTTATCTATTTTCAATCCAATATATGTATTTATATATATAAGCATATATACATATATATATATATATATATATATATATATATATATAAAACAAGTATAATGAATTTGGGTTTTTTTTTTTAAATGTCTTTAAGTATACATAACAAAATTTTGCCAAAAAAAAAAAAAAAAAAGAAGAAGAAGAAGAAGAATGGAAGGAAGCAAACCAAATGTTAGCGATGGTTCTTTGGATGGCAGGATTAAGGATAACTTGGATCTTTTCTTTTTCTTTTTGTACTACTGTTTCCTCCAAGGTTTTCAGCAACAAGCGTGAATTACCTTGTTACTGAAACTAACAAAAAATTTCACAAAACCTAAACCTACCAGATTTAAAACCAAAAAAAAAATGTTTTTCTTAAGGTAGTACTTAGTGTTTGGTCAAGGGTAACAGGGGATGGGAACTAAACTAACACAACCTTTCTGGTGGTCAATCTGTCTGTACATCATCCAAAGCCTTAAAAATGAAACTGATTTAATAACTCTACTTCCAGGGAATTATTCCAAAATAAATACGCAGCAACACAAACAAAACTGTTGAAGGCTGTATACACATATTTATAATAGAAAAACATTAAAAACAACTTTACTTTCCAACAATTCATTCACTCATTTAACAAATATTTATTGTGTACCTATTATTTGCAGGCACTGGATACAGCAGTGAACAAAGTATACAAAAATTGAGACCAAAGTACTTGCCCTCAGTGGAGCTCACAGTCTAGTGGGAGCTGGAGAATGGAATATAAATAATAAAGAGAATAAGTGAATAAAATGTTTACCATGTTCTATTTGGATATAGGTCATGAAGAAAAAAATAAGCAGAGAAGATAGGGAATAAGAGGAAGACATTATATATAGATAGTCAGGAGAGGTCTAAGGTGGCAACATCTGAGTAAAAACAATGGTTTTATTCCTAAAAACAATGTGCTCCTCCATTAACTCTATCACACCTTTTTGAATTGCTTTGGTGACTATATAATACATACCTTTATCCCAAATACAGAGATAAGCTAAGACCTAATGACTCCACAGACCTACCTTAATGAGTCCATGTATACAGTCACCGTAGTCTGTTTCCACCACAACTGTCAACACTCTCCCATCGTCACTACTATCCCAAGTACACCTCTTCATTTTCTCCGTCTTTCATTGAACATTTATATTTTACATCGTAATAAAAATTATGATCTTAGGAAATAAAGTATAACTAAATGTTTCTGTATAGTTCAGAGTTACACACTGACTAAATGCAATCACTCTAAACTTTGATTCTAAAGTATTCTGGACCCAGCTCCTTGCCTCAAGTTTCACAACCAATGTAATGTTACATGCAGAAAAGCACAGTAGCAGCTTCTATTTATACTGCAGCTTTCTAGTTCAGAGTTACCAGAGTTCCTTAAGGTTCTCATATATTCCCTTTGCCAAAAGGAATTTTCTTTTTTTTTTTTTAAATGTTTATTTATTTTTGAGACAGACAGAGCATGAGCGGGGGAGGGGCAGAGAGAGAGGGAGACACAGAATCCAAAGCAGCTCCAGGCTCTGAGCTGTCAGCACAGAGCCCGACGCGGGGCTCGAACTCACAGACCGTGAGATCATGACCTGAGCCGAAGTCGGACGCTCAACCGACTGAGCCACCCAGGCGCCCCAGCCAAAAGGAATTTTCATAGCTGGTAAAACAAAAAAAAAGGCAGTGTGCCTACTTAGACCCCCACTCCTCAGTTTATATGCATTTCATATGACTAAGGGAAGGCTCCTAGGCTCTAATAATGATGCCTGAAGGGTGACAATTAGGTAAAGCTACTGTTTAAGCAGGAGACTGGTAACTGTCTTCTACTAAAGTTACTTCAATTCAAATTTGGTATAAAGCACTGGGCTGATCAAACAAAACACCATCAAACATGACTTCTGAGCATCACTGAAAAAATGTGTACCATGCTGTTGATGGACTGGGTCACTGACTGATGAACTGACACACTGAAATGACTTTAGGAACCCATGATTTAGGGCAGGGACCAGAAAACTTTTCTCTGTAAATAAACTTTTTGAGTCAGATGGCCCCTCTTGTAACCACTCAACCTTGCCACCGTAGTATGAAAACAGCCTGATAATATGGAAACAAACAGGTGTATCTGTGTTCCAATAAAATTTTATTCAAAAAAACTTTATTTATACTTCCACGGGCCATAGTTTGTCAACCCATGGTATACAGCATCCAGCTAAATGTGTACTGACTCTAGAACATCTCCAGTAGTTTTTTTCTTTTGTTTAGGCTAAATTCCTGGTGTTGTCTCTTTTTCTTAATAGATGATGGGACAGAGGGGGTAGGGGACAACTTCCTTAAATTAGCTGACAATTTTAATCATGTTTTTACAATGAAAGAAACACGTGTAAATACAAAAGAGAAGCAGTTACAAATTCTAGATAAAGGCAGAAGAGTCACACACAAAATGGTTTACAAAATGAGCTATATGGATTTAAATCCACCATATAAAGGAAGTTAATAAAATGTGAATAAAGATGTAACTATGAGAATGTTCATCAAAAATATTTTTGTAATAATGGAAAACTGAGAATGGCCTATGTATGCTACATCTACAAGTCTAGTTAAATAAACGATGGTACATCATACAATGCAACCATTTAAGATGATAGAAAACATTTATTGAAAAAAAAGATACTTTTGATGTGGTTATTTTTTAAAAGCAGGTTACAAAGTTGAATGTACAGTATGATCCCATTTTCATGAAAATAAATGTACACACACACAAATAAGCATACACAGAACCACCTGGAGAGAGAAACCTATTTACAGTGGTTATCATGGATGGTAAAATTGTATCTTCCTCTGGCTTACTTGTAATTTCTAATTTCTTTAGAAACATATTGATTCAATAATAAGAAACTTATTTTTTAAATATAAACTAAAAACTAAAACAGGTACAGCATTACTTAGGTCAACATTTCCAAAATAAATTATCAAAGTATAGAACTTGCATCAGTTTTTAGAATTTCAAGTAGAGATTTCTCCTCAGTCTCCAAATGCTGACTAAAAGGGCCGAGAAAATTTAGGAATTACATATAAAAAGAAATGCATAAAATACGTTAATATGTGTCCTGAAATAGGGAGTTACTACAGAAGTCTGCATCACTTTTCAAACCACCACCACCTAAACAATCAAGAATATTTAAAACACTATTCCAATTTATCTACTATATACTGCCTCTGGTTCAAGGTTTGAAAAGAAAAAGCAACTATTCATGCCACTGACGAGAGGATCTTCAATCACCAACACTGGGGGGAAAGGAAGAAGAGGGGGAAAAAGTCACACTACAATGTGATGGATCTCAAAATTCCATAAGAATTCCATTCAGGGTCCAAACACATCTGTAAGAGACTCAAAGGTCAATTAATTGTTATTATGGCAAATGCTATCCCAATCTTAGATGGGCTACAGTTAATAACCAGTATAATTCTGGACCACCTGCCTAGCCCATCAATAAAAAAATTCAAACAGTAATTCAATAAAAGTATGTTTTCAAAGAAGTCTAGGAGTAGCACTTACAAAACAGTATTGTGGCAGAAAACATACAGATAAAAATATTACAATTATATGTAAAATTTTATATGTACCTAGACAAGGGCTGAAACAAAAAGCAAGTAATTTGCTAGGGTGGTGGGACTGCAGGGAGTCCATTATCATTACAAAACCAGACCAAGAAAATTTCATTATCATTACCTAGCCAGACCTAGAAAAGTTTTTTAAATATAGAATGCAGTCATTGACCAAACAGAATTTATTCCTAGACAAGCTACACTGTTTTCAACTAGGCACATAAATCAAAATCTCAAAAACATGTACATTTATAAACCACCCAACATCTGTAAAAATACCTTACTACCGTACTAGTAGTACATCCAATATCAAGCAGGATGAGATTCTGAAAACTCACCATTCAGGCCCAAAGTTCAGTGTCTGCGTTTCCGCTGCCATTATTTTCCGTATTTTTACAATAGATTTTTATATGTGGAGAAACCTGTTAAAGAGAAAAATATCTCCATACAGTTAGTCAAGAGCAAATGCAGAATTCCAGCCCAGAAAGTCTAGCTAGGGTGTTTCATTCATTCCCGGGCAGCTATCAGAATGGGTTTTAATCCGTGTTTACAACAATCTAGCAGGCAATGTGAAATTAACAAATCTACCTCACATTTCAATTCACATCTTCTTACGTGGGAAAAGGAGACGCGGTATAAGATGAAGCCCATGAGATGGGTGGATGCAGACCACACAGGGCACCAGGGACCAAATTAAGGACTTTCTCCTTCAGCCACTGAGCAATAGGGAGTGAATGAAAGGTAACAGATTTACATTTTAATTTATATCACTCCTTTGCAATGACTCTCCCATAACCAACCATGAGCTATATTCAAGATTCTTAAAATAAGCACCCCCCCTTTCCTATCTCACAGCTTCCACTACAACTCTCCCCCACTTTCTGCTTAGCACTTTACACGCTAGTGATTATTTTAAAACACTGTCTTGAACCATCAATTTCATGAGTGACCTTTCAAAAGCCGTTTTAAAATATCAGAGCTTAAAGTGAAGTAAGTCAAACAGGGAAAGCCAAATGCTGTAGGGTACTTCTTGTGTATGGAATCTAAAAGTGCCAATGAGTACTCAGAGAAACCAAGAGTGAGTGGTGGTCACCAGGAGCTGGGCGGTGGGGGAAACGGGGAGATATCTGGTCAAAGGGTACAAAGTTCTAGTTACAACATTAACAAGTTCTGGGGACCTAATGCACAGCAAGGTGACTATAGCTAATAATACCATATTATATACTTGAAAGATACTAAGAGATTAGACCTTAAATTTTCTCAGTACAAAAAAGAAATAGCCATTACGTGCTGGAATGAGGTGTTAGCTTGATGCAATGGCGGTAATCATTTTGCAATATATAAATGTATCAAATCAACACACTATATACTTTAAACTTACACAATGCTATATGTCAACTACATCTCAAATATGGGGTGGGGGGTGGAGGATATCAGAGCTTAAAAATGGAAAATACTATAAATATTGTAAATATACTGTAAATATCTCCAAGATAAATTCACATCACCCTGACTTTTGTTTATGTTTAGAAGATCTAAAAAAAAGTTAACTGGAAAAATATGCCTCAGGACACCTGTTGGTAGGGCATTCAACTTTGATCTTGGAGTTACAGGTTCAAGTCCCATGTTGAGTGAGAGATGGCTTAAAAATATTAACCAGGGGGCGCCTGGGTGGCTCGGTCGGTTAAGCGTCCGACTTCGGCTCAGGTCATGATCTCACAGTCCGTGAGTTCGAGCCCCGCGTCGGGCTCTGTGCTGACAGCTCAGAGCCTGGAGCCTGTTTCAGATTCTGTGTCTCCCTCTCTCTGACCCTCCCCTGTTCATGCTCTGTCTCTCTCTGTCTCAAAAATAAATAAACGTTAAGAAAATATATATATATATATATTAAAAAAATATATATTAACCAGAAATTGGTCAAAAATGCAAAAAAGGCAAAGTAAAAGTACGTTAATGTCTATAATCGGCTATTAATTTATCTGCCCTGTGGGAAAAAAATAAAAGGAAAGAAAAAAAGGGAAGAAGCTCAGTGGGTGGGGAAAAAAATAAAATTAAAAAAAAAAAAATAGGGGCATCTGGATGGCTCAGTCAACTGAGCAGCCGACTCTTGATTTTGGCTCAGGTCATGATCTCACGCTTCATGAGAACCTGCTTGAGATTCTCTCCCTCTGCCCCTCCTCCTACTTGTGCGCGCTCTCAAATTAACATTTAAAAAATAAAAATAATAAATAAATAATAACTTATCTGCCCTCCTCCTGGAAGGTATTTCCAGCCCAATTTCAACCCTGAGGGTTCCAAGATGTCCATATTCTAACTTAATTTAACCCTGTTCCCTGCTACCTGACCAGGCAAGCTTATACACCAGACTTAAGCTGAGGTCAACTTAGAGCCCGCCCCACCTCTTAAGCAACTAGTGATTCAAGAATACAATACATAAGGGGTAACTGAGTGGCTTAGTCAGTTAAGCGACCAACTCTTGATTTTGGCTCAGACCATGATCTCACAGGTTCCTGAGATCGAGCCCCAAGTCAAGCTCTACACTGACAGCACAGAGCCTTCTTGGGATTCTCTCTCTCTCTCTCTCTGCCCCCTCCCGCTCACCTCGCACGCACTCTCTCTCAAAAAGTAAACAAACTTTATAAAAAAAAATTTTTTTTTAATGTAAAATAAGGGGCTCCTCGGTGGCTCAGTTAGGCGTCCAACTCCTGATTTCAGTTAAGGTCATGATCCCAAGGTTGTGGGATGGAGACCCACATCGGGCTCCGTGCTGACACTCTCTCCCTCTCTCTCTCTCTACCTCTCCCCCTCTCCCACCATCCTTCTTTCCCTCTCCCTTAAAAGAAACATTTATTTTTAATGTAAAATAAAAAGGGGTGCCTGGGTGATGCAGTAAGTCAAGCACCTGATTCTTGATGTGCTGATGGCACAGAGCCTGTGTGGGATTCTGTCTCTCCTTGTCAGCCTCTTCCCCACTTGTGCACTCTCTCTAAATAAGTAAATTAAAAAAATTTTTTTTTTTTTTAATGTAAGAGAGCTCATGATCTGAGCCAAAATCAAGAGCTGGTCACTTAACCGACTGAGCCACCCAGGCGCCCCTCGCAGACCACTGAAGGGAAAAAAATGTAAAATACAAATTTTAAGTAATTAAAAAACTCTAGCAGAGTTTACTTCACAGGATGATTTCTTCCTTAGTAATACATAAAATAAAGAATCTCCCAACTGATACATGTTAGATTCCATTAGATTCCATTAGATTCCATTCCAACTGAAATGACTTGTCAAGGTTATGATGATCAGACCCCAAGTAAGGTGCCCACTGTAAATTAATACAGATATGCTGCTTACAAATCATCCCTGTGACCATACTTGGCATAAATCAATCAGTGTGCCTTTAAAAACTATGTGGACCTACTTGACTAATAAACAGACATGCAGAGACTACATCAACTATAAGACTTTACTGTAATAAAAAACATCTTGAAGGAGTGTTTTTACTACCATTTTAAACCCCATCCAGCCAATTGTTTTATCCTCAAACCCCTGGGGCACCTTGACCATCAGAAAACAGCTCTTAATTTATAAAGCAAGTCAAGATTTGAACCAGACTGGGGGAATGCAAGCTGGTGCAGCCACTCTGGAAAACAGGATGGAGCTTCCTCAAAAAAACAAAAATAGAACTACCCTATGACCCAGCAATTGCACTACTAGGCATTTATCCACAGGATACAGGTGTGCTGTTTCGAAGGGACACATGCACCCCCATGTTTACAGCAGCACTATCAACAATAGCCAAGTATGGAAAGAGCCCAAATGTCCAACGATGGATGAATGGATAAAGAAGATGTGGTGTATATACACACACACACATATAGACACATACACAGTGGAGTATAACTCGGCAGTCAAAAAGAATGAAACCTTGCCACTGGCAACTACGTGGGTGGAACTGGAGGGTATTATGCTAAGTGAGATTAGTCAGTCAGAGAAAAACAAATATCATATGACTTCATTCATATGAGGACTTTAAGAGACAAAACATGAACATAAGGGAAGGGAAGCAAAAATAATATAAAAACAGGGAGGGGGACAAAACAGAAGAGACTCATAAATATGGAGAACAAACTGAGGGTTACCAGAGGGGGTGTGGGAGGAAGGATGGGCTAAATGGGTAAGGGGCATTAAGGAATCTACTCCTGAAGTCATTGTTACACAATATGCTAATTTGGATGTAAATTAAAAAAATAAATTAAATTTAAAAAAAGAACAAATAGGGGCGCCTGGGTGGCTCACTCGGTTGGGCGTCTGACTTCGGCTCAGGTCATGATCTCACGGTTCATGAGTTTGACCCCACATCGGGCTCTGTGCTGACAGCTCAGAGCCTGGAGCCTGCTTCGGTTTCTGTGTCTCCCTCTCTCTCTGCCCTCCCCTGCTTGTGCTCTGTCTCTTTCTCTCTCTCTAAAAAATAAATAAACATTAAAAAAAAATTTTTAATAAAAAAATTAAAATTAAACAAAGAATAAAATAAGATTTGAACCAGGCTGAATTTATAAGGCAAATGACTCTCAATTAAAAACTGAATTATTTGACAGCTATGCAAATATTAAAATCATTTAGAGATTTAAATCCTCCCCTCCCCCCCTTAAATTACTACCTTAAGGCCACACAGGTCTTGGAAGCACAAAACTCCAAGGATACCATCACAGCAAAGGATGCAAATGGAGGCCCTGGAGTTGAACGCATAACCTGTATAACTGCCGGGAGCAGTCTTGAATTCCAGGGCGAAACCCAGGAGCAGGCAAGGAAATCCTGTTCCAGTCCCCTTTATCATTCTACCTACAAACCTTTCAGGTAGTGCGCAACTACCAAACTACACAAACATTAAAAACTTAGTTTCTTTAACGCCCTGAGCTGGAAACCTAATTACCAATTTATAACATGGTTTCCATACAAAGATTACTTCCCAATGTAAAGATTTCTGAAGAATTCTTAAGAACCTAAGAATAATCATCCAAGTGATTTAATTATCAGCTAAAGAGATCTACATTACTCAGAATGATACTCTACTCAGGCTCTCTTTTATGAATTGAAGCAGGAAATCTAAGAGCCATGTCTGCTGAAGAAATCTCATTTAAATTCTTACAGTACTGTAATCTCTAATTCTCAAGTCCCCACCTCAAATTGCTCCTTCCAAAATCGATTTAAATGAGCTCAGTCCTAATTTTTTATGTATCTAACAGAGAGACTCTCTTACCCAATGCCCCTGAATTATATATTAGAATGGAAACTGAGCCTATTTCTCAACTGTCCTTTCTAAGATGCAGTGAGGTACTGAAATGACGCAGGTTTCGCCGTGAGCTAAATGTTGTCAATGCAAAGCTCCAGGCTTGCAATCCTTAGAAAACAGCTCTGAATTTTTAGAGCAAGTCAAGATTTGGACCAGACTCTGGATGCTGTGCTCCCACCATGTTCTTCTGTCTCTCTAGACTGCGTTTTCTTGAAACTATCCCCTCTTCTTTCCTCCATGACCAGCGCTGTACTGGTACTGCTTTCCTATCTTCATTTCCTTCCTATTTAACTGCCATTCCCCCCAAAGTTTCTAACTTCCCTGAGCATACCCATGGTTTATTTAACTACAAACTGTATAGGTATTGCCTTGAACCTTCTGTTGTCTACAGTGGTGTTCTCTACTAGCACTTAGGGTAGAACTCTACTAAATCACAGGGGTAGCAAGGAACACACGGGGGGGGGGGGTGACTGTAAAAAGAGCAATAAAAACTTCTCCCACAAATTTCCAAACTGCTTCCCTTGGGAAGGGTCCCAGCCCTGCTGTGAATAACAGATTTTTTTTTTCACCCATGACCTATATGGCATTTCCAGCTGCCTGCTCCTCCTATATATCTACCTCAACAACAGATCAAGATACCATTTTTTTTCACAGTCCAATAGTCAGCCAGACTCAAAAACCCAGAATCATCTGCAGCTCCTTCTTCCTCATTGCCTGTCTCAAATTCAATCAGTTCCTCCTTCAAGATTCTTCTTGCATTCTCCTCTCATTATAATTAAACCTTTGTTAACTCATGTTTGGATTATTACAATAAAATTTCCAACTTGCTTCCCTGAATCACCCTCTAACTACTGACATCTAACAACATCAATCTTCCTAAAGCACAACTCTGGTCATGCCTACCCCTCTGTAAAACAGTCAATTAAACCTACCATGTAGGGTCAAAACTGGTATTTCAGGTCACCACCAACCTGATCATCTATACCCCTCTCCCCAACTCAACCTCCTATGGTTTCACCTCCAAACTCAAGGCCAAATGAGAACTTTCTATTCTCCACTGCATTGTCCTTCTGTGCTTCTCTGTTCATGCCATTCCTTTGCCCCAGAAGGACTGCCTTGCTCTACCTCCCTTACAGTGGCCTGCATAAAACCAAGGATCCATTCAAGTATCTACTCCATTTCCTAGGCAGAAGCAGCACTGCTCTCTCTGGAAAGGAAAATGTAAACATAAGATGCAGAAATGGGGGCACCTGGGTGGCTCAGTTGGTTAAGCATCTGACTCTTGGTACCAGCTCATATAATGATCTCACAGCCGTAGGATCGCCTGGTGTCAAGTCTCTGCACTGCGCGTGGAGCCTACTTGGGATTCTCCCCCTCCCTCCCTGCCCCTCTGCCACTCACGCACTCTCTCAAAAATAAATTAACTCGAAAAAAAACAAAAAAAAGATGCAGAAATGGAATGGAACCTATAGGATTCAATACTGAGATGGCAGTGCTTTTTGAATCAGTATATATAACTTGAAAGCAAAAAGAAAATGGAAAAGAAAACTTGGGAGCAAAGACTTATAGTTTTGATCAAAATGAACGCACCTAAGGAAACACCCCAAAAGACCATTAATATGAACCTTGAACTCTAGTGTAGAGTCAAGATGGGGATGAGAAAACAGATTTGGAAGTAAATCTACACAACTGCAACCAAAATTGAATGAAACTATCCCAAAGCAGAAATCAAACAGGAACAAGCTCAAGGGAGAAGAACAAAGCCCAGCAAACACCATGCGGGAGGATACTGGCAGGAAGAGAAAGACCGCGCAGTTAAAAATCTCTAACACATTGGGGCGCCTGGGTGGCGCAGTCGGTTAAGCGTCCGACTTCAGCCAGGTCACGATCTCGCGGTCCGTGAGTTCGAGCCCCGCGTCAGGCTCTGGGCCGATGGCTCGGAGCCTGGAGCCTGTTTCCGATTCTGTGTCTCCCTCTCTCTCTGCCCCTCCCCCGTTCATGCTCTGTCTCTCTCTGTCTCAAAAATAAATAAAAAACGTTGAAAAAAAAAAAAAATCTCTAACACTAACCTTTCACCCTATCATGGACCCTCACTTTCTCCACATTCACTGTATCTATAACAGAAAGGAGAAAGAGCCAGGATCTTTGGGGAAGATTACCCATTTGTTCAATAAGGCTAAAAACTAAAATGAAGATTGGTAAAATAGTGCCCATATCATAGAAGACTTTGTATTTTATATCCCAAGGGCAATGAAAGGCTATAAAAAGATCAGGGCAAGAAAATGTCTAGAATGAAATCTGCACTTCAGGAAGATCATTCAAGATGCCAGGAGGAGAATGAATTAGCAAGAGCTAATGTAAGGATGCCTGGGTGGCTCAGTTGGTTGGGCATCTGGCTCTTGGTTTTGGCTCAGATCATTATCTCATGAGATCAAGCGCTGCACCCGGCTCTGCACTGGCAGCATGGAGTCTGCTTGGGATTCTCTCCCCCCGCCCCCTCCCATTCTCTGCCTCTCTAAAAAAAAAAAAGCTAAAAGGTAAGGAGAGGTGTTAGAAATTCAGCAGATATTGTGGAAGCCAGACCTATATACCTATAGAGAAAGAGATGATGATAATAAATAATAACTACATTCACAGACATAAAAGAGGTCACCAACATATTAAATGTTTAAGGCAGGTTACAGAGCACAGAGAATCATTACATTCAACACATTTTAAAATATATTCTTAGTGAGTATACATAAATATGCCCCACGTTATTAATATTTACTTCTGAATGGTAGAATTATGGATAATCCTTTTCCTATTAAGTTTCTAACTTATGTATACAACAAAGATAGTACAGGCACAATTTTTTTTAATGGAAAAACTCAAAAGTTTCAAACACTGAAGTCAAAAAAGGTAAAGATTGAAAAGTCTTCACTGGCTTCCACAATGAAGTCACTAGTGACCTGAAAAGCAGTTATAGAAATGTGAGGGGGATACCTGACTGGCTCAGTTGGTAGAGCATGTGACTCTTGATATCAAGGTCATGAGTTTGAGCCCCACACTGGGGGTAGGGTTTATATACATACACACCAGAAAATAGTATCTGCAAGCGGTGTATAAATTATTGCACAGAGACAACAGAAGCAAACCAGGTTGAATGGTCACCCTAGTCATGGAACAGAACAGGCCATAAATGGAAGAAGATAAAATGATAAAATCCCTGATTCTGCCTACCAACGACCGACATACCTACAACCATACAGGGAAATGTTCTGGTAACCTCAGAGGGCTAAAGAGAAGGTAAAATTATCAGGGCACAATAGACTTCAGTTACCTTAATAATGCCGAAAAACATCCTATGAACAATTTAACATATGAAAAGGTTTAACACACAAAAATTATAGAGACCCCAGTAATAGTTCTTGAAATAGAACCAGGAGACTGGGTCAACAGTAAAAGAAACTCCATGGTTATGAAGATGATACAACAAAAGGATGAATAAACAGAGGGATCCTCATTCATCTCATGACCAAGGATGACAGTAACACACAGCACAGTGGAGAATTCTGGGAACGAGTCCTGGTCCGAGTCCTGGTCCTAGCATCTCTGAAATATAAAAGCACCCAAATCTTGCAGGAAGGATTCAGAAAAGGACATAAAATGGATATAATGCCATAAAGTGCTTCTTATGGAATATGTGCAAAATACTGTTAGTTCAGAGACCACCCTATAAGCCTATCTTTCTCGTGCCGAAAGCAACTATGACAGCACAGATAGATGGTAAGGCTCTAGCGGTTTCTCTCCTTTGGCTACTCCAATTCTGAGATAAGGAACTCGGGAGACATCGGCCTACCCTCAAATTTTCAGAGCTGACTTAAAAACAGCTGATAAAACACTCCTATATAACCAAAATTTCAGACCTTGTCCATTAATCAAAATTCCTTACAAGTGAATTCAAGTAATATATTCCTTCTAATACTAGGAAATCGGTCTTGTTTGATAAACTGCAATCTATATTTGACAATGAATGCAAAATAATCTGGCCTTTTTGTCAACATCCTAAAAACTCTGTGCTAGCGTCACTTGCGTGGCTCAGTAGGTTAAACATCCAACTCCAGCTCAGGTCACGATCTCGTGGTTTGTGAGTTTGAGCCCCGTGTGGAGCTCTGTACGTACTGACAGCTCAGAACCTGGAGCCTGCTTCAGTTTCTGTGTCTCCCTCTCTCTCTGCCCCTCCTCCACTCACACACTCACTCACTCTCTCTCTCTCTCTCAAAAATAAACACTAAACGAAAATTAAAAAACAAAAAAACAAAAAACACTCTGTGCTAAATTAGCCCCCACTGGCAATTATCTTATCTCTGATTACTAGTATAAATATTTTCTCTATGTATTTTTTTGTTTTCCTGGGTTCCTTACCTCCTCTTTGGGACCACATCAATCACTCTGTGGGCATGTGACTGCATGTTCAACAGAGGAGAGAGAAGAAATCAACCCAGCTCTATATTACCATTGGATGTGCAACAAAGAAAAGGGAGACCCTGGTCCCTCAGCTCTAAGTCTACCATTTTCTCACAACCTGGCACAATGTCAAGAAGCCAGATGACTTCTGGGCATAGTCACTGTCAACATGAAGGAGCTGCAGATCTATGTAAATAAGTTCTAACTAGAGAAACACAGCAAGGAGAAGCAAAAGCAGAATCAGAATCCGGCACAGCAGCGGAGAGTTCAACTGATACTGCTTCCAGAAGTCTTGACAGACCAATTAGTTACAGCTACTAATAATTCAAAACGTATACTCCTTTAAAACCTCCTGAATTTTTCTTATAAATATCATCTGCTGATGCAAACCTCCATCTCCTGGATATGTAAAAGTTACCCAGAAAAAAGTATGGCAAATCTGGAATGAACTCCAGCCAGTACTACAGATAGTCTGACAAAGACTAACAGAATGAACACCAAGGAACTGAATCTGCCCCCACACTTCTTTAATACCATTTTCCCAAGAGTAGAAAAAAGAGCTACTCTTCTAGCACTCCTCACGTACACAGTCCCAAATAAATGATTAGTTCTGTCCCCATTCCAACAGCAAGCTATTTTTACCTTAGCCAGATGTGGATTAAGATAACACAGGATTAATAACTCCATTAGTGCAAATTAGTTCAACCACTTCAAAAATAGTTGGGCAATATCTATCAAATCTAAATATATGCCTACCCCATGATCCCATAATCCACTGCTAGACATACATGCAAGGGAAATTTCTACCAAAAGACAAAGACAAGATATTCAAAGTAGCTTTATTCATAATTACCAAAAACTGACATTTGGCTACTGTGTTCATCACCACAAACAGATGAATGGGTAAACAAACTGTAGTGGAGCTTCAAGGGAGAGGGTGGTATGCCAGACAGAGCACTGAAGCTCTTCCCCTCCTCACAGCTCCCTTGCCCTATGCATCTCTTCCCTCTGGCTATGTTACTAAGAAAGGTAACATCATTAATAATGAGACAAACAGGGGCACCTGGGTGGCTCAGTCAGTTAAGCGTCCAACTCTTGATTCCAGCTCAGGTCAAGATCTCAGTCAGTCCTGAGATCAAGCCCGGGATGCAGATCATGCTCGTGCCCCTGCTCTGGGGCACATACATGCTCTGCCTCCCTCTCTCTCTCTCTCTCTCTCTCAAAAATAATGAGACAAACAAACAGACACCATGTGCCTCCTGATGTGTTGCACTGAGAAGGACACAGCATTATTTATGTTTACATTCCTGACAATAATGTATAAACTGAAACTAATCTTGAAAAAACATCAGATCTACCCGAACTGATAGACATAAAACCAATCAACTGTAGTCTCCAAAAATACCAATGTCGTAAGACACCAAAAAAAAAAAAACAAAAAAACAAAAAAAAAACCAGCTGAAGATTCATCCCAGATTAAGGGAGACGTAGAGATATAAAGACCAGGTGCCTGTATGATTCTTAATTTCATCCTAAACCAGCTATAAGAGATATTAAAGAGGAGCACCTGGGTGGCTCAACTGGTTAAGCATGGACTCTTGATACCAGTTCAGGTCATGATCTCACAGTTCGTGAGTTAGAGCCCCTCATCAGGCTCTGTGCTGATGGTATGAAGCCTGCTTGGGATTCTGTCTCTTCTTCTCTGTCCCTCCCCTACTTGTGAGTGCACACAAGCTCGCTCTCTCCCAAAACAAGTGAACTTTAAAAAAAAGAGAGACATTAAAGAGACAACTGTAATAATCTGAATAGAAGTTAAGGAGTTAGGTAGTAGCACCATATCAATGTTAATTATGACTGAAATTTTTACTGTGATTATGTAGGAGAATGCTCTTATTCTTAGAAAATAACACTGAAGGGGTGCTGCTGGCTCAGTCAGTGCAGCATGGGACTCTTGATGTCAGGGTCATGAATTCAAACCCTATGATGGATACAGAGCTTACTTAAAAAACAACAATAATAATAGTAACAATAATAATAAATTAGGCGCGCCTGAGTGACTCAGTCTGTTAAGCATCGGACTTTAGCTCAGGTCACAATCTCACAGTTCGTGAGTTGGAGTCCCAGATCGGGCTCTCTGCTGTCAGTACTGAGCCTGCTTCAGATTCTATGTCTCCCTCTCTCTCTGCCCCTCTCCCGCTCACACTCTCTCTCTAAAACCTAAACATTTGAAAAATAATAAGTTTATTTAAAAAAAATATATTGGAATGTTTATGGGAAAAGGAGCATGAGGTCTGTATCAAACTCTCAAATGGAATGGAAAACTTTTTTTTTAACGTTTATTTATTTATTTTGAAAGAGTATACAAGCAGGAAAGGGGCAAAAAAAGAGGGAGAGAGAGAATTCCAAGCAGCCTCTGCGCTGTCAGCAAAGAGCTGACACCAGGGACAAACTCATGAACCATGAGATCATGGCCCTGAGATGATGACTGGAGCCAAAATCAAGAGTCAGACGCTTAACTGACTGAGCCACCCAGGTGCCCCTGGAATGGAAAAAACATATATAAAATGCTATATGTTACAAATTATGTGAAGAATTATATACATACGTACATGCACATACAAGAAAGAAAAAGAGAAAGAAATGAATAAAATAAATACAGAAAATGTTAAAAACTAGTGACAACAAACTACATGAAGGGCATACTAAAAAATCTTAGTAATTTTTGGCAACTTTTCTGTAAGTTTGAAATTATTTCAAAATAAGTTAAATTGTAGTATATTCCTACAATGAAACATTCATCAATAAAAAAGAAAAGAACCCATTACTGATACAACAAAGAACCCAGCTACCAAAGAATATATACTGTGTGACTCCTTTGAAAAGAAGTTCAATAAGTAATCAAAAGGGGACAGATGTCAGAAATGTGCTCATCAGGAAAGTAGAACTTGTGAGGAGGAAGGAGAAGCAGCCTTCTGGGGAGCTGGAAATGTTCACTATTGTGATCTAACCGGTGATTACGTAAGTATATAATATGTAAAACTTCTTCCAACTATACACTTCAGATTTGTGCACCTATTTACTATATTTTATACCTCAATATAAAAAACGTTGAAATAGGGGGCACCTGGCTGGCTCAGTCAGTGGAACACGTAACTCTTGATGTCAGGGTTGTGAGTTTGAGCCCCATGTTGGCTGTAGACATTACTTAAAAATAAAAGGTAAATAAATAAGTAAATAAATAAATAAGGTTAAAATAAACCGTAAGATAGTTTCACTAAAAAAAAAGTCCAATTAAAAATATTTTAGGGGCACCTGATGGCTCAGTTGGTTGAACGTCCAAATTTTGATCTTAGCTCAGGTCATGATCTCATGGTTCCTTATATTTGAGCTCAGCATTGGGCTCTGCACTAACAGTGTGAAGTCGCTTGGGATTCTGTGTCTCCCTCTGTCTGCCCCTTCCACGCTTGCTCTCTCTCTCTCAAAATAAATAAACTTTAAAGTATATTTTTTTTAGTGGACATGAAGCTCAGCTATTTTATTTTTTTAAATAAGCTCTATGCCCAACATGGGGCTTGAACTCACAACCCCATAATCAAGAGTTGCGTGCTCTACCAACTGAGCCAGCCAGGCACCCTTAAGATGGCTTTTTTTTTTTTTTTAAAGTAATTTCCACACCCAACGTGGGACTCTTTAACAACCCTGAGAGATCAGGAGTTGGATGCTCTAACAACTAAGCCACCCAGGAACCCTGAAGCAAAGCTATTTTAGATACAAATCATCTGGGGCGCCTGGGTGGTTTAGTCGGTTAAGTGTTCAAAACTCTTGATTTTGACTCAGGTCATGATCTCACGATTGTGAGATGGAGCCCCATGTTGGGCTCTGTACAGACAATGTGGAGCCTACTTGGGATTCTCTCTCTCTGCCCCACCCCCGTGCTCACTCTCTCTCTCAAATAAATTAAACATTTAAAAAATAAATAAAGGCCAATCTTCGGATAACAAATACTAAATTTATTCCCTACTTAAAATTTGATTAAAAAAACTTATACCGCTATACTGATATAATAATCTACACATCTATTATTTGCTTAAGACCAAAAACAAGTCTACATTAAAATGAAGCAAGACTAGGAGCACCTGCCTCAGTCAGTAGAGCATGCAACTCTTGATCTCGGGTCATCACTTTGAGCCCCATGTTGGGGGCAAAGATTACTTTAAAAGTTTAAAAAATGGGGCGCCTGGGTGGCTCAGTCGGTTGGGCGGCCGACTTCGGCTCAGGTCATGATCTCGCTGTCCATGAGTTCGAGCCCCGCGTCGGGCTCTGTGCTGACGGCTCAGAGCCTGGAGCCTGTTTCGGATTCTGTGTCTCCCTCTCTCTCTGACCCTCCCCCGTTCATGCTCTGTCTCCCTCTGTCTCAAAAATAAATAAACGTTTAAAAAAAAAAAATTAAAAAAAAAAAGTTTAAAAAATAAAATAAGGCAAGACTCAACCACTAAGCTAAAATATGTAAGTCTCAGAATGCATATTTTTCCCAAACTTCAGAAAAAAGCTAAAGCTAAGTAAAACAATGAAAAGGAAACATGAGGAGAGAACCACATACACCACATCACTTATCTTCATAAAAGACAGGAAGCAATCTTATGAAAGCAGCACATTCACACGACATAATATAGGTACAATGAGGTTTGCACACAAGAGTATAATTACTCATATGTCATTAAAAGACAAAAAGAACACAGAAATGAAGAAAAATTAGTGAGATGAGATTAAGGATTTTATCCCTATTTTCCTAATTTACAATAATCTTCAATTACTTTTATGACAAAATATATTTTAATTCTCACAGGAAGTGTTTGCCTGGTTTCTATGAAATATTTTCCCAACCCCAACATAAATGTCATAGAAAGTTAATATTCTCTTGAACATTAACTCAGTTTAAAAAATAATTTTAAGAGGGTGCCTGGCTGGCTCAGTCAGTAGAGTGTGACTCTTGATCTTGGGATTGTGAGTTCAAGGCTTACATTGGATACAGAGATTACTAAAACACACACACACACACACACACACACACACACACACACACACACACATTTTAAGGTAAAAAAATAAAAGGAAACTCTTCTCTCAACTATTATAGCAGAAAACACTATTCCCTTTGCACCCATCTGATCTTCAGTTTTAAGCAGGCAAACATTTTTTTTTAAGGTTTTAAGTAATCTCTACACCCAACATGGGGCTCAAACTTACAACCCTGAGATCAAGAGTCCCATGCTCTACTGACTGAGCCAGCCAGCACCCCGAAACAAGCAAATGTTTTTGAATAATTTTGAAAACATGATCTATTAACACATTTACTGAGGACAAAACTTCATAAAGCAAAATTAGGCTTCAATTATTTACTTTATTACTAAACAGTTAATCCTAGGAAAAGGAACAAAGAACTTTTTTCCCAGAAAATTACCAAAGATCAAAAGAATTATGCACATCTATCTGGACCACGTATTATATATGAAACCTTGCAAAATACTGTTTATTTCCATGTTAATTGCCCTTTTGTGGCATATCTTTAAAAAAATTATAGATGCTTTGCTGACTTTTCTCCTCATCCTAAAAGAAATTTCAATCCCTAATTTACAGTGTCGTGATAAGCACTGTAATCCAGCACAATCTGAATCACTACCCACGCCATAAAAGGTCAGCTTTATTCCTAACAGCCCCAAAGCAAAAACAACCCAAATGTTCAAAGTTGAATGGATAAACAAATACTATAATAGTCATACCCAATATTCTCAGCACTAAAAAAACTAATGACTGATACCTGCAGCAACATGAATGAATGAAATCAGACACTGAACTGAGCCAAAGAAGCCAGACCAAAAAAGAAAATATACTGAATAATTCCATTTATGCAAAACCCTAGAAAAGGCAAAATTAATCTATAGTCACAGAAACTAATTCAGTGGGGGAGGAAAAATGACTGCAAAATGTAGAAGGAAACTTCTACAGGTGATGAAAATGTTACACATTTTGATTGTGATGATGGTTATACAAGTACATACATTTGTCAAAACACATCAAAATGTACATTTAATATGGGTGTACTTAATATCTTCATTTTATTCTATGTAAATTATACTTCAAAAAAAAGGTGAATTTTAAAAAGACTGAGCTTACTAAAAATAGACTGGCTCCCTCAAAGAGCAATGCATTCCAAGACGAACATTTTATATTCCTTTTATATTAAATAATCTCTTTTTATACTTTTTTTTAAAGTTTTTATTTTTAGGGGCACCTGGGTGACTCTGTCAGTTGAGTGTCTAACTTCAGCTCAGGTCATGATCTCACAGCTCATGAGTTCGAGCCCCGCATCAGGCTCTGTGCTGACAGCTCGGAGCCTGAAGCCTGCTTCGGATCCTGTGTCTCTCTCTCTACCCCACCCCTGCTTATGCTCTGTCTCTCTCTGTCTCAAAAATAAATAAACGTTAAAAAAAAAAAAAAGAAAAGAAAAGAAAAAACATTTTATTTTTAAGTAATCTCTACACCTAACGTGGGGCTTGAACTCACAACCCTGAGATTAAGAGTTACATGCTCCACCAACTGAGCCAGCCAGGCACCCGTAAGTCATCTTTCTTTAAATCTATTAAAATAAATGTTAGGGGTGCCTGGCTGCTTCAGTCAGTAGAACATGCAACTTTTGATCTCAGGGTTGTGAGTTCAAGCCCCATGTTGCATGTAGACATTACTTAAAAATAAATCTTAAAAAAAAAAAAAAATGTTAAAGTTTTAGATAAAACCAAGGAACACTGTCTAAAACTGTTCTGTCTTATATAACAGTACCCATTAGCCACACGTGGCTGTATCAAGTTAAATTAAGTAAAAATCAACTAAAATTTAATTTAGGTCCTCAACGGGGAAAGAGTGACTTTACAGTGGACAAACCTGACAAGGAATCAAAGTCAACCATATATCAAGTATATCTAGGTCAGCATTAACAATGATAAAGCACACTGATAGTGTATGTGCTCTTAATATAATCTGATAAAAATGGCAATTTACCTCTGAGGTCTTCCTCCCCAAAACCCTTAACCCCACTCTAATCGTGAGAAAAACATCTGATTAATCCCAACAGAGAGGCATTCTACAAAAACACTTAGCCAGTAACTCCTCAAAATTGCCAAGACTGTTAAAAAGAGGGAAGTCTGAGGGGCGCCTAGGTGGCTCAGTCGGTTGAGCGTCAGACTTCGGCTCAGGTCATGATCTCATGGTCTGTGAGTTCGAGCCCCGCGTCGGGCTCTGTGCTGACCGCTCAGAGCCTGGAGCCTGGTTCAGATTCTGTGTCTCCCCCTCTCTCTGACCCTCCCCCATTCATGCTCTGTCTCTCTCTGTCTCAAAAATAAATAAACGTTAAAAAAAAAAATTAAAAAAACAAAAAACAGGGAAGTCTGAGAAACTATCACAGCCAAGAGGAGAGGACCCTATAAGATATGTGACCAAATGTGGTATCCTAGATGGATCCTGGAACAGAAAAACTAAGGATATCTGAATAAACTATGGACTTTAGCTAATAATGATGTGTCAGGATTGGTTTATTAATTATAACAAATACATCACAGCAAGGGGCATCTGGGTGGCCTAGTCAGTTGAGCATCAGACTTCAGCTCAGGTCATTTCTTGGTTCATGAGTTCAAGCCGCACAACAGGCTTGCTGCTGTCAACACAAGAGCAGCTTCAGATCCTCTGTCCCCCCTGTCTGCCCCTCCCCCACTTGTGCTCTATCAAAAATAAACATTAGGGGCGCCTGGGTGGCTCAGTCAGTTGGGTGTCCACCTTCAGCTCAGGTCATGATCCCACAGTTCGTGAGTTCAAGCCCCCAGTCGGGTTCTGTGCTGACAGCTCAGAGCCCAGAGTCTGCTTCAGACTCTGTGTCTCCCTCTCTCTATGCCCCTCCCTGCCTCCCTACCCCCCCCCCACAAAAAACAAACAAACATTAAATATATATACCACAGTAACATAAAACATTAATAACAGGGGAAACTGGGTGTGGTATATATGGGAGATCTCTGTACCATCTTCTGTTTCTCTGTAAATCTAAAACTGTTCTTAAAAATGAAGACTACTATATGGGCACCTGGGGGACTCAGCCGGTTGGGAATCCAACTTCAGCTCAGGTCAAGATCTTGAGGCTAGTGAGTTGGAGCCCCACATCGATCTCTGTGCTGACAGCTCAGAGCCTCAAACCTGCTTAGGATTCTGTGTCTCCCTCTCTCTCTTCCCCTCCCCTGCTCGTGCTCTGTCTCCATCTCTGTCTCTGTCTCTCTCTCTCAAAAAATGAACAAGAAAAAAATAAACTTTTTTTTTAAATAAATAAATAAGGGAATCTGAAGGGCACCTGGGTGGCTCAGTTGGTTAAGCATCAGATTCTCGGTTTCAGCTTAGGTCATGACCTCACAGTTCACAGGAGTGAGCCCTGTGTCAGGCTCTGTGCTGACAGCATGGAGACTGCTTGGGATTCTCTCTCCCTCTCTGCTCCTCCCCAACTTACAAGCGCACTCGAGTGCTCTCTTTCAAAATAAACTTTAAAAAAGTCTTTAAAAGAGAAGGCTATTTTATCACTAATCACAACTTAAGAACCAATGCTCTCTCTCCCTCAAAATAAACTTTTAAAAAAAAGTCTTAAAAGCAGAAGGCTACTTTATAACCATAGCGTATGAACAAATCTTTATCTACCCAGCACTAAAAACCCTCAATGAAATCTAAAAGACCTCAATGTTTATTTCAATTTCTATTTCAAATCATTACTTATTTTTTAATGCTTTAAAAAACAAACAACAAAAAAACTACATATCATATGTGAATAGAACATTGAAAACTGTTCCACTCCCCATAGTAGCAATTCTCAAAGTAACATCTTCTGAAATTCTTTCAAGGTAGCCATGATGTCAAAACTATTATTACAATAACATTAAGATATTACAATTTTCAGTATTGGCGCTGCACTAATCATGCAGTGAAAGAGTAACCAATACACAGACCTGGGTATTTAGCAGACATTTTTTCAAAAATGATCGAAGTGTGGGGGGTCTGGGGGGCTCAGTTAAGCATCTGATTCTGGATTTCAGCTTGAGTCACGATCTCACGGTTCATGAGTTCAAGCCCTACATCAGGCTCCATGCTGACAGTGTGGAGCCTGCTTGAGATTCTTTCCTTCTCTCTCTCTCCTCCCCCTTCAGTCTGCCCCTCCCCCACTCCTGCTGATAAACTTTAAAAGAAAAATGAACAAAGGACAAGAACCATATGATCCTCTCAAAAGATGCAGAGAAAGCATTTGACAAAATACAGCATCCTTTCTTGATAAAAACCCTCAAGAAAGTGGGGATAGAAGGAGCATACCTCGAGATCATAAAAGCCATATATGAACGACCCAATGCTAATATCATCCTCAATGGGGAGAAACTGAGAGCTTTCCCCCTAAGGTCAGATACGAGACAGGGATGTCCACTCTCACCACTGTTATTCAACACAGTATTGGAAGTCTTAGCCTCTGCAATCAGACAACACAAAGAAATAAAAGGCATCCAAATCGACCAGGAGGAGGTCAAACTTTCACTCTTCGCAGATGACATGATACTCTATATGGAAAACCTTAAAGATTCCACCAAAAAACTGCTAGAACTGCTCCATGAATTCAGCCAAGTTGCAGGATGTAAAATCAATGCCCAGAAATCAGTTGAATTCATATACACCAGCAATGAAGCGACAGAAAGAGAAATCGAGGAATCCCATTTACAGTTGCACAAAAAAACCATAAAATACCTAGGAATAAATCTAACCAAAGAGGTGAAACTATACACCTGTATATACATACAGTGAAAACTATAGAAAGCTTATGAAAGAAATTGAAGACACAAAAAAAATGGAAAATGCTCCTGGATAGGAAGAACAAATACTGTTAAAATGTCGATACTCGGGGCGCCTGGGTGGCTCAGTCGGTTAAGCGTCCGACTTCAGCTCGGGTCACAATCTCGCGGTCCGTGAGTTCGAGCCCCGCGTCGGGCTCTGGGCTGATGGCTCAGAGCCTAGAGCCTGCTTCCGATTCTGTGTCTCCCTCTCTCTCTGCCCCTTCCCCATTCATGCTCTGTCTCTCTCTGTCTCAAGAATAAACAAACGTTAAAAAAAAATTTTGGGGGGGGCGCCTGGGTGGCTCAGTTGGTTGAGCATCCAACTTCGGCTCGGGTCATGATCTGAGTCTGTGAGTTCGAGCCCCGCATCGGGCTCCGTGCTGACAGCTCAGAGCCTGGAGCCTATTTCAGATTCTGTGTCTCCCTCTCTCTCTGACCCTCCCCCATTCATGCTCTGTCTCTCTCTGTCTCAAAAATAAATAAACGTTAATAAAAAAAAAAAATTTTTTTTTAAAATGTCGATACTACCCAAAGCAATCTACATATTCAATGCAATCCCTATCAAAGTAACACCAGCATTCTTCACAGAACTAGAAGAAATAATCCTAACAAAAAAATGAACAAAATGACACTATCACTTCAAAAACAAAAAACTTGGCAGTACTTGTGGCCAATAATAAAATTTGAACTTTCAAGCAAAATTCGAATTTTGGAAAACTTCTATTCGCCATGCGCTTGCTGGGTTTTCCAGTACTTCAGACTTTCCCAATTCTTCAAGGCTTTCCTGATGAGTACTAACATTAATAAATGCAATTTTTTAAGTTTATTTTTATTTATTTTGAGAGAGATCGAGAGCAAGCTAGGGAGGGGGAGAGAGAGAGAGGGACAGAATACTAAGCAGGCCCCCACTGTCAACACAGAGAACAACGCAGAGCTAGAGCAGAGCCAGAACTCACACACCATGCCATCATGACCTGAGCCAAAATCTAGAGTTAAACGCTTAATCGACAAAGCCACACAAGCACCCCTGAATGCAAGTTTTTGGTACTATGTCATTTAAGGTAGCCATTTAAGGTACAAGACAGACCAATGGATTTTAATGTTACAGAATATAAAAAGTGCACTGACATAATTCAGATTTCATATTGCAACTAACCTTTAAAAACTACTACTTGGGGTGCCTGGTTGGCTCAGTCAGTTAAGCGTCTGACTCCGGCTCAGGTCATGATCTCGCAGTTCATGGGTTCGAGCCCCACGTAGAGCTCTGTGCTGACAGCTCAGACAGAGTCTAGAGCCTGCTTCAGATTTTGTGTTTTCCTCTCTCTCTGCCCCTCCCTCACTCATGCTCGTACTCTCTCTCTCAAAAACAAACATTAAAAAAAAGATTAAAAATAAGATAAAATAAAAAATAAAAACTACTACTTGTCGGGCACCTGGGTGGCTCAGTCAATTAAGCTAAGTCGATTAAGTCGAACCAGCTCCTGGTTCATGAGTTCGAGTCCCAGGTCAGGCTGTGCCCTGCCAGCCTGGAGCCTGCTTCAGATTCTGTCTCCCTCTCTTCTCTGCCCCTCCCCCAAGCACGTGCTGTCTCTCTCTCTCTCTCTCTCTCTCTCTCTCTCTCTCTCTAAGATAAACATTAAAGAAAAATTAAAGGGGTGCCTGGGTGGCTCAATCAGTTAAGTGTCCGACTCTTAGTTTCAGCTCAGGTCATGATCTCATGGTTTAATGGGTTTAAATCCCACGTCAGCTCTGCGCTGACAGTGCAGAGCCTGTTCTCTCTCTCCCTCTCTCTCTCTCTGCCTCTCCCCCACTCACGATGTCTCTGTCTCTCCCCAAAAAATGAATAAATTTTTAAAAAATTTAAAAAGCTACTACTTGTTGAATTTTGGTGTACTATACCAAAGAATAATCTGCAATTATCTGAAAAAACTCTTAAAATATTGCTCCCTTTTCCAACTACATACATATCTCTGTGAGGGTTAATTTCCTTCATATACTTCAACCAAAGCAATAAAGAGCAACTGACTGAACACAGAAGCAGATATGTGAATCCAGCTGCCTTCCACAAAACAAGACATAAAAAGCAATTTGCAAAAAGATAAAACACTGTCACTCTTCTCACCAAATTTTTTTGAAATGTTTTAGAAAATGGGTATTCTTCATTAAAAATATATTCATGTTAATATATAATGAGACTTATTTTTAAACTAATAAATCATTTTAAATTTCTCACTATAATATAGACACATAGAACTAAGAGGCCTAAAAGTTCTCTGGGGGTCCTCTAACTTTTAAAGAATAAAGGAGTCCTGAGGCACCTGGCTGACTCAGTCAGAAGAACACATCTGACTCCTGATCTCAGGGCTGTGAGTTCAAGGCCCATGATGGGTGTAGAGATTACAAAAAAATAAATAAATGAACTTTAAAAAAAAAAAAAAAAAAAAAAGGATAAAGGAGTCCTAAGATCAAAAAGTTGAGAAGTGTTGGGGCATCTGGATGGCTCAGTTGGTTGAGCATCCAACTCTCATTTCAGCTCAGGTTATAATCCCACAGGTCATAGAATTGAGCCCCACATAGGGCTCTGTGCTGACAGCAGAAGGCCTGCTTGGGATTCTCTCTCTCCCTCCCTCCCTCTCTCTCTCTCAAAATAAACAAACATTAAAAAAAATTTTTTTTTTTTAGTTGAGATGTGTCTATCTCAGAGAAAAAGGGAAAAATGACAAACAAAAGGAATACATAAATTAACTTACAACAAACATACGTAGCCTGGAAAGCTAATCAAAAGGCATAAAACATCATTGACAACAAGAACACCAAGATCCAAAATGTGACACTTAAGTATCTAGGTCTTAAAAATGTATCTTTTCCAAGGACAGAGAGTCTTCTCACATTTTGAAATTTACTTATATGATTTTTAATGTTTATTTTTGAAAGAGAAAGAGAGAGAGAGAGAGAGAGAGAGAAGAGAGAGAAAAGGTGAGTGGGGGAGGGGCAAAGAGAGAGGGAGACACACAATCCAAACCAGGCTCAGGCTCCAAGCTGTCAGCACAGAGCCCGAAGCAGGGCCTGAACTCAGGAAAGGCAAGATCAAGACCTGAGCCAAAGTCAGACGCTTAACCAACTGAGCCAACCAGGCACCCCTACTTATATGATTTTTTGGTTGCCTCTGCCATTAGGCTATAAACCCTATGAAGATAGTTCCTTATGTGTTTTGCTCACCACTGTGTCTAGCCCAGCACTCGGCACAAAGCAGCTATTCAAGTATTGCTGGACTGAGAACAAAACAACACTTGCTAACAGAACTCAATGATGTCTCATTCAAATTATAAAGATGAAATTTTACAATCAAAATTTACCTATTTACATTGTAATAACAATCATAAAAGCTACCATTTACTGAAGTCCCATTTACTGTGCACCAGGCATTACACTGGCATTTTATTTTTTTTTAATGTTTATTTATTTTTGAGACAGAGAGAGACAGAGCATGAACAGGGGAGGGGCAGAGAGAGAGGGAGACACAGAATCTGAAACGGGCTCCAGGCTCTGAGCTGTCAGCACAGAGGCCGATATGGGGCTCGAACTCATGGACTGTGAGATCATGACCTGAGCCGAAGTCGGTCGCTTAACCGACTGAGCCACCCAGGCGCCCCATGGCATTTTAGATTGTTAATTCCCACAACCACTATGGGATATACTTTACAGGTGAAGGAAATAAGGCTACCAGCAGTTAACTTTTTATCTCAAGTTACAAGTAATTAAGTAACAGAAAATTAAACCCACATTTCTCTGCTTTAAAAGGCCACAAACTTTTCACTACATAATGATACAATGCTCTACAATGCTCGATACTCCTTGGTTACCCTTTTCTTTCTTCTCCATTCCCTTGCAGTTTTCAGAGGAATTCATTTTGTGGAAGTCACTTTTTCTCCTCTTCCCAATCTTCCACTCTGCTCCACCATCCTTTAACTTCTACTCCTCTGCCATCACTCAGTTAAGCAATATACTAAGCCCTCAGGGTAGGGAAGAGAATAGACTCAGGATCCAAACACACTAAGAAGAAATTTCTCCTAACACACTACAAAGAAATTTCATTAACAATGGTGGAAGCAGTATAAAAGGCTAAAGAGTGTCAGATTCCAAAACATAAACTAAGGCTCTCTGACACTGATCTTGCAGGATGGCTTCACATCCAGCCCTTCAACTGGCCATGGCTTGAGCAATATCACCTCAATTCTCAAGGACCTAACCACGAGAGCCCCTCGATATGGCCATGTCTTCAAGGCCTGAGTCATGATTTACCAATTAGAAAGTACCAAGCCAGTACCTCTGCCAATTCCTGCCAGGATCTGCAACCAAAGAACCAATACTGAAGAGACCAGAGTTCCCAAGACTTCCTCCAGGCCCAGGACAATTTGAATAAAAGGAGCTTTGTTCCCAAAGAACATACTGGCCACAATATCACTGTAAGAAGAAATGCTATTACTGTCATTCTCCCCACTGTTTCTGAACAATATGTAAACATTTCTATTTTCCTCCCTTTTGGTAAAGAAGAACAAAATTAGGAATCAATGAACTATTCTAGGAAAAATCACAAGGCCATAAACATTACGTCATTTGATAATCTCACCACAAGCCAATGTTTTCCAGAAAGGGAACCCCAGAGCCTGTGAAGTTTTACACAGATTATGTGGAAATCTTTTTAAAACCTCACAAAGCCTTAACTCAGTAAGCCTGAATATACCTCACCTCAAAATTCAGATTAAAGAGAACATACAATATGAGAGAGGGCTATTCTACCTTAAAAATGAATTCAGCTAAGGGGTGTCTGGGTGGCTCAACTGATTAAGTGGCCAACTTCAGCAACAGGTCATGATCTCACAGTCTGTGGCTTCGAGCCCCGCATCAGGCTCCATGCTGACAGCTCAGACCCTGGAGCTGCTTCAGATTCTGTGTCTGCCTCTCTCTCTGTCCCTCCCCTGCTCACACTCTGTCTCTGTCTCTCTTTCTCTCTCTCAAAAATGAATAAACATTAAAAAAAAATGTTTTTAATAAATTCAGCTAAGAAAAAAAAAAAGAATTCAGCTGCAATCTGCTAAAGTAAACCTTGTCTGAAAAAAAGCATCAGAGGAAGTCACATCTGTGGCCTGTCATTGAATACATCACTCTACAACAGATGACTTTTATTAGTAATCCCTAGGCTCTGCATTAAAAATCTTGGTATACAAGGGGCACCAGGCTGGCTCAGTCAGTAGAGCATGTGACTCTTGATCTTGGGGTTCTAAGTTCAAGCCCCATGTTGGATGTAGAGATTACATAAAAATAAAATCTTTAAAAAAATAATCTCAATATACTAAGAATATTTAAGCAATAAAAAATTACTTAAGTAATCAGATATCACCAAATACATACAAGCTATAAACAAAAATAAACAGGGCTTCAAAATGGTCCATTAAAAATGTTTTTCTTCAGTATTACCTAATAATTCTAGAATACAAGATGTTAATACAAAAGTTTATATATACTGTCTAACTGATCCTTTCCCAACAGTGAAAATTCCTGCTACCACTCAAATAATGTGAATATATGTTCACATGTAGAAGTTCCACCCTTCATATTCTCCATGGCTTCCTAATACTCAAGTGTTGCTTAACACTGTAAAAAGTACCCAGAAATTAAAACTTACAAAAGTAATCAATGAAAAATAAATAACCAATGATTTTTCCACAAACCAAGTCTCTCATTTGCTAACCTTTACCACAGACACTCCTCTGAACCTTCTAAACCAAGAACTTTTGTTAAAACGCCACGGAGGGGGGCCGACCTGGTGGCTCAGTCGGTTATGTGTCTGACTTGATTTTGGCTCAGGTCATGACAAGCTCCACTGTCAGCAAGGAATCTACTTGGGATTTTCTCTCTGCCTCTCCCCCATGCACATGCCCGTACGCTCTCTCTCTCAAAATAAACAAACAAACAAACAAAAACAAAAAACACTGCACTATGAAGTTCAAACAAGGATGCTTGGTGAAACCTACCGGGCCTCACTGACCAGTAGATAAACCTATATTTTAATTCTTCAGGACATATAAACTGAAACTGCCAAGCTACCTATAAGAAATTTTTCTATGAAAGGAAAATGTTCAGAAGCTTCTGCAGGTTTCTGCCTAGAAGAGCCAACACTACACCTTCTCTGAGACCTGCCCCCACTCTTAAAGTGGAATCTTTCAATTATGTTTGCACTTCTAGACTACAGTCCTATGGCCCTACTAATTAGACCAATAATGGAGAACTGGACAAACTTCAACCAAATTTCCCCTCCCAGGAATTTAAAATGTAGACAATGAGCTAGTAACAGTTGCAGTGGCACTAGCATTTAAGTTCATATGTGGCACCAGGAATGAAAGTGGTGATTTTCTTCCATGTGTTTTTAAAGGAGGAAAGGCCAGACTGTGAAAAGACAACTAAAGCAGGATAAAAAGAGACAAGAGAGGACACTGACAGCCAGCAGGGAGGGAAGTGCTATCTGTACTGCCTTAGCTCCCGAACGCTTCCCAGTTTCTGGTTCGTGTCCTTCATGAAAGCCAACTGCTCCCAGGTTCTTTAAGTATCTCCTTACTTCTGCTCCCAAAGAATTCCTCTTCCTATTTCACACCATCAGAAAATCATGACAGTTTAAGACACAAATTCACAATAGGAACAGTGTAGAAAGGGTATGATTATTCTTGTGGTTCATAAGGAATCTGAGCAGTAGCTAAGAAGTTGTTTCTATCACTATCTATAACTTCAGGAGGAGAAAAAAAAAAAGGCAAAAAAACCCTGAAACCTTTAAAGCAAAAATCATCTGTTTGCCTAAGTCCTCAGCTCTGTGCTTCCCTTCAACACTCACCTGTTCAAAAGTTCTGCTGGTTCACAGCAGGAGGTGCAAGCAGACTTTGTTCAGGTCCTTTTAACACTGTAAATAACAAAAGTATTAAAGTAATTGACCCAACAATCAATCTCTTAGGAAACTTTTAAAAACATAATCTCTTATAATGAATAGTTTTACAGGAAATGGTTCCAAACCTGGTTAAAATATTAGAATCATCTTGGGATTCTCTCCCTGTCTCTTAGAAACTAGCTTAGAAACTAACTTCCATTTTCCTAACATTTAAAGAGTTTCTCAGTAGCTCTGGAGGGGGACTAAAAAAATACATATATTTAACTGAAGTTCTAAGTGATTCTGATAAAGACAAATGAGCACCAATACAGGGTTTAGGAAAGTGATTACTTGGGGCTTTCATTCAAACTACATTGCAGGGATGTGATACCAATTTTTAAACGTATCTGATAGAAAAATGACAGCCACCAACACAGCAATACAGTATGTATCCTATGCAAATAATCAGTGAGCCCAAGAAATATAACCACTGCCAAAATGCCCAAGGAGCAAAACTCCAGGTGTGCTTTCAGTTGCAAAATCACAACCTTCATTTAATGCTCTAATGAGACAGCATCTTAAAAATCCACAGGATGGTGACATCTCAACTGACTAGGAGTAGACTGAATGAAACACAACAGCTTCAAGTGGTTTCTTAGCTAAAATCAAATAATGCTTTGAATGCTGTTATGTGTCAAAAAAACAATAATTGCAAATTAAAGTTGATTTTATTAACATCAAAAAAGTAACTTGGGAAAGCGACTTCTGCCTTTTGACCTTAATTTTGCAAAAACATAGCCGTGTTATTTTAATACCCAAAAGGTCATTCAACTTTATGCACTGCAGTCTAGTTTAGTTTTATAAGGGCATGCAAAACGAAAAGAGGGGACAACTAGGTAATAAAGTCTTCTCTGGGCCTAACTCAAAAAAACAAGCTCTAAAGTATCTCTTATTCCAAGTATAATTAAGTTCAAGTCCTCTGTAGTTAATGAAACTCTGCAGTTAACAAGAAAATATAAAATCGTATACTTTAATTACTTGAAGTAGGTAGGTACATAATACTTTGAAAATATTTTTATAAAACTAATTGTAACCACTTAAGGGAGTATTCTTTCGTTTTTCAAACCTCCCCCTATTCCTCCCCCTCAACTTCACACAAAATTATGGGCAATTCGGGGCGCCTGGCTGGCTCAGTCGGTACAATTTGATCTCAGGGTTGTGAGTTCAAGCCCCACATTAGGTGTAGAGCTTACTTAAAAAAAAAAATTTTTTTTTAATTACCAGCAATTCAACAAAAGTATCATTTTGCATTCCCATATAATTAATCTACTGTATTTCTCAGTCATCTGAGAGCATAAAAAAACAAAACAAAACAAAGCCAATTGGGTTAAGAAATACTAGGATTCCAACTATCAGTAAGCCTTCCTATGGAGTAAAAATCTACTTATATATTTAAAAATATGTAACTTTTCAGGGCATTAAAAATGAATGGAAATCCTAGAACTTTATTACCATAAAAATCCTAGCAGAGGGTGAATAGGGAAAAAAGGCTTGGGTTCAGAGTTTTACAATGATGACCAAATGATGTTAAGGCAATTCAAATTGCTGAAGGAAAATGGACATTTAACTTGCCTCTAAGATACCCGGATTAACACCAACAGAGGCTTGTAGATTCAACCTAATGAGACTGGTCCCACTACAATCTATAAGAAATAGAATAAAACAGAAAGTACTGAAAATGTAATCAGCAGGGGATAATGGAGAACTGCAAATGAAGTCAGTCTTTGAAAATGGCACAAATCAAAGATCCTTTAGAATGGCAAGGGTAAAAGGGTCAGCAATAATCTTTTCACCCAAAAGGTTCTCCCAGGCAGCAATCTCTATCAGTAGTGTCATCTCCCAGTGTGAAAGTCAACAAAAAGAGAACAGACATACGGAGTATTAAAATGCAGAGTCATGAGAACAAATGAGATGATATGACATCAAAGACATAATATGAAAATGTCATTTCAAAAATTCAACAAAAGAACAAGAGGGGAAAAATTCGTTAAAACACCACCTCATCACTATCACTGCTATGTCTCCTTTTAGCCAAGGAGCTCCACTCATACCCTGAAGTTGTAAATTCCTCTCTTCTCATGAGCTTCAGGCAAGCTATGACAAATTATTTTTCATATATGCAACTCAACTCACCAGCAAAGGCACTTCAAAACCAAAATATTAAATTCCTCAGGTGAATTAAATGCAAGAAGACATTTATGAAAGCTCAGTAATAAGCATATGGAGATAAGCTAGAAGGAAATCAGAAAAAAAATTTTTTTCCAAAGAAAAAAGCCTATGAAGTATCAAATCATTTGGTGAACTTGTCAGCTAGTCTGAAAGGCAAAAGGGGAAAAATAAAACACTCAGCACAAAAAGTTCTACACATGTAAAATGCTATAAAAGACATACAAACAAACTAGCGGAAGAGACCCTGAGGAATCTAAAACTAGGATGGACAGAACAGAGATAATTAAGAATTCTTAATTCTTACCAATCAGATTAAGAATAACATAAATTAATATGCTGATTCTACCATTCTCCCAGGTTATATTTCTTAATGATGTGTCTAAACCTCACAGGAAATTAATTTCCCTACATTTTCAAATATCCGTAAGTGTTCCAAAGATCCCCTCCCTCGAAAGCAATTCCAGATCTTTTAGGCGGTCTATCATCCATCTCATTTAAACACTTCTAAGAAAGATTTTTCAAGACAATTTCCTGAAATATGTTACATGAGCATCCTGGATTTTTCCAAACTCGGGTGGGGCGTGTGTCATACACAGAGGGAAGGGGGTCTGGGCATACTGGCCCCAATTTCCAGAATCTGGTCTCCCCTTGCAACAGTCACAAGAGATGTGGAAAAAATTTCTAAGTCACCGAATAACCCCTCTTGGCACCAATGAGCAGGGTACACATTTTCCAGTAGCCTCCGTCTTCTTGGGTCCCTCTGGCTAAACTAGCCTCCATACTTTTCCCAACACCTGACCTGCACCCACTTCAGCCTTTGCCTCGGTATCCCTGCCCTGGCTCGCCTAGCCCGGAGCATTCCTTCTCCAGAATTGCTCCACCTACGTCAGGTCCTTCCTCGAACACGAGCTTCTCCGTGCAGCCTTCTCAGGGCACACAATTTATTTTTTATTTATTAATTTTTTTCCAATATATGAAATTTACCGTCAAATCGGTTTCCATACAACACCCAGTTCAGGGCACACAATTTAAAATTAACCCCTAAATCTCGGTCATCCGATTTCTGCCTCATTTTTTTTCCCCCGCATCATGTACCACAACACGATGTATTTTACCTGAGTTTTTATTTGTGTGTCTAGAAATGAGCTCCCCAGAGAAGGGATTTTTGGTCTGTTTTGGCCCCAGCACCAAACAGTGCGGTAGAGTCTCAATCTGTCGAATGAATGAATGCGTGAATGAAGGAAGGGAAGCACGTAGTCCCTTCCGCCTTCTCCGTGCAAAATCCTGAAATGCTTCATCAAGTACAGAAAAGGTGCAGAGCCCTTTCTTTGCCAATGAATCAGTGCCATTACCAGGGTTTTCCTTGGTGTCAAATGTAAAGGAACAAGTGTGTGACATCTCTCCAGATACATGCCACTTTGAAGGTTTTTTCCCAGCATCCTCTACTGATGTCAACATGTGATGTAACAGAAAAGTACATATTCCATCTAGTCTGAGCACTCCAAAACCTGCTACGCTAATGAGTAAGACACAGGAAATCATCAATGAGTGAGAGAACACATTTGTGATCTAACCGAAATGGACAAACTCCGTAAGGTCAGGGCTGCAAATATCAGACGGGTGGAAGTTAACGTACAGAAAGGGCTGGTATGGAAGAAAAAAAAAAAAAAAAAAAAAAAAAAAAAAAAAAAAAAACTCTTTTAAATCTAAGAAGCGATTCGATTCCAAAAAGGAAATACTACGGAAGGACAAAATATCTTCCCTGCACACCACACCAGGAATCAAAACTGCCTATAATCCGAGACGCACAACACGGGATGAAAGGCTGTTCACAGCTTCCGGCCCCATCCTCAATTTCTTCTAAGTGTAATTGGAATACTCACCTTCCTTTACAGAGAAAACTAGGTGTGCTTACGTGCTTTGACTTTCAGGGAAAGGAAAAAAACAAAACAAAACAAAACAAAACGCAGTGCCATATAAATGCGAAGCAACGTTGTTGCTTCCCAAACAGGCTCGTGCAACCTGCTTCTTTCATAGACCATTCTGTGGCCGGAAGTACCAATCTGATTTAGGCTTCAGCCACAAAACTCAAGTATTCCAAGTGCTTCGTGGGAAACTGCTGACACTGAAAAGACTAATACCCATCTCCATCTGACAAGAGTGTTCAGGTCCCAAAGCTGCCTCGGGCTCGACTTTCCCAACCTCCGTCCCAGGTTCAGATCATGGCTCCACCTTGCCTCAGGCCTGGTCCAGACCCGTCCTCTCGCCACGGAAGGAGTCTCCACAGTGCAGATGCTCGGTGAGGAAGGCAAAGGCGCACCTCCCGGAGGCCAGGTGTGGGGAGGAGGGCCGGCAGGAGCAGCTGTCTGGCCGAGGCAGCTGTTACCCCGAGCACCCCAGCCTGGGCGGGTGGCTGGCCCGGGGAGCAGGTAGCAGAAGGCGAACCCTCTGGCCCTGAACAAATCGGCCTGACACTGCCCACCCCACCACCCTCTTCCCTTCCTCGGCTCCCCCCCCCCACCCCCCGCGATGCCACCGGGCCCCGGAGGTGGGGGCTCCCCGGCTCGGCGGTCGAGACGCGCCCGGGCCCGGCGTGCCGCCTCGCGGGGTAGGAGGCTCCCTCCGGCCCAGCACCTGACCTGTCCCCTCCCCTGACGCTCTAGCCGGCCGTGGCCGCTGCCGGGGCGGCCTGTGGGTTGTCCATGCGGCTGGGCCGGGTCGGACCGGAGCGGCGGGGACGCGACCGCGGGCAGGAGTCCCGGGCGGCTCCATGGAAGGGGGTGATGGGAGACAGCGGAGTCGGGGCGCGGAGCGGAGCCGGGCAGGGGAGTGAGACGGAGTCGCTGGTTACCTGCGGTCCGGGACAGGGAGTCTCTCAGAATCCAAGTCAGTCTTCAGCCTCAACAACACAAGATGGCCGACACGTCGCCACGCACGTCACGTGACAGCGCGCTCCTTCCGCCACGCCCCTTGCTCCTCCCCCGCCCCGCCTCACCTCCCTTACCCGCTGATCCAGCCTCCCACGACGTCCTTCTTTTCCGCTGCCTCCCGCCCCTCTTCCCCGAACACGCCCCTGCCCGAGCCCCGGATGTCAGGCTGGAAGAGGGCGGGGCCGCGGCAAGGCGCAGGCGCCTGCGGGTCCCTGGGATGGGGCTCCCTGCCTGCCCTTGAGTTGAGTAGAGTTGGTGTTCAGAGTTGGACCCCGGCCAGGCGCTGTGTGACTCACCGTCCTATGCACCCAATCCAGAGCCAGTTCGCAGTTCAAAAAGCTCTTCATCATTTACGAGCTGATTTTCAACACTAGAACTTTTCCACAGCTTTTAACCCAGCATTTTCCTGCCCATTTGCCATCCTGTAGAAAACGGGAAAACGACAAAAGCCGAAATTCAAAGCAGTTTCTCTACTTGTTAACGGTTCTGGTAGAACTGGGAATTCATTCTAGAGTGTTGAAATGTGACAGCTCAGAAGGACTAGAGAGCTTGGACCCCCTTCTGGTGCGTCAAGGGCTATAACCCTTTTGCCAAAAAATCTAACATCTGGGGGCTGCCAAATAAAATACAGGACGCCCAGAAATATTGGGAATATATTTACACTAAAGAGTTACTTGTTGTTTTTAAAAGATCGGATTTAACTGGGTGCCCTGTATTTAAATAAAAAAAAAAATTTTTTTAATGTTTTTATTTATTTTTGAGAAAGAGACAGAGCATGAGCAGAGGAGGGGCAGAGAGAGACGGAGACACAGAATCCAAAGCAGGCTCCAGGCTCTGAGCCGTCAGCACAGAGCCCGACGTGGGGCTTGAACTCACCGACTATGAGATCATGACCTGAGCCGAAGTCAGATGCTTAACCAACTGAGCCACCCAGGCGCCCCTGGGTGCCCTGTATTTTTATTGCTCTGACAACTCAACCCTTCTCAGGTCATCCTATTCTTTCTTGTACATCCAAGCTTTTTTTTTTTTTTTTTTTTTTTTTTTTTTTTTTTTTTTAACAGGGTCCTTCTGAACAGCTTTTTAATTTTTTTTTAATGTTTATTTTTGAGAGAGAGGGGAACGGGGGATCCGAAGTAGGCTCGGCACTGACAGCAGAGAACCTGATGTGGGGCTTGAACTCAAGAACCACGAGCTCATCCCCTGAGTGGAAGTCCCACAATTTGCTGACTGAGCCACCCTTAACAGTGTTTTAAAATACTCAAATGTTGGAGCCCATTGCTGGTTCAGATGGTGGAGCATGTGACTCTTGATCTCAGGGTTGTGAGTTCAAGCTCCATGTTGGGCATTTAGCCTTTTAAAAAGTAAAAAATAAGGCACCTGAGTGTTCGAGTTTGGCTCGTCATGATCTTGATCTTGGGGTCCAAGAGTTAGCCCGGCATCCAGCTCTGTGCTGACAGCTCAGAGCCTGGAGCCTGCTTTAGATTCTGTATCTCCCTCTCTCTGCCTCTCCCCCACTCATGCTGGCTCTCTCTCAAAAATTAATAAGTATTTTTTAAAAAAGTAAAAAATAAAATACTTGAATGTCTTCCATCTCAAAAGTTAATGGTAAAAACTACAATTCCACCTCCCTACCTCTCTGTTTCAAGGCCAAACTGCACATAAGAGTTGTTTATACTCACTTTCCCAATTTCCATACCTGGCAAGCAAGCAATTGTCAACCACTCCAATGTGGCTTCTATTCTGACTCATCCACCTAATGCTTGTCCTTAGACACCTCAACCTACAGGTTGGTAAGTGGAGTTTTTCAGTCCCAATCTTGATTTAGTGCTTTTCCATCTTCAATACGATTGACCACTCCCTATTTTCTGCAATACTTTATTGCCTTGATCTTTATGTCCTTGCTGCTCAAAGTGTGGTCAATGAACCAGCAACAACAGCATCACTTGGAAGCTTGTTAGAAATGCAGAAACTCAGGGGCGTGTGGGTGGCTCCGTTGGTTTAGCACCCAACTCTTGATTTCAGCTCAGGTCTTGATCTCAGAGTTGTGATTTCAAGCCCCTTGTTGGGCTTGAAAACAAAACAAAGCAAACATGCAAAACCTCAAATGGGCCCTTCACAATTCCATGCTGTTGAACTCTAGACCCTTTATAATCCGCATTGTCCCCCTCCCCCTCCTCTTTCCCCTGAATTTATTGTTCCGGATATGCCTATGTTTGAGGGTCCTCAAATATGCCACTCTGTTTTAGCCTTTGCCCATTCTGTTCCCTCTTGTTACAATGTCATTCCCAACACTTACCCCACTTCTGCCAACCTGTGTAACTCCTGCTCATCTTTAAAAGCCTAATCATATGTTAGTGCCTCTGTGAAGCTTTTTTTAATCTCCTCCCTTAGACCAAAGATCTTATCCCTTGAACTGTTATTTTTAAGAAAAAAGGTAATACTATGTTTGTTATATGCTAACCACTTCATTAAGTGCTTCACTTTCATTCTCTCTCGTAATCCTGGTGAGAGCACTTTGAAGCACTAAGAAAACCAACCAGGCACCTGAAAGATCTGCTTACTTTCTCCTAATCTCAGCCAGGACTTTGTAGCCCAGGCTGACTGACTGCTGAGCCCATGTCCCTAACTGCCTCTCTGAGCTGTGTCATCTGCACCTGTAATTTTATAGAGAGATAATATAGATAATGTATGTAATTGATCTAGAGACTATATAATTTAAATATATATAATTAAGGTATAATTAATATATATTAAAATTTAGCATTTTTAGCGGTCATTCTGCAACTTTTGACAAATGCATACACAGGTGTGTTCAATACCACTAAAATTAAAGTACAAAATAGTCCCATTATGCACTAGAGTTCTCTCAACAACCCTTTGTAGTTAGCACTAACCTCCACTCTTGGCCCCTGAAACAACTGTTATGTTTTCTGTCCTTATAGTTTTGTCTTATAACATCATATAAATAAAACCATAGAGTATGGAACCTTTTGCAGCTGGCTTCTTTCACTTAGTATAATGTACTTGAAATTTGTCCATATACCGTTGCATGTTTAAATACTTCCTTCTCCTTCTCCTCCTTCCCCTCCTCTTGCCCTCTCCTCCCCCTCCCTTCCCCTTCTTCCTCCTCCTCGTCCTCCTCTTCTTCTCCTTCTTCTTCTCTCATTCATGAGTAGTATTTAATTGTATGTATTTGCTTATCCATTCCCCAACTGAGGGACATTTGGATTCTTTCCAGTTTGGGGATATTATTAATAAAGCTATTATGAATATTCACAAGCAGTTATTTGTGTGAATACAGGTTTTAATTTCACTTGGGTAAATACCTCAAAGTGGGATTGGTGGCTATGTGGTGTTTTTAACTTTATCAGAAATTGTGAAACTGTTTTTCAGAGTGCCTTAGCCACATTTTTAGCTCCAAAGTGTAGGCTTCCAGAGAGCAGGAACCAAATCTAAGAGAAGAGAAGGAGGAGGAAAAGGAGGAAGAAAGAAGTATTTGACTTTGCACCCTCAGCAGCTGGCATTGTCCTGTCACAGGGTAGAAACTAAGTAAATATCTAATCAATTCTTGATCATCTCCTTCTCAGGAGGGGTGCCTTCAGTGTCTCCAAATGTTTCATTAAATAGTCGTTTTAAAGTTACAACAGTAGACTGATGCCTACTCTAGGGAGGGATAATAACAAAGTTTCACCTTTATTGTATCATTGATAGAAACAGAGAAGTTGATAATAATAGATCACAGTGGGGGAGGAGGGATTAAGGAGTTTAGCCAGAAACAATCCTTGCCACCACCCTTTCCGTAGAGGTAGAGACTAATTCCCCTTCCCTGGGGCCCTTGTAACTGATAGAACATGGCAGAAGTGAAAGAAGTGATTTCCAATGCAAGGGTTATAGAGCTTCCACCTTATTTGCTAAAACAGTCTCTTTTGAAGCAAGAGCTGCCTGATGGTAAATGCAAGGGCTCTGAGGCCGCCATTCTGTGAGGAAACCCAGACTGCAGGGAGAGGCCCATGTAGCTGCCTCCAGCAACAGCCCCAGCTAAAATTTTGGGGGTCTGAGCTACAGATCTGAGAATCATCCATACAAAGAAGATCTTTGAAATCGTGGAGAATCACCCACACCCAGCAATTGCAGAAGGGGAAAGTATGAAGGTAGGCTCTTGGGAAGAAAACGCATGGTTGTCAGGCAGAGACAAGCGACAGATAGGACCAGGTTAGAAGCAGGAGCCAGTCTCAGAACAGAGGCAGGAAGAAATTGATTGGCAATTCCAAATCTACAGAATTGCCAAGGAGTCTGGGGCTGGGGAGCCTGCCGTTGAATTGGTGACTGGAATTGTGTACAGAGCAGGAAGAACAGAGGGTTAGGCAAGAGTAGGTGACAAGGAAGGAAGGCGGCATGGGACGCCTGGGTGGCTTAGTCGGTTAAATGGCCGACTTTGGCTGAGGTTATGATCTCAGAGCTCATGGGTTCAAACCCTGCATTGGGCTCTGTGCTTTGCAAACTCTGCATTGGGCCTGCTTGGGATTCTGTGTCTCCCTCTCCCTCTGCCCCTCCCCCACTCATGCTCTGTCAAAAATAAATAAACATTAAAAAAATTTTTATTTTTTAAGGAAGGAGGTAGAAGCTTGAAAGCAGATGAAAAGGGCACATGGATTTGTTAGTGAAGAGGGACCCTCTTCGTTAGATGGGACCCTAACTAAAAGTGTAGCCTACACAACTGAAAACCAAAGAGAAAACACAAGTAAGAGAGTGGGGGAAGATACCGAGCCAGAGAGCTGAGCAAAGCCATCAAGGAAAGGCTGCTCAGATGATAACTATGGAAACAGATCCATTTTTATGTTTGAAAACATTTTTTATTATAAAAGTACTTGCATATTTTAAATTCTATTCTCATTTCTAACCTTCAGATGTATACCAAGAAAATTAAATCATAAAAAACTATCTTGGAATTTAACAAATGTATTCTTGTACATAAATGTCCTACAGTGGGTCCCAAATTTTTATTTTTCTCCTGGGTTCTTTTTTTTTAGATTTAATTTTTTAAAGTTTATTTAATTATTTTGTTCTTTTTCTTTTTAATGTTTACTTATTTATTTTGGGAGAGAGTGCGTGAGCGGGAGAGGGACAGAGAAAGAGAGACAGAGAATCTCAAGCAGGCTTCCCACTGTCAGCATAAAACCCGACAAGGGGCTCAAAATCATGAACTGTAAGATCATGACCTGAGCTGAAACCAAAAGTGGGATGGGATGCTTAACCAACTGACCCACCCAGATACCCCTCTTTATTTATTTTGAGAGAGAGAGAGAGAGAGAAGCACAGAGGAGGGGCAGAGAGAGGGGGAGAGAGAAAATCTCAAACAGGCTCCACACTTAGCATGGGGCCCGATACAGGTCTCCATCTCACAACGTTGAGATCATGACCTGAGCTGAAATCAAGAATTGGTCATTTAACTGACTGAGAGCCACCCAGACGCCCTTAAAGATTTTATTCTTTTTTTCCTTTTTTTCTTTTAAGTTTATTTATTTATTTATTTTGAGAGAGACAGAGACAGCGTGAATGGGGGAGGGGCAGAGAGAGAGGAAGAGAGAGATTCCCAAGCAGGCTCTGAACTGTCAGCACAGAACCCGATGCAGGGCTTGAACTCACAAAACCATGACAAGATCATGATCTAAGTGGAAACCAAAAGTCAGACACTCAACCAACTGAGCTACCCAGGCACCCCAAAGATTTTATTTTTAAGTAATCTCTATACCCGACATGGGGCTCGAACTTACAACCCTGAGATCAAGAGTCACATGTTCTACTGACTGAGGCAGCCACGGGTCCCTCTCCTGAGTCTTTTGCACATTTAGGATTTTATACTGCAGCTATCCCAAATGGTTCCCACGTGTATGTCCCTTCTCATTTTCATGGTGGTCAGACCTCCCCTCTCTTTTTTATTAATTGTTGTTAAAAATAGTAGTAAAGCGGGTTGCCTAGGCGGCTCAGTCAGTTAAGCGTCTGACTTTGGCTCAGGTCATGATCTCACAGTTTGTGAATTCGAGCCCCACTTGGGGCTCTGTGCTGTTGGTGCAGAGACCACTCCAGATCCTCTCCCTCCCTCTCTGCCCCTCCCCATCTTGTGTTCTCTCCCTCAAAAATAAAGAAACACTTTTAAAAAATAGTAGTAAAGTAATACACGTTTATGGTGTTTAAATTTTTAGAATGCAAAAACATATGAAGGAAAAAATTTAAATCCCCCTCCAAGACCTACCCAGGACGCTCGGGTTCTCCCCCACTCAGGTAACGCACTGTTGACAGTTTCTTGTATGGTTTTCCCCAAAATGCCATACGCATAAACAAGCATGATGCACATCCTCACCTTCAGCACCACGAAGTGCTGGGGATACAATGGTTGCCCCCAAATCCGCTTGGTCTCTGACCTCTTGCACCTCAGTCTACATGGGCAGAGCCATGATTTTGCATCTCTCACGTAAAACAAACAAAACACCTCAGAATTACTATGTATGCTGCTCTACCCCTGACCTTTTCCCAAGAAACAATGTCTTGCTGTCCTCCGCATTCTTTAAGTGATTGCTTAGCAGCCTTCATTTACGTCTTTGAACCGTAATATACTTGATCGATTCCCTGCTGATAGCCTGTTTCCAGTATTTTTGCTATTAACAAGCAATGCAGTAATGAGTATCCCTCTAAATATAACCTGGTTCGCACTTATGTTTTCCTATAGGGTAAATTCTCAGAAGTAAAATGCCTGGATCAAATTCATGAGGTCTCTGCAATGGACATCCGCCACTCGTTCACAACTATTCTGCATCTGCAATGCTTTCCCATGTTTGGGAGAAACAAACATCTTAGGGAGAGGCAGAGCCTGCCTCTTTTACAGAAGACAAACTAACCCTTCCTACCCTCAACATGTGGGCATATGACTGGGCTCGGCCTCAGACTCTGGATTTGGATTAAGAACCCGAAGAAAACGGGACACCCCAAAGTTCTGGTCAGCTAGGGCAGAGGCACATGCCTGCCTGGTTCTCATGATGGGTTTTTAACGCTAGTCTCAGCCACCTGGCCTCCAGCTGGTTTCTTTTCTCAGCCTCATCCCCTAGCCCTGCTAGTGATCATGTGAGCATCTCAGTGACTTTCAATCAGCATCTCTTCTGCTTAAATCAGGCCTGCTTAGGGGCGCCTGGGTGGCTCAGTGGGCTAAGTATGTGACTACAGCTCAGGTCACAATCTCACGGTTTGTGAGTTTGAGCCCCGTGTCGGGCTCTGTACTGACAGCTCGGAGCCTGGAGCCTGCTTCCAAATGTGTGTCTCCCTCTCTCTCTACCCCTCCCCTGCTCCCTCTCCCTCTCTCTCTAAATAAGTAAATAAATAAACAGAAAGAAAAACAAAGAATTAAAAAAAGGGGGCACCTGGGTGGCTCAGTTGGTTGAGCATCTGAGTGCAATCCCAATTGACATTCTGCAGCCTCATGAGATACCCTGGGCTAGAACCACCCAACTAAACTGCCTCTGAATTCCTGACCCTCAGAATCCATGTGAGATAATAAATGTTAACTATTGTTTTAAGCCGCTAAGTGATGGGATGATTCGTTAAAGCAAAAATAAATAATACAGGTACAATTTTACATTTTAACAGTTTACCAAATTGCCCTTCAAAAAGGCAAGAGCAAGGCGCACTCCCACCAATACCACATGGCAGAGTGCCAAACATTTCAGAAAGAAGGCAGGGGAGGGGAAACTGACCCCTGATAAGGTCCATCCTGAGCAGTTCCCTAAGTTGTGGAACCCAAGTTGCCCCACAGGGGCTCCCACCAGCACAGGACCCAGAGGGTGGCTATGGAACCCCTCTTCTTTTTTTTAATTTTTTTAAATGTTTTTTTCATTTTTGAGAGAGAGAGAGAATCTGAAGCAGGGTCCAGGCTCTGGGCTCGGAACTGTCAGCATAGAGCCCAACGCAGGGCTCGAACCCACAAACTGCGAGGTCATGACCTGAACTGCAGTCGGACGCTTAACCGACTGAGCCACCCGGGCGCCCCATGGAACCACTGTTCTTGTAAGTCAGCCCTGTGGGCAGGGATGTGGCCAGAATCTGGCCTGGTGGACAGGCAGGGTCAGCAGGGAGAAATGTGAGTGGGGACAAGGCCACAGGTGTTGGGTCACGAGATCCAGCCGGAAGGGCTCAGCAAGTGGCAGTTGCAGGGCGCGTGGCAGGTGAGCAGGCACCCTGGCAGGAATGCCCCTGGGCTGGTTGGGTTGGGAGCCTCAAAAGAAGAGAGAAGTGAGAAAGTAGGCGCCCGTGCCTGGGGTCAAGGTAGAAGACAGAACTGAGCATTTCTGGGCCACCCTGGCCTGGGATCCTTTGCCTGTGACTTCGGAGACCCAGGGCTCAGGAGGAGATGGAATTGGGGTCATCGCGCAAGGTGGAAGATAGAGAGGGAAACAGTTATGTCATGAGCACTAGTAAGTGCTGAGCACAGAGTCAGCCAGGTAGACGATCGTCATCTTTTTTGTTTTTACTGTTTATTTATTTTTGAGAGAAAGAGAGGCAGAGTGCGAGAGGGGGAGGGGCAGAGAGCGAGGGAGACACAGAATCGGAAGCAGGCTCCAGGCTCTGAGCTGTCAGCACAGAGCCCGACATGGGGCTCGGACTCACAAACCGGGAGAGATCGTGACCCTAGGCGAAGGGGGACACTCAACCAACTGAGCCACCCAGGCGCCCCAATCATCATCTTTACTTGACAGGTGAGGAAACAGGATCAGTGAGGCTCAGCTACTACCTTCTATCTGACTCCAAATCCCATTTCATCACACAGCCTCCAGGGCAGAGGCAGAAGGTCGGCTGTTGGTTTATTTCCCTGCTGCTCAAACTAAGGCCTTTGGCACCCTGACTTATCACTTTTCCAGTGAGAAGAATGTCCCTATAATCTCCGCTATCCTCACTTTCAGAGCTGTTCCCTCAGGCCAGGCTTCCAGGTCAGGGTGCCTAGAAGTCACCTGTTGGTGACAGAGGTCCTCTCTTACCCATCTCTGGTGCAACAAACCCGGCTTGTTCTTGTGAAACAAATCCACAGGGGAGCCTGTCGCTGGCTGAGCTGCATGCTAGGACCACAGCAGTGGGTAAGGCAGAGTTCCTGCCCTTCAAACCGTGCCTTGTCCAGAGGAGGAGAAAGACAAGAGAAGGATACTGCATAATGCAGTGAAACCCTGAGAGGGAGCACCTCACCTCACCTGGGGGCATCAAGAAAGCTTTCTGAAGATAATCTCTGAGCTGAGTCATCAACAATGAGAAGTCTTTTGGCAGGGAAGGGAGGGAGGGAGTTCCAGGTGGAGGAAACCGCATGTGCAAAGCCCTCAGGAGCTTTCTAGGAACCAGCAGGTTATCACCTATACCTGGAGCACAGTTTGGAAGGAAGAGAGGGGAGGGAGGAGGGGCGAGCAAGGCAGGGGACAGGAGAGGTGAGCAGGGACTAGATCCCGAAATGCTGAAGAGATGTTAGGAACAAATGTTATTCTAGCTGCAGGTGGACAATCAGGGCAAAGTGAGGGCAGAGAAACGAGTCAGGAGGCCACTGTAGAGAGCCAGAAAGAACCAATGAAGTCCACGGCCACAGAGGGGGATGATGGGAGCTGTGGGTGAGAGGCATGAAGGGAACAACATCTATAGGACTCTGTGATCAAGAGGCAGGGGCTCCTGGGTGGCTCAGTCGGCTAAGCGTCCAACTTCGGCTCAGGTCCTGATCTCCCAGTTTGTGGGTTCTCACCCCGTGTCGGGCTCCATGCTGACAGCTCAGAGCCTGGAGCCTGCTTCAGATTCTGAGTCTCCCTCTCTTTCTGCCCCTCCCCCATTTGCACTCTGTGTCTCTCCCTCAAAAATAAACATTAAAAGAAAAAAAAAAAGAAGCAAAGAAGTCCTTTCCCTGGTCTCTAGTTACATGACCCAATATTTGTCCTTTTTTGTCTTAAGCCCTTCTGTGTTACATTTCCTATCATTCGTAATCATGAGTGTTTAGCTCTTGCATGGGCTTGGTTGTCCAGAGGCAAGTGAATGTTTGAAGTAATTACACTGTTGTCTCCATTCCTTCTTTTTTTCCTTTTTGCTCATAGACCTTCTTTTTAAAAAAAAAAATTTTTTTTTTAACATTTATTCATTTTTGAGAGACAGAGACAAAGCATGAGCGGGGAAGGGGCAGAGAGAGGGAGACACAGAATCCGAAGCAGGCTCCAGGCTCTGAGCTGTCAGCACAGAGCCCGACACGGGGCTCGAACTCACAGACTGTGAGATCCTGACCTGAGCTGAAGTCGGATGCTCAACCGACTGAGCCACCCAGGTGCCCCCATAGACTTCCTTTTTTTTGAGGGAGAGGGCACAACTAAGAGGCAGAGAGAGGGAGAGGGAGAAAGAAAGAGAATCCCACAAGGGGCAGAGAGAGGGAGAGAGGAGAGAGAAACAGGGCTCACACAAAACGGGGCTCGAACTCACAATGGTGAGATCACGACCTGAGCCGAAGTCAGATGCTTAACCGACTGAGACAATCAGGAACCCCTAGACTTTATTTTTCTTAGTAGTTTTAGATTTGCAGACTAACTTAGCAGAAAGTACAGAGTCTCCGTATCCCTCTCTCCCTGACGCCTGCCCCTTCCCCCTGTTTCTAACATCTGGCATTAGCATGCTACGTTTGTTACAACCTATGTACCCATATCAATACCTTATTATTAACTGAAGTCCAGGTTTACATTAGGGTATGCTCTTAGTGTTGTACATTCTGTATGTCTTGGCAAACGTATAATGACCACTATAGAATCACACAGAGTAAGTTTCACTGCTCTAAACCCCCCTACTCATCCTTCCCTCTCTTCCTCTCAACCCCTGACTTTTTACTTCACCGTCTCGGAGTTTTGCCTTTTCCAGATGTCATAGTTGGAATTAAACGGTGTGAAACCTTTCCAGATTGGCTTCTTTCCCTTAGCAATATGTATTTAAGGTTCCTCCGTGTCTTTTTATGACTTGACAGCTCATTTCTTTTTTATTTTTTTAAATGTTTATTTATTTGAGGTGGGGGGTGGGGGGTAGGGGCAGAGAGAGAGGGAGACACAATCCAAAGCAGGCTCCAGGCTCAGAGCTGTCAGCACAGAGCGGGACGTGGGGCTCAAACTCACGAACTGGGAGATCAGGACCTGAGCCGAAGTCAGACGCTCAACCGACTGAGCCACCCAGGCACCCGGGCAGCTCAGTTTTCATCACTCATACTTCTTTCCATTGCTGAATTAGTATTCCAGTGTATAGATGCACCAGTTTATTCATTCACCTATTGAAAAATCTTGAGGGGCGCTTGGCTGGCTCAGTCGGTGAGGCATGCGACTCTTGATCTCGGGTTTATAGGTTTGAGCCCCACATTGGGTAGAGAGATACTTCCAAATAAAATCTTAAAAAAATATCTCGGTTGCTCCCAAGTTTTGGTAATTATCAAATAGCTGCTATAAACATTCATATGCAGGTTTTTTGTGTACATGAAGGTCCTCAGCTTGTATGAGAAAATGCCAAGAAGCACGCTTCCTGGATTGTACGGTAAGAGTGTCTCCACCCCTTTTTCTCGGCCACTTCCTCTGGCGGGGCAGTTGGAGGGTGACCCTACCTGGAAAAACGATGCCCGAGAATTGTAGGTCTTAGGTTTGTGCGAAACGGAAATGATCCTCCCTGGGGAGCAGTGGGTGTTCCCTTAGGACTGAGGTCCTTACTCCGGTCCCCAAGTGCCTGAGAATCCACATGAGAAGGAGGGAGGGGTCACTGGCTCTCCTCAGAGTTTCAAGGGGTCTAGGAAGCAAGAGAAATTAAGGACACATTTTACCTGCGGCTGAAAGAACCCTCAGGGAAGGGAAAGGGGAAGAGCTACTGACACCCTCAGTGTTCAGCATGCCCCCCAGTAAGGCCATCATCTTAGATAACACTTCTGACTCTACTTCTGGGGGGGGGGCGATGTCCGACAGGAGCCGGGGCTGGATGTGGCTCCTGAAAAAACACTCTCCTCTCTCCCCCACTTGAAAGAAGACTAGAAGCACATTGATGTGACGGCAAAGTCCACTTGCACGGTTTATTGGAAAAAAGAGGCAGCTGTGAAGTAGAAATGCAGATGTTCCCCTTGTAAAGACAGCAGTTACAAAAGAGAAGTAATAAATACAATGTTAGGAATTCTTTAAAAAAAAAAAAAATACAACAACCCCCTGGTATTTGTGAGCAATCCCAAGAACAACCAACATATAAAAATTTGTGCTGGGGGTAAGAACAGCTTCACCTCAACATCTTGGGGCAAAAGTTGGAAACTGGCCAGATGAAGACGGTCACGACTTTTGGGATTTTGGAAGGCTCTGGATTTGTCACTTGGGAATGTAGGGGTCCACGGTAATTTATTTGCATAGTAGGAATTAATAGGGATTCTTCTATGCATTAATATCACTTCTGATTATTCTCTCATTCTTGCAGGTAAGTAGCAGGGTATTTAAGAGTAGGAGGAAATGAGAGGACAAGAATGAAGGGGAGAAGAGGGCGGTTGGGGGAGGCGGAATGCTAAGCGGACAGGAGAAAGGTGAGAGGAAGGAACGGGACTTCCTACCTGTCCCCTATTTTGCCGTCTCAGCAGCATGCACCCCCGCTGCAGAGGGGGCAGGCACTGGTCCAGCCTGGCTTGCCTTAAACCTCGCTGTCATCAAAGCACAGAAGACACCAAAGCAACGGGCAGAATCAGGCTCACAATGAAAGCAGGGAAGTTGAACAGGAAACCAAGAGGAGGGGGACCCCCAAGGGGAGAGGTGTGGAGAAGGGGAGAGGTGAATTCCCTGGGAGAAGGGGCAACATTAACATCAGAAACCTGCAGGGACAAGGAAAAAGTGCAAGTTGCTGAGGAGAGGCACGATCTGGCTACAGAGGAAAGAGGGCAGGAAGGAGAAGCACCGGGGAGCATCATCCCAGTGTCATCCCAGGACACTTGGGAGGGGCTCCCACCCAGGGATGAGAGCCACCCCCTGCCACTCCATGAGGCTAAGGAGTTTGCATCGAGTGGTGGGTGTGGAGGCCGGTTGGGGGGGAAGATGCCCAGCCAGCTCTCTTGGGGGGCTTCTGTGAGGCACTGTGTGGATGGAGGTCAAGGTTGCCTGACTATGTGCTGAAAGCAGCTTTGAGCTCCCGGAAGGCTGCCTGGCGGAGTCTCCTCTTCTCCTCCTCCTGCTTCCGCTCGTCTTGCTCGGCTTTTAGCTCGGCTTCAAACTTACTGGCACAGGACAAAGCTTGGACCTGCGGACGAAGAGCAAAAGCAAACCACAGACTGAGGGAGGGGAGGAGAAACTTGGAACAACCCATCCGACAGAACTCCGTTGGCTGGAGCCAGGTGACAGGGGAACCTGGTCCTGCCGCAGGGCAGGACCCCCTCGCCCCCTGAGAACCAACACTCCTCTTCACAAGTCTGTTTAAACTACAGCGAGGATACGATCTCTTTATTTGCCGCCGTGTTCTACGCTGCTAGGTTGCTCTTTCTACTTCTTTTCCAGGATACTCTCTAACATCCCCGCCTAGCCTACTACCCACTTCTACTTTCGACCCTTAATTTCACAATAATATTGCTTTGTTCGACGGGGACAAAACAAAGACAAAACCAAAATGAACTCCTTGCTGGGATGCTGACTGCAATCGCTTCAGTCTGCCTGTGGCAAAGGAGTACCTTTACAGTAGATCCATCATTCTGAATTTACTTCCAAATATTACACGGTGTTGTTTGATGTTGTGAATGGGATTTGGTGCCATTTCTTTTAAGCCTAGTTGATCTTTAATAATACCGTATCAGATAAATCCATCTGAAAATCATCTCTTCTAGAACTGATTCCTTTTTTCAACCCCCTCAGTGTCTCATCAGTTTGGTAAAAGTCCCAAACACACTGGGTGTGCACGCTATTTTAATAAAGATTGCCAAATTGCTCTCCAAAGTAGCTGTTCGAATTTACACCCCCACCATCATGGAATGTGAGTTCTCATTTCCCCACAACGTCCCCAACGTTTATCAGTAACCTTTTTCCTGTTTGCCAACCTGATAGGCAAAACACACACACACACACACACACACACACACACACACACACACACACACCAAAAAAAAAAAAAAAACACAAAAAAACACCCTGGCACCTTCTTTTATTTCCTCTTTGGTAAATTACCCATTTCACTGGGGTTTTTCACTTTGCCATTGTTTATATAATTTAGGCGTAGTCCCTTGTTATATATTTTTTGGTTACTCTTAGTCTTTTGATTGTCTGTTAACTTCAAGGTATCTTGGGCCAGGTGAATCTTTAAATTTTGATGTCATCAGAATTTCCAACCACTTCCATTCTGGCTTTTGTCTCTCTCTCTCTCTTTTGGTGTTTATTTATTTTTGAGAGAGAAAGAGGGCACGAGCGGGGAAGAGACACAAAGAGAGGGAGAGAGACAGAGAATCCAAAGCAGGATCCATGCTGTCAGTGCAGAGCCCGATGTGGGACTCGAACCCATGAACAGTGAGATCGTGACCTGAGCTGGAGTTGCACGCTCAACCTTTGAGCCACCCCATATTATGTCATGTGTAAGGTCTCCTATACCCCAGGGCTCTAAAACCATTTTCCTCTCATACTTTCCTGGTTTTATTTTCCCATTCAGCTCTTAAAGTCACTTACACTGTATTTTAGTGAAGGAATATATATCATTTAAATGACTTTACTTCATTTTCCTAAGTGGAGAGCCAATTGTCTCAACACCTTTTATTGAAAAGCCCATTATTTTTCCACTGACTGGAAAGTTATCTTGTTCATGTACTAAATTCCCACATGAAGGGGATCTGTTTTTACTATTTTCTCTCCCATTCCACTGACCTGTTTATTCCTGCACCCGCACTACATTATTTAATATTACCGCTTTAGAAAACCTTGGTATTTATGAGGAAAGTATTCCTTCATTATGTTGACTAAGCACATTGTTTTCATATTTTTAAATGTCTTATTATGAATATTAAACTTCACCAAATGTTCTGAGATGTCTCACTGAAGGGATCACATTTTTCATATTTGATACCTATGAGACATTTATCTATTTATCTATCTATTTATTTATTTATTTATTTAAAGTTTATTTATTTTGAGAGAGTGCACACAGGAGGGGCAGAGAGAGAGGGACAGAGAGAGAGAATCCCAAGCAGGCTCCTCACTGTCGGCAGGGAGTCTGACACAGGGCTGGATCTCATGAACCGTGAGATCACGACCTGAGCTGAAACCAAGAGTTGGACACTTAACCGAGGGGGCCACCCAGGCGCCCCATGAGATCTTTAAAATTATCCCTGCAGTCTGAACATAAATTTCAAATGTTTTAAGATTCCTACAGCTATATTCATTAGATTGATACAATTTTTTTGATGTGTTTTTATCCGATTGTTATCAGAATCATGCCAGCTTCACAGAACGAATGTGATATAATCTTTTCCAATATGTTTGAACTAGTTTGTGACATTGAAAAAAAAAAATGTAGAACATTGAAGAATTAATCCCTAAATTCCCCAGCACTTAACTGTTTGTGGGGAGTTTGGAGTTAACCCTCTAAATGTCTTTACAATTCATCACATTTCTTTCTTCTGTCAAATTTATAGAAAAGCATTACCTTTCCTGTAGCGTTTAAATGATTTTAAATTGAGGTGTCAAACCTCTCACAATTTTTAACTAGCATGTTCCTGGGTCCATCATGGAGAAACCCATTTCTGGAGTTCCTGGGTCCAGAAATGGAGAAAACTCCATTTCTCCTTTTCCCCGTCATAAGCGTCCACATTTGGGTGGCTCTTTGTCTACTCTCTGGTTCACTCAGTCACTTCTCTGCCATGTTAAGGCTAAGATTTACCACCTCCTACCAGGCTCTTTATTCAGTCCATTCTGGTTGTTAATCCATTACATCCTGTGTAGCAAAATGCAGGTTCTCACGTCTCAATGAAAAAATTATAATGTCCCTTTCCTAAATTCTTCCTGCACTGCACAGGGTCCATGTCTGAACATAGGACACCTCTGAAAAATGATGATTTTTTACTCTTTCCGGATCAGAATCCCTAGGGGTAGGGACTAGGAAATTATGTTTTCCAAATTTCACAGATATTTCTCCTCCCCCAGCCCCCCACCCCCCACCGCCCCCAGGTATTTCTTAGGCATGTGAGGCCCTGCTGAGTTCTCCCCTCCAGCTCCCTACATCAGAATCACCAGAAGACATATTCAATTGCCTGGAGCAGGGCCCAACTCATGCTGACTCTTATGACCCTCTACCCCCTGACTCAGGTTGCAAATTTGGACCCCAGATCCCCTTGTCTAGCCTGAACCCCTCTCTTCCTCACCTTTATCTTTTTTTCCTTGTTGTCTTATTTTATTCAGGAATTTTATGAGCTGGCTGTTAAATATTAGAAGGTAAATTATATAAATCTATAATTAAATTATATTAGAAGCAAAAGTAGTATGTACTAAAAAGTCATTGCTTCCTGATTTACCTTGCTATATATTTTACTCTATCTGTGCTTTGGAGATTATCTGTTTCCGTTATATCTCTAAGGTAGAAATCCTATATGATAATCTGCTGTGAATCTTCCCAAATCCACATTTAGCAACATCTTGTTGGAAGCTTGAAAGCAAGTGGTGGGGGTTTTACACCTTGGAAACCAACAAATGCTACAAACTAGGCCTTGATTTATTGTTTCACTGACTACCTTTTCCTAAGAAAGTGTTGGGAGATGTTAAAGATGCAGATTAAGCTGAAAAATGTATAGTGTCTGTAGCTTTTGCATTATGAATAGCTCCAAAGAAATTCAGGGAATATTCTTCCAATATTTGAAAAACTATTATCGAATTCAGCAAGGGAAGTTGCTCACTGAAGAATGAATGAAGTTCTGACATATGTCCCTTTACTTTTTTTTTAATATATCTTTTTAATGTTTATTTATTTCTGAGAGAGAGAGAGAGAGAGAGAGAGCGCGCGCGTGCCTGTGAGCAGGGGAAGGGCAGAGAGAGGGAGACCAGAATCTGACACAGAGCCCAACGCGGGGCCTGAACCCACGAACCATGAGATCACGACCCACTGAGCCACCCAGGCACCCTTTTTTCTTTTTTTAATGTTTATTTTTGAGAGAGAGAGTAAGAGTGTGAGTGGGGGAGGGGCAGAGAGAGACACACAGAGAATCCCAAGCAGGCTCTGCACTGCCAATGTGGAGCCCAACATAGGCCTGAAACTCATGAACCTCGAGAAGTCAGACACTTAACCAACTGAGTCACCCAGGTGCCCCTCCCTTTACTTTTTCTTTTTTTTTTTTTTTAACATTTATTTATTTTTGAGACAGAGAGAGACAGAGCATGAACAGGGGAGGGGCAGAGAGAGAGGGAGACACAGAATCTGAAACAGGCTCCAGGCTCTGAGCTGTCCGCACAGAGCCCGACGCAGGGCTTGAACTCACGGACCGTGAGATCATGACCCGAGCCAAAGTTGGACGCTCAACCGACCGAGCCACCCAGGCGCCCCTACTTTTTCTTTTAAGTCAACTTAAACACAATATCAACCAACATTCACATCGGAACTAGATTCTGCCGTCAGTTGCAACCATAGGCTAGTGACAGATACAGAGCCCAGCAAAAATCCATGAGCCGTTCTTAGAGAATCAATGGACTGTGTGGAATTTGCAACAGAAGAAATGCATACTTTATTATTTATAAATTGTGTGCTACGTATCCCTTAAAACATTTAAATTTATAATAAACTTATGCATACATGCATATGCACACTTTGTTCAAAGAGCCAGTTGTTAAACATTTACCAACGAACCACCGTCTAAGCCTCAAGGTCCTGCTCCACAGGGTGGGATGCCACCACCTCCCTCCAGAGTGTCTGTGGGGGCAGTGGAGAAGACAAGAACCTGAGACCGCCTGCTCACCACTGCTGGCCAGGCCAGGCGGGAGGGGGCCCTGGCAATTCTCTCACTCCGGGTTCTTGTTCTGCACTATAAAATTCGACCTTTTCCCTCGATTTCATGGAGTCCTGTCTTGCCTATCACCCCACTCTGTGTCTTCATGTTTCCTTCTCTGTGGACCACTTCCCCGTGACCTAAAAATACCGGCATCTGTCTTCTCTAGGTTAAAAACAAACAAACAAAAGTCCTTTCCTGATCCCAAGCTACCATCCCCATTTTGTCCAGGCCTCTTCGGCCAGCCATCTAGGCAGAAAAGTAAACCATCACAGCTCTTTCTTCCCAGTGACCACTCACCTCTCACCCTAGTGCCAAATGCCCTCCACGGGGAAGCCGGTCTCTCAAAAATCTCCACTGACCCACTCGCCAGACCCAAGACCCCCTCTCTGGCCTCATCTGACTTCATCTCGTCTTGTCCTCCACAATAGCATTTTCTCCATGGTTTCCTTGTATCTCCAATTCCTTGCTTCCCCACAACCCAGTCACCATTATGTTCTACCATTAGTCACTCAACTCGAATTCTTGAGTTGCTACTCGAATCTTGTGAAGGTGGCTCCTGTGGTCTTTGTAGTCTGGTGTCCGTGAAGCATTCACTCCCTCCCTTCTTCCTCTGAGACGTTCCCCTGGCGCATGACCCGAGGGTCTGGGGAGGCCGACCCTACCCACGGGCTCCAGGACAGAGCCCAATCAGAGTAATGTTATTCCAGCCCTTCCTGTGCTCGGTTCAGCAAGGGACAGGTGTGGAAGAGATTATTCCACGACCCTCAGTATCGAGTGTCCCCATCCTCCCTAGTAGCAGAATTACAGTTGGGCACAGATCTCTAGGAAGAAAGCCATTTTGTATTCTCCCATGCAGCCAGGAGTGGCCAAGTTCTATACAGCATGACATGAATGAAACCATTTGCAACTAGCATTGTGCCCTTCAGATGAAAGGCCACACCATCCCTGTCCTCAAACCATTCCCATTGTTGGCGGGGGGGGGGGGGGGGGGGGGGGCGTTGGTGTCCCTGTCTTGATTTTTTTAAACATCATCCAGCCCTCTCTGCACAGCTCCACAAACCTTGTGGCATTTTACCATCCACCTCCAAGCAAGCGGTCATAAACACTGAGAATGCTACTTAGTTTGGGATTCGTTACCACCTCCAGCCCAGCCCCACTGTCACTACCCTGTGGGATGGGCCCACAGTAGTTCTCCAGACATCTGTGGAAGCCTCCCTGACTCCAGCTCCTCCTCAGAGAAGCCCATCCCCAGCGCCAGGTCATGTCCAGGCCCCCTGAGGGCCCCCAGCGCCTGCAACCGCACTTCCCAAGCCTGGCTGTGGATTGCAAACACCTGCTGAGCTCTTCCCGCTCCACACTTCCTGGGCTGTGCCCTGGAAAATCTCAGGTAGGTGTGGGTGGGGCCTGAGAAGCTGGTGTGCAGGTAATTCCGGTGGCTAGCAGGCGGGGAAGGCCTGACCTTCAGGGGAGACCAGAGCTCCCTGTGCAACGTCATCCGGTGTGGACGGGGGCCAGCCTCCAAGTACTCTTTACCCTCCGTGCCTCGGAGCCTTTGCTTTTGCTGTTCCCACGGCAGGAACGCCCTCCCTTCCTTGATTACAAGGTGAATCCCCATTCTTCTCTGAACATCTGTCGCAAATGTCAGCTCCTTTATGGCCCTCTCCGAGATCTGAGAGATGATTCCCTACATTCGTCATTCATGCAAACGTTTATTGAAGGCGATTATGTGCCAGGCTCTGTAATTACAAAGATAACACCCCTACTCCACCTTTGAGTCTGGGTTGAGGAGGCAGCCATACAACAAGTTCAAAAACTTATGTTGTTATGCTTCTAATCTTTTCTGCTACTTATAAAAATAATGCACGCGCATTATAAAACATTCCAAAACTAAAAAATAAGTCCCTCAGACATAACTATTACCAGTACTTTGGTATGTAATTACCCAGGTTGTATTGAATATTTAATAAAATTGAGTTTCATTTTAAAAACTTTTTAATGTTATTGTTTTTTTTTTAATTTTAATGTTTATTTATTTATTTTTTTTTTAATTTTTTTTTTTCAACGTTTTTTATTTATTTTTGAGACAGAGAGAGACAGAGCATGAACGGGGGAGGGGCAGAGAGAGAGGGAGACACAGAATCGGAAACAGGCTCCAGGCTCCGAGCCGTCAGCCCAGAGCCTGACGCGGGGCTCGAACTCACGGACCGTGAGATCGTGACCTGGCTGAAGTCGGACGCTTAACCGACTGCGCCACCCAGGCGCCCCAATGTTTATTTATTTTTGAGAGAGAGAGAGAGACAGAGACAGACCATGAGCAGGGGAGGGGCAGAGAGAGAGGGAGACACAGAATCCGAAGCAGGTTCTAGGCTCCGAGCTGTCAGCACAGAGCCCGACGCGGGGCTCGAACCCACGAATTGTGAGATCATGACCTAAGGTGAAGTTGAACGCTTAACCAACTGAGCCACCCAGGTGCCCCAATGTTTTTTTTTTGAGAGAGAGAGCGAGAGAGAGCGAGAGAGAGAGAGAGAGCGAGAGCGGGCAGGGGAGGGGCAAAGAGAAAGACACACACAGAATCTGAGGCAGGCCCCAGGCTCCCATCAAAACTGAGTTTCAAACATAATGTTTTGGGGCACCTGGATGGCTCAGTCAGTTAAGTTTCTGGATCTTGACTTCACCTCACATCACGATCTCATGTTTCATGAGTTCGAGCCCCGCGTGGGGCTCTGTGGTAACACCTTGGAGCCTGGAACCTGCTTCAGATTCTGTGTCTCCCTCTCTCTCTGCCCCTCTCCCTCTCATGCTCTGTCTCTCTCTCTCTGTCTCAAAAATAAAACTTAGCCCCGAACTGCTCTCCAATAAGCTGGGATGATCTGTACTCTTACCAAAGGTGTCTGAGAATGTCCTGAACAGATAAATTATTATTTTTTTGGATGTTTATTTTTTTTTTTGATGTTTATTTTTTTTTTGAGGGGGGGGAAGGGTAGAGAGAAAGAGAGACACAGAATCCGAGGCAGGCTCCAGGCTCCGAGCTGTCAGCACAGAGCCCGACGCGGGGCTCGAACTCACGAACCACGAGATCATGACCTGAGCCGAAGTTGGACACTTAACCAACTGAGTCACCCAGGCTCCCTGTGCAGACTTTAGTAAGAGCATTTGGTATGCTGTGCTACAGGACTGGGTTGAAGACTGTCGTGCTAAACTTGGGTCTCAATCTTAGGCCCCTGCCCAAGGTATCACAAAAGATCATCAAGTATTGGCTCAGGTGATGAAATGGAGAGGACCCATCCCTCCAGAAGTAACCTATCCCTCTTCTCTATTCTCTCTCTCTCAAGGCTGAGAGTTTGTTTTCCTCACTAGACTGTGTGTCCTGGGGAGGGCACAAGCTTTGTCTACGACCTCCTTGTAAAGGAGCTGTATTTTCAGAACTTAATGTGCTGGGCCTTGCCAGAGCTGGCTGAATCAACGTGAAGTCATGAAGGAAGGACCAAACCACATCCAATTCTGGAGTGGTTGGCCTGTCCCGGAAGTTATCAGACGATGACGGGAGGACTGCAGGTGTTAGGAGTCCATCGTGATTCACAGTTTATATATTGACAGAAAGATGACTGAACCTGTCTCTAAGCAGCATCAGTCCTATTTAGGGGCCAGAGTGGTCGGGATGTGTTGCCGGGGACACGTTGTCTCTGGGCAAACTCCTAGAATAAGCCAACACTCCCCAAAAGGCTGGCTTCTATCTGGAATGGCTGGGAGTCCCAATAGCTCTCATATCATGTATCGAGTGCCAGGTACTTGCTAAACACTTTACATACGTGAATTCATGTAGCCTCATGGCAAACTAGTATTGCCTCCATTGTACAGATGAGAAAACTGGGGCACAAGGGTAAGTAAGTGGAGGAGGCAGAATCTGAACCCAGGCAGCCCTACCCACTGCACTCCCCTGCTCTGGTTGACAGGGGATGTGGAGGGCTCTCTGCTTTCTCTTTCTGCAGGTGTGCTCTGTGGAGATGAAACGACAGCACCCAGCCAGGGGTAGGGTCTCCATACATGTTTGATGACTCTGTGAACGTGTGCATGAATGGAAGCACCCGGAAAGGCTCTGGGGCCATGCACTGGAGATTGCTTCCCAACTCCCAACCACTGTCAACGGAGCAAACACCGGTTCATTTCGGAACAGGCCACTGAGGCTTCCTCCTCTGACCCCAGTGTTCATTTACACACAGGTGTTTAAGTTGCAAACGTGGAGGCATCTGCTCAAGTAATTCAACTGGGGCTTGGGGTAGAGAGGAGCTCTTTAGGAAGGTCTGGCCAAGCACTGATCTGGGAATGCCGTGCCAGCAAGCCATCTGAATCAGAACCCAGGATGGAACGCGTTTACCGTGTGATTGTTTTTCCATTTTGCTTTTAATTTTCAGATCCTGTGCAGACACGTTCATTCCCCTTCAATCACACATGACAGGCAGACTTATTAAGCTATTGCTGTTCTGATCGTTCTGAGCGAGTGGATGACGTAGTCACCGCGGGGAAGCCCATGTCGGGTAGAGTGAAGGGAGAAAGAATGGTCCTGTACAAGAAGGAGTCACCTACCTTGGCTTCAAAGAAGTCCTTGGCACCTTTCACGCCCTCCTGGGCCACGTCGATCTCAGAGAGCTTTGCCAGCGCCATCAGCCCGCTGTCTTCCTGTAGCTCTCCCGCTGCGGCCTTGTGGAATATGAGTAGGAACTGTAGGAAAGGGTTGAGTAGAGTCCGGGTCAACCTCACTGAGACTTACGGCGGTCCCCTCCAGCCCAAGGGAAAGTCATGCCCGCCAAGCCTACGAAAAGGGTGCAAACGTGTGCGTGTGACCAATTATTTTTTCCCCTATCACACTGTCTGAAATCAACACATGCTCATTTTCCACAGGAATGTAGGGAAATGGGTACCTTTGCATCCAGTGGAAGGGAATGCAAACCGATTCAAATTTTTTGGAGGCCAGTTTGGAAATATTTACCAAAAAAATAAAATGCTTCCAACCATTAATTCCACGGCTGGGCATCTGTCCCTCAGAAACATTTGCACAATAGTTTAAGAAGCATTGTCTATAAAAGCAAAAATCACTGGCAATGTCCTAGTTTGTGGCCATGAAAGAAAAAAAAAAGTCCAATAGACCTATATACGCTATTTCTTAAACCTAAATAATTGCCAGTGTTTTTAGTCATCCGTATTTTCTGTTTGTGTCCCCTTTTTGCATTAGATTACTCTTGCTTTTTTTTCCTTTTAAAGATTTTTTTAACTTATTTTTTTTTAATGTTTATTTTTGAGAGAGAGAGAGATGGAGCGTGAGCAGGGGAGGGACAGACAGAGAGGGAGACACAGAATCTGAAGCAGGCTCCAGGCTCTGAGCCGTCAGCACAGTGCCTGATGCAGGGCTCAAACTCATGAACAGTGAGATCATGACCTGAACTGAAGTCGGACGCTTAACCGACTGAGCCACCCTGGTGCCCCTAAAGATTTTATTTTTTAAGTAATCTCTACACCCAGCGTGGGGCTCGAACTCATGACCCCGAGATCGAGTTGCATGCTGTACTGACTGAACCAGCCAGGCACCTCTCCCAAGTGTTTTCTAAAAGATCTTTACAGAACTTGGTATATTTCAAATACTTCCACTGTCACTTACCTTTTCATTGTGTTTATGATCATTTTTGACTTTCAAAAATTGTATATATTATTTTTAAGACACAGAGAGACAGAGTGTGAGCAGGGAAGGTGCAGAGAGAGAGGGAGACACAGACTCTAAAGCAGGTTCCAGGCTCTGAGCTGTCAGCACAGAGCCCAACGCAGAGCTTGAACTCATGAACCGCGAGATCATGACCTGAGCCAAAGTCGGACGCTTACTCGACTGAGCCACCCAGGCGCCCCCTCAAAAATTGTATATACATTATCAGTCTTTTTCTTCTCTCTCACCAGTGCACCCGTGTTATGCGTAGAGAAACCTTTCTTGCTATCAAGGTTACAGAATCACCTATATTTTCGTCTATCGCTTTTATGACTCCTTTTTTGTTAAACGTGTAAATATTTAATCTCTGAAATTTATTCTGATCTGTCCTGTGAGGTTGATCATTAACCCTATTTTCTTCCAAATGGTTAGTTAGGAATCTCCATGTCATTTATTGAATAATCCATTCTTTTCCTGCAGGTTCTAAATGTGGCCTAAATGCATTAATCTTTAAAGCCAATTTGTACCAGGGCCTCCACAGGATATATTTTTAAATGAATAAATAAGCCAAGCTGAAATGGCAGGTCCCCCTTCTTCCAGACTTTCTCCCCCAAAGCGATTTTAGGACTTTTACTTCTTTAAAGAATTCTGGCCAATTTGTTCGTCAAACAACCGCTGCCCAAACTTCTAGAATTTAGTTTTCCAAGTCAGCACAGAAAGGAGCTTCTCCAGGTTTTTAGGTGCTATGTAAAACACATCTGTCTACAGGGAATTTTGAGTTTTCAGGGTATTTTTCATGACCATCCCCTCTAAAGAATGGCTTCCCCAAGGGAAAAGAACATTACCTAAAGTAGACTGAGAGGTCAAACAACATCAACGGGCTTTCCAAATTCCAACCAGGGTATCTTTTCCTGCCAAGACTCTTAATCCCTAGAGGAAAGTGTGTTTCATTAAGTGGGAGTCTCGGCTGTTGCCGCCGCCCCAAAATGCCTTGCTAATGAACCTTCCTTTGTGATTCCTGTTTCAGGGCTCCTGACTCCACTGTGGACTTTGCCCAACGCAAAGCAAGGGAGGAAGCAAGAAGCTCAAAGATCCGTGGCTTTGTGGAGGCTGCCTGCCGTCAGCTTGGCTCCACAGAAGTGCCACGTTCATCCACCTGCAGCTTCAAACTCTCTCACTAGAGGCCGGCAGAGACTCAGTTTCCTGCGGGCTTATGGGAGCCAGGATACAGCCTCCAAGTCTTGGAAAACAAGCGTATTGGAGGTGAGGCTCCCAAGAGTAGGATGGAGGGCAAGGGGGCTTGGGGGGGCGGTCGTGGTCGGGCTCTCCCGGAAGAGAAGGTGACAGCAAAGACACCAGCACTTGCACACGTGAGCTATGTGCAGAGGGCAGAAGTGAAACACCTGTCCCTCAGCACCCTGCCCACCCTTAAAATATGGACAGCGGTTACAGAACACTCCCGCCTCCCCCACCCCTGGCCCCTTAAGGCAAATACAAAACAGGTAGCCCTCCACACCACGAGGGCAGCTCAAGAAAGATGAGCCTCACCCCCCGGCCTCGCAGCCATGCCAGTGACCGTGGTGGGGGTCTCCTCATCTCCGAGAGTCATTTTTCCCATATCTACTGGTGTTTACAGAAGGGCTTAAAGTATTCCTCAGGGATCTTTGCTCACTCTCACTCTGCCGGCTCCCAGATGACCAAGAGCAGCCCTGTCATAACTTTGGGGTCTCTGCCCCAGCCAGTTGAAGGAAAAAAAAAAAAAAAAAATCCGACCCAACCTGAAAATGTTCAGCCTCCCGTGAAGCATGCCAGGCATTCCCTTTCCATTTTATGATAACCACCAACTCCTGAATGACAATTTCTCTGACTGCCCAGCCTTGTTTGTCTTCCTATTTATAGTCCACAAAGACTGGTATGTTGTGGAGAATTGGAAAGTGTCCTAGCTGTGACTATGAGCAAAGAGGGGAGGGGGGAGAGGAGAAGGAGAAAACAAAGAAACAGAGAGAACTAACAAAGCCGAAAACAAGCGATTTCAGGCACAAGCTATCAAATGCTTCTGGAAAATGTAAAGAATTCTTTTTATAAATACATATTTTTTTATTTTTTAAGTGTTTATTTATTTTTGAGAGACACAGAGTGCGAGCAGGGGAGGGACAGAGAGAGAGAGGGAGACACAGAATCCAAAGCAGGTACCAGGCTCCGAGCTGTCAGCACGGAGCCCGACGTGGGGCTCAAACTCACAAATCGTGAGATCATGACCTGAGCCGAAACCAAGAGTTGGATGCTTAACCGACTGAACCACCCAGGCGCCCCAAATTTAAGAAATTTAAAAGAAAAAAAATTTTTTTAAGTAAATCCTACCCCCAACATGGGGCTTAAACTCATGACCCTGAGATCAAGAATCTCATGCCCTACTGAGCCAGCCAGGCACCCCTAAATTTAAAGAAATTTGGGGCGCCTGGGTGGCTCAGTCGGTTAAGTGTCCGACTTCGGCTCAGGTCATGATCTCATGGTCTGTGAGTTCGAGCCCCGCATCGGGCTCTGTGATGACAGCTCAGAGCCTGGAGCCCGTTTCAGATTCTGTGTCTCCCTCTCTCTCTGCCCCTCCCCTGTTCATGCTCTGTCTCTCTCTGTCTCAAAAATAAATAAACATAAAAAAAAAAAATTAAATTTAAAGAAATTTTTAGGGGCACCTGGGTGGCTCAATTGGCTAAGCATCCAACTTCAGCTCGGGTCATGATCTCACAGCTCATGGGTTCGAGCCCCACGTCAGGCTCTGTGCTGACAGCTCAGAGCCTGGAGCCTGCTTCGCATTCTGTGTCTCCTTCTCTCTCTGCCCCTCCACCGCTCACACTCTGTCTCTCTCTCAAAAATAAATGTTTTTTTAAAAAAATTTGTTTTAAATTAAAAAAAAAGAAATTTTTAATTCCATGTCTCTTGGGATGTAAACACCTCCCTGTATTAGTTAGCACTCTAAGATTGCAAGTGACAGAAACAGACATGTTGGCTTAAACAAAAAGGAGGTATTTGTCATATAAAAAGGATGTCCCAGTCGGTGGAGGGTGCAACTCTTGACCTCAGGGTTGTGAGTTCAAGCCTCATGTTGGGTGCAGAGATTACTTAAAAATAAAATCTGAAAAGAAAAGACAAGAAAAGAAAAGGAAAGAAAATGAAAGGAAATAAAAGAAAAAAAGATGTCCCAAGGGCAAAACGCACTAGCCCAGAAGAGGCCTGGGACTGGGAGAGACAATGCCCTCAGGGTTGGAAGCAACATCCCCTCTAGCTTCGTGTCTGGTCCATGTGGTGGGAATGGCTACCCCGCCTAGACTTATTCTTGCAGGAATAGCCACCTGCAGAACCAGTTGGTAGTACTTCACCCCATTTTCAAATTCCCAGGATGGGGGGCATCTGGGTGGCTCTGTCGGTTGAGTGTCCAACTCTCGGTTTCAGCTCGGGTCATGATTTCACAGCTCGTGAGTTCGAGTCCTGCATCAGGCTCAGTGCTGACAACGTGGAGCCTGCTTGAGATTCTCTCTCTCCCTCTCTCTCTTCCCTTCCCTGCATGTGCTCCCTCTCTCTCTCTCAAACAAACAAATAAGTAAAGAAATAAACATTTAAAAAAAATTCTCAGGATAGGAAATCAAGTGGACCTAGCCTGACCAGCGGCCCATCCATGGTCCAATCAACAATGATGAGGCCGATGGGCAACCCAGCACAGCCAGGGGTGCTGGGGCCCCACCCAAGGGAGGGGGTACAGTAGGAGGAGAAAATGGGACCCACGGGTCCCAGTACTGACAGGTATCCAGTAAGTCCATCACCCGACCTTTGTACAAAACCACCGCACGTGTGGCCTTAGAGCAATTCTTCTTTGAGATAGATGTAAGGGGAACTAGAGAGGAGTACAGGAAAAAGAGAGAGGCTATTAAGGCTTCTCTGCCCACTTCCAAAGGAGAAAGAGGTAGGGAGTGCCTAGGATCTAATTCCAGATCGCTACAGCTACAGGGATAGAACCGCTAACCCTGCTCGTTACGTTGTCTACATTTCCTCTCTGGTCATGAAAACACTGCTGCATCATCACTTTGAACAGTTTCACATAAGCCATTTCCTAAAATGCCCTGAATGTGCATGCACTATTTTCATGATTGGAAAAGAAATGGTTTAAAAGAAAGATCAATTGCTTTGTACACTGGGGAAAAGTAAAAGTAGCAAAATTGTACTTAACAGAGACATACCTTCTGTACCGAAGAGCTTTTATGTGGATGTGACTGGCTTTGGCTAGGTTAATCCCAAGAGAAAGAAAGGCAACGCGAAGCACCTACTAAAAGCCAGGGTGCAAGGAAAGAACTGTAGAAGAGAGCAGTGTTGTTCACCTGGCAACCTGGCCCCCATGGGACGATGAAGTTGGGAGTGTTAACTAGGGGGCCCTGTGGCACATGACTTGGACCGAGCCCATCACAGGACCTTGAATGCACTGACTGGTCCAGGAGGTGGGCAAGTGTCCCTCGTGGGGCCCATCAGAGGCCTTCTGAGACTCGTTTAATCCCGGCTAAACTGTAGCAACACACCCCTCAGCTGCTGGCAGCCACCTTGGCAGGTGTCAGGGACCACATACAGTGGGGGAGGAAAAGGTGAAGTGGACATAGAAGAAAGCCCCGGTCAAGATATGACAAGAGAGCCCCACGTTGGGTGTAGAGATTACTTAAAAATAAAATCTTTAGGGGTGCCTGGGTGGCTCAGCTGGCTGAGCAGCCAACTCCTGATTTTGGCTCATGTCATGATCCCGGGGTCATAGGTTTGAGCCCCACACCGGGCTCTGCACTGAGCACAGAGCCTGCTTAGGATTCTCTCACTTCCTCTCCCTCTGCCCCCCCCCGCCCCAATAAACAATCAAACAAACAAACATACGTACATAAACTTTTTAAAAACATAAATAAAACAGCATTAAAAAAATAAAATCTTAAAAAACAAAAATAAAAAAGCTATGACAAGAGAAAGACGCTGCATTACTGTGCCTGGTGCTTCTACTTCCTCTCCCAGGCACGTGAACCAACAGTTGTTTGTCCTGTTCTTGTTTCAATTAGCTGGTGTTCTCTGTTGCCTGCGATCAAGAGTTCTAACTGACACCGGTGTGGGAAGAGAGCTTCCTTCTCACAACAGTCCTGAGGGAAAGCTATTAACACCCCTATTGAAAGACAGAAAAACTGAGGCTCTGAGAAGTCAAATAACTTGCTCAAGTTACACAGCTCTGTGCGGAGACCCAGGTCTGTCAGCCTCTTTTTGTCACCTAAGCAGAGCGTCAACACCCCGGTGGCTCCCAACACCAGAGGAAACCAGCAGAATGACAAAACAAAAGCAGGAGGTCGGGCCGTGGGGCATTAATGGCAACCGCTTCCAAATCCTGTGCATCTGGGCACAGCTGCGAGAGACGGGACCACAATGGGACTCTGAACCGACAAAGGACAGACATGAATGTCACTGAAGCTTTGTAAGGGGGGGGTGAAAACCAAAGGAACACTTTGGAGATTTCCAGACCTCTGAGGTCTACCATCTGTAGGAAATAGCCAAACCTATAGGTAACCCAAAGCTAACCAGGGGTCTTGGATTCCGGGAGGAGCATGTGGGAGTGGCTCCTGGGTGAGACAGCGGAGAGGGACTGCATCTTGGCCTGGTTGGTGACCTGCACAGACCTCTCAACACTCTCGATCTCTGTTCCCCACAGGTCACAACTTTGCCACGGAAGCTCTTTCCCCAGTGTTGCCTCCCGGGTTGAAAGAGCCAATGCTTAGCACAAATGATACCAAGGAACCGAATGAGAGGCGAGGGAGCCAGAGGGACACCTGTGAAGGTGAGCGTGGCGGGTGACAGTGGGAGGCTGTGGGCACAGAGGCTGCCACCCAGGTCCAGCCTTGAGCTGGAGCATGAGTTCAGGCAAGTGCTGGCTGTTCTGACCCTCTAGCTCCTCAGCTCCGAACTGAGAAGCCTGGCCTAGATTGTCCTGAGGGTTATGCCCAACACAGGTTTTCCGTGATCTTCTCTCTCTGCATCTGCCAGCTCGGGAGAGGAAGAGAAGGGGGGATCTGGAGTTGACTTTGTGGTCAGTGAGAGAGGCAAGGCCAGTTTCATCGTGGCTGGGGAGGGAACTCATTGCTGCCAGTTCAGCCACAGGGACCTCAGGAAAAGTGTCCCAGGGCCCTATCTAGTCTGGAGAGAAGACAGGTACTTGGCCAAAGCTCTCGCCATCAGAAACCAGGACGCCAGAACACCACTGTTTCTGGAATAACCAAGGTTATGCACCAGGAAGCAAGTACAGGGCTCTCTATTCCCAGCCCCCGAGGGCCCAGCTGACAGAGAACAAGACCGCAGCAGCTGGGCTAATGCTGAGCTTCTAGCCCGGATGTTGTTCCCAAAGCTGTTCTAACACCAGGGCGCGCTGACACGTCTAAAGCCCTTACAATAAAACTCAAGCATGTAAGACACAAAACCCTTCCCTGTGGGGCCACATCCTTGCCTTGTAAGAAACACACTGGCCTTGAGACTTCCCTCCAGACAGAAATGGCCTTAAATCACCAAAGTTCTCACACGTTTAGAGATCAGACTTTGAATCTATTTGCGTCTTCCAGAATGACATCTGTACACACAAAATTTTGTCTGCAATTTTAGGGATTCAAAGGCCAAAAAAGCCCATACTTGGATTGTTATGGGGAGGAGGGGAGATCCATGACCCCAGAGTAAGATCCTTTAATTGTTTTTTACTATTTTTAATTTTTTTTAAGTTTGTTGTGTTTATTTTGAGAGAGAAAGGGAGAGAGGAAGAGAGGGAGGGAGGGAGAAAGAGAGAGAGAGAGAGAGAGAGAGAGAGAGAGAATGCACATGCATAAGCAGGAAAGGGGCAGAGAGAGAGAGAGAGAGAGAGAGAGAAACTCCCAAGCAGGCTCTGTGCTCAGCACAGAGCCCGAAGTGGGCCTCGAACTCACGATCCGTGAGATCATGACCTGAGCCAAAATCCAGAGTCAGACGCTTAACCGACCGAGCCACCCAGGTGCCCCCATTGTTTTTTTGGTTTTTTTTTTTTTACTATTTTTAAATACTTAGTATAACAATTTTTAAGTTTTAATGTATAAAAAAAGTATAAAATTTTTATAAAAGTACCAGAACTTTGCACCCACAAATATCCACTATGAGTATCTTGGTAAACAACCCTCCCGATTTCTCAGCACTTACCATTTCACCCAAATAAGGCTGTCCCGCCCACAGTGACTTTCAGTCTGCTTACTGAGCATTTGCCCATGCCAGCACTGAGGTTATTAGCTTCTTAAAGATATTTGTAAAAGAGCTCTAGGTTGACTATCCAAGCAGTGCTCTGGAGGGGCCGAAGCCACTTGTGCTCCAGGGGACGGTAAATGTGAGTCTCCTCTCAGGGGGCCACTCCCCGCAGGGACTCAGGGTCAGCAGGACACATATCAGCAGGTACCTCACGGAAGCTGAGCTGGCCGTCAAAGTCCTCGTCCACCTCCTTGATCATACTCTTCAGGCCCAGGTGGGTCTGGGGGGCCCCCAGTTTCTCCATCATCAGCTTCAGCTCCATCAGGTCAATGAAGCCGTCCCGTCCAGCGTCATACCTGCGGGGATCAAAGGAAGGATGCTGACGAGGGACAGCCATGGCCAGCCAGGACAATAAGACACTTGTCACTCTCCCAAACACTTCATTCTTTTGGCCTCATTTACTGAAAAACAATTCCGTTAGTTACCTGCTGCTTTGCAGTGCCCACCTGGGTCACCGTATCAGTGGGGACCCCCTTCTAGAAACACCTTCTGGATCTGCACAATACGATTCAAAGGGGATCTTGAACTTCATGGATGTTTTCGTGTCTTTTATCTCCTTATCTAAGCCCTAAGTTTCTTGACGATGAAGAACATGCCTGTTTACCTTCACCTCCCCCAGTTTTGGTCTACAAATGCCGGACAACGAAGGAGTGCAGGAGCGAGCCGTGAGCATCCCCTACATTCTCCCGGAGCCGCTGGCAATTCCAGGAGCCTCCTCTTGGGTCTCTGCCTCCCGAACTTCCAGAAACCCCTCCGCTCATCCTTCTGGTCTCCTGCCTGTGGGAGCTGGTTCCCACCCTTGCATGCACCTGTGTAGCAGGCTGGCCCCGACTCTCTGGTTTTAAGCTTTGCCCTCTGGCGTGCTCATCTAGCGTCCAGGTCCGAAAGGTCACGTCCATGCCAGTGACTGCGGAGAGGGGACCTGGCTTTGACCTGTTGGCCGAGCTTTATCACAGAGCCAGCATTTCTGCCGGCTGTCCTTCCAGCCCCCTTTGTCCCCCGCCCCGGTCCCCTGGCTGGGAACCAACCCTGCCTCATCAAGGTGGGGGCATGCCGGCCCCGCCCTCTACTCCTCAGCGCCAGGGTATCCCACAGGAGCCTTCTTCAGCCTTCTGTCCTCTGCTTTCTCCCAACAGCTCTACCCCCCACTTCTTGACACACCTGGGCTGTGACAGGGTTTTCCCACGGACCCCCCCCCCCCCCCCGCCCCGGCTCTCCTCCCTTCAAGTCCATCCCATTTTCTGCTCCTGAGAGGTCCCTTGTTGCTCAGGTACGAATGAACATCTTGCTTTAAAAAAACAAATCCGGGGGCGCCTGAGCGGCTCACTCGGTTGAGTGTCCAACTCTTGATTTGGCTCAGGTCATGATCTCACGGCTCATGAGTTTGAGCCCTGTGTCGGGCTCTGTGCTGACAGCTCAGAGCCTGGAGCCTGCTTCGGATTCTGTGTCTCCGGCTCTCTCTGCCCCTCCCCCACTCTCTCTCTCGCTCTCGCTCTCGCTCTCGCTCTCGCTCTCACTCTCTCTCTCAAAAATAAATGAACATTAAATTTTTTTTTAATTTAAGAAATTAAAAATTAAAAAAAATTCTCTCTCTCCCTCTGGTTCCCCTCCCTCGCTCGCGTGCACCATCTCTCGAAAATAAAAACAATATTGATAATAAATAAAAAGCAAATCCGTTCACGACAGCCAAAAGGTGGAAACCACCCAGGTGTCCAGTGACAATGAATGGATACAAGATGAAGTAGACCCATACGACGGAATACGGTGTGTTTATGATTCACAGCAAAAAGGAATGAAATTCCGACACGTGCGACAACACAGGACCAACCTTGACAACATTACGGCAGGGCTGAAATAAGCCAGACACAAAAGGACAAACACTATACAGCTGCTCTTGCATGAGGGACCTAGAATAGTCAAGTCACGGAGACAGAACGGTGGTTGCCAGGGCCTGGGGAGTGAGTTTCGTGGGTTAGCGTTTCAGTTGGGACGAGGAAAAGGTGCGGAGACAGATGGTGGTGGTGATGGTAACACAAAGGGGGTGTTTGCACTGAGCTGTGCGCTCACATGGTTAAGGGGGGCAGATTTTACGTGCATCCTACCACAAAGCAGGCTCCTGCACTGTCCCCCTCCCCACCCTCCCGACGACAAAAGCCCGCCATTGTTGGCACCCACACCACCACCCACCCAGGAATGCAGCCTGTGGGCAACGAGACATCTAGCCCTGAGGGCTGGTGGTATTTTTGAGGCCCACGTGGTAAGGCTGGAGATGAGGCCCAGGACGCATCTGTTCCAGCCACAGCAGCCGACTCATGCCATTCCTCCCGCCCAGAACACACCCCCCCGCCACCACCCCGCTGTCCTCAGTGGCCTTTCTGTCCCCTCAAGCTCAGGGAGCTGCCCCCTTCCATCTCTGATGGCCAACAGCCCCATTGTCTGCCCTCTGCTCCTCAGCAGTCACCACCTCCCGCTGCTAGATATTTCCTATGGCGGCAGCTCTGGGCTCCCACAGCCCCAAATCCTGAAAGAGCGGAGCCACAGTCCCTCCAGCCCGTGATGCCCTTCTCCTCTCCAGGCCGACCCCACACGTTGGGGGATGTGGGCCTGGTCTGTGGGGGGCCCCCACGAAGGTCGATGGACCATGTCAGAATGGGCGTGGAAGGAGGAACTGGCAGCATCTGGCCCTGGGAGCAGGGCGCCGCCTTCAGATTACGCATTTAAACTTCCCAGGAGCATTCCCAAAGAGCAGCAAGCTCTGTGCGGGGACATGACAGAGCTGGCCTGTAGCCAACACAGGGAAGAACTTCCTGGCAAAAACAGCCAACCAGAATAAGACCTGGGGTAAGAAGAGCTCTTACAAACAGGCTGGAGGGACAGTCTCTGTTACAGGGAGTCCTAGTCAAAATAAACAGGCTTCTTTAGGGTGGAACTTTCCAGAGCCTTCCATATGGTCATCTGAAACCTACCAGAGGGAAACAGAGCACACAGGCTCATTTGATCACACAATCCTCTGCCTTTGGGGACTTTCCACTAGAAGGCGGAACTCGTTGGTCGCCGAGCGCTCCAAAGAACACACAACAACGCATCTCACAACAATTTGGTGTTAGAAGGACTGGGTTAAACAACCACAATGGTACCTGTCACGCCGAGATTTTGAATATATGTCAATAAGCAATGCACACGGTGCATGTTTCAACACAAAGTCTGCAGAGAGCAGGAGACCCGAAGTTCTGAAGGACGGTGCATCTCGGATGTGAATCACTGAGGGCAAAGGCAAAGATGGCTGGGGTCTCTAAAGGGAGCAGCAAAAGCCTAGGTGTGAGTGAGGGGAGGGCCCAGAATGGGAGAGAAGCTGGGAAGGAGGATGGAGGAGAGAAGAACAGGTCAGGGTGAAGGACCGACCAGGGTTCCCTGCTCACATAACCTACAACAAGCACGACCTCCCCCAGGGGACCCCAGTGGGGCTGGTGCCACGGGCTCATGCACAGGGAGGGGGCTGAGATGTCAGCCTTCTGTTTCTCTTCTGGGGTTCTGACCGGCACGAGTCGAGAAGGTTTGGAAAAACTGTTTCAAGCCTGAAACATTCTCCAGGCCTAAGAAAAGGGACAAACATGTCAGAAAGGGCGTCAGCAAAGTCTGGAAACAGGCTAAAGGAATTTAAAGAAATCTTCTTTTTTTTTTTTTTTTTTTAATGTTTATTTTTGATAGAGGGAGAGTGCAAGTCGGGGGAAGAGGCAGAGAGAGAGAAGGAGACACAGAATCTGAAGCAGGTTCCAGGCTCCAAGCTGTCAGTACAGAGCCCAATGCAGGGCTCAAACCCACAAACTGTGAGATCATGACCTGAGCTGAAGTCAGAGCCTTAACCGACTGAGCCACCCAGGCGCCCCTAAAGAAATCTTTAAAGAGGCAGGCAAAGGTGACCACTTCGGTGAGTCAGTGCCAGGAAAAAGCCCACCCAGCACTGCAGCGGGCAAACCCCAGCTGGAGGAAAGGGCCAAAGGTGTATCTAGGCAGGCCTGTCTATGTCGCACAGGGGGCCATCAGCCTGGCACAGCAACAAAGCCAGCGTGTAGATGTGGAAGGGACATCTCCGAAGCCGAGCAGGGCAGGGAAGAGTGGGGTGATGAGCCGGCTACCACTTTCACTCCCCGGGACTCAGGGAAGGCTGCTTGCTTGCCTTTGTTCCTGCCTGAAGCACTGGCCAGGGGCCATGTAAGTAAGTCCAGGCAGGATTAGAAAGTGACACATTAGTGGCGTCCTCACCCCTCCCCGTGTAGCTGGGAAGTGCGTCCTTCCCTCTTCAAAGTGATCCTCCACGAGGGCTTGTCCACGGTCACTTCCTTCAGGACCTGGGTTTGCGAGACAGGCAGGAAAAACCTCCCAGGGCCCCTTCGTCATCTTTCTGTTTTATCTGTTCCTCTCAAAGCACCCCATGACCACATGAGCAGCGCACACCATGGGATGCAAAGCGCCCAATAACTAAACCTGGCCTGCTCTGCAGCTCACCACACATTGTCTCGTAAACTAATCCTTTTCATCTTTACAACAGCCCTGTGAAGAATTAATAATAGCCGCCTGTGTTTATGGTTTATTGAGAGCTTACTAAGTGCTGGGCACTGTGCAAAATCACCTCGTTTAATCCAACAGTGCTGTGAAGTGGTAATTAGTCACCCCACTGGATAGATGGTGACAGGAGTATGCAGTGAAGCCACCTCCTGGGGATGAGAACTAACCTGGGACTTCCAAGCAGGTCCTTGGCTTTACATGGAGCAGAGAAGGCAGGGATGATCATTAACTGAGTTTATACTATGTGCCCCACGACCCCGTGAGAGCTCAGGGGCCAGAGAGGTCACTCAATGTCCCAACAAAGAGACTGCTATTGTAACTGTAAGATGCATACCGTCTGCAATTGATGCCTTAAAGGCTTTGGCAGAAATGATCGGAGCCATGGTGCAGAGTCCCGAATAGGCAAAGTCATTAATTTTTGACCAAGAGAATTTCAGTGTTGCCATCTTGCAAACATCTGGAGAAACAGTCTCGGCAGCCGAGCCCTTCGAATAAATTTCATCTGATTTGACCCGCCAGAACTTCTGTGAGGGGTGTAGGACTGATGAAGAAACTGGGACCCATGGAGGTCAACCAGCCCCAGGTCACTAGGTCTGCTGAAGTTAAGCCGGTGGACCCCTAGCCTGATGCCCAAGCTCTCACCCCAAACCCTGGGCAGGGCCACCCAGTCACCGGGGTTAATTTGGGGGGAAATAAAACTTGATATTCAGGCAGTCCTAACAGAATGCCAAGGTCGCCCTCCAGTGACAGTTAGCAAAGTCAGAGAGACTAGTCAAAGCTACGGTAGAGAGAAGATTCCTGGGGAAGTAAGGTATTTAAAAAAAAAAAAAAAAAAAAAAGGCCTTTATCTTCAGAAGGTTCTAGGACTACATTATCACATCTCGAGGTGGGGGTGGCTGCAGAAAGCTGAGGTGACAAGGAAGCAGAGGTCCTCAAGGCTGGGCCAGGAGGCAAAACCATCATCTTTACTCTGCTCAGAGTCCCTGGGGAGGGGCTAGTATGGAAGCACCTTTAGACAAGGCCTTCTGCAAACTGGCTATCTCACACCAACGTTCAGATCTGTGGGAAAGTGCATGCAGTTGGATTTGTTTTCTGCGTTCTGGAAACCTCCTTTGCCTCCTTTGCCTCCTTCCCCCCCTCCCCCCCTCCCCCCCTCCCCCCTCACCCCTGTGAAAATGCTATCACCTTCCTTTTGATTTGGAATCCAGCCCCATGGAAAGGGAACAGCACCTACCCAGGTCAGGCCCACCTGCACAAAACAGCTGGCAGGGCCACCCACTAAGACACCCCACGCCTCCAACCCCTGCCACCAGGGACAGAAGGCCTTTCCCAGGCTGGGGGTGTGGGACCAGGCTTCAGGGGAAAGCATGGAGCCCTAGCCCCAGGCCCATCTGGGGCTTTCTTTCTCCCTGCAAGCCCAGCCTAAACCTGCATTCCCCTCCCCCTATTTCAAACCGTGGAAATGTTCCCTCTCCTCTCCACAGTTTCCGTCTTTCAAATGCTTGGCAGGCTTGTTGGGAGTCCCCCGAAGCCCTCAGCTCCTCCCCTACCAACATCTTAGCTCCTTGTACCAGTTTCTTTTCAAGAATGTAAAATGTAACCCCTATTTTTCTTATTGAAGGCAACCCAGGATGTCAAAGAAAAACCACCCGTCAACTCAAGACCCTGATGCTTGTTCGCTTCCTGGGATTTCCTTCTAGCCACCCCACCCCCACCCCCGCTCTGAGTTGCTGAACTTTTCCCATGGTTTTTGCTTTAAAAGGCCCTCAGTCCCGGTCATCTTTATACTCTCCGGGATCTGCCCGGGAGAGACTCTGGTCCCATCAGCACTGGAGACAGCCCTGGAGACACAGGCCGGCCTTGACACCCAGTGCCGCCACTGGCTTGGGAGACACTCAGGCTGGTGAGCCCTCTGCAGACTGAGTACAAGGAGAAGAGCTGTTTGTGCCCTGCAGGGAGATAACAGGCCTGCACTCAGCCCCTGGCACCCAGTGAGCAGCCAAGGAGAGGGAGCTATTTTTAAAAGTAGTACCTGTCTGCAGCCATGAAGAGGAAGACAGCTTCCAGGGCGCCTGCTCTGAAGAGCTGCCCACTCTCAAACGGACCTCGAACAGCTGTCGCCATCTTTAGCATTCTGGGGGAAACCCGAATCCACAGCCTGCCGAGGTCCCTTATTCAGACTCTCCGTGAAGCCCGTGCTCAGTGGCAGCCCAGCCCAGCCTGTGTGAGAGGTCTCTTGCCAGGGGTCACTCAGAAAGGATCTTTAGTGACTGGGGCCGGCACTACATGCTGGGGTGGGGTGGGGTGGGGTGGGGTGGGGTGTGGCAGGCTGGGATCCCTCACCGGCATGCCCACAGCCGTGGGCCGATGGCCTGGGAAAGCCCCTGGCCTGGCCAAAAGGGTGCCGTTAACCCCTAACTTCAACCCCACCAAAGTCCACTAGGGAGGGGACGAGGGGACAGCGGCAAGGGTGCAGGGTTAGGTGTCCAGTGTCCATCCAGTGCTCAGCCCCTCCTGGTTCCGTGAATCACTTGCTCTCTCAGCTTCCACCGTGCAGAGCCCCTGGGTTTTCTTGGTTTTCACCTCGCCAGAATAACCCTGCCATTAGGAAGAAAGAAGCCAGGCAGCCTTTGTGTGTCTGAGGCTCAGCTATGAGAAACTCCCCAGGGACCCTGGTGGGGGAGGGGGTGGTTCTCGGGAGGATGGCAGTGCCCCAGAAAATGTCTTGGTGTGGGAGGGTGGCATCCACTCCAGCACCCTGGGGCTCCCCTGCTTTTCTTTATCGCGAAAGGCCTTGTATGGAAATCAGGCACTGCCTTTTCAAACAGGCAGGCACCGGCTGCTCCGAGTGTGGTCCCTAGATCAGTGCCATCGTGGTCACCCAGGATTGTTAGAAACGCAGAATCTCAGGCCCTGCCCCAGACCTGCTGAATCAGAACCTCCATTTTCACAACACCTGTGGTGCCCAGGCACTGCCAAGTCAGAGAAGGGCACTGTGCCAGACTGTCCCCAAAGCCAATGGCCTTTCCAGGGATGCTCCTGGCTCTCCGTGGATGTCCCTAACGGTGCCTATCCAGATGAGTCTCAGGACACCCCAAGGTCACAGGACAGTTGTTTCTCCTCCATAGTCCGGATGCCCAGGTCTCTGAGTTTCTGGTTTCCTATCTTTAGAGGGTCCTCCCTCTCTCCATTCTTCTTCCTTCCTCCATTCTTCCCTCCCTCCTTCCTTCCCTCCAATTTGCCTCAGGCTGGGAGCAGGCCCGGAAACCAGATCTCCAAGTGTGTTACAACTGCGTGCAAAGTAAGAGGAAGCAGACTCTAAAGGGGGGGGGAGGGGGGGATGTACAACAGTGACACAGGGACTGAGGAGTTAAGTTAAAGCTCGAGCTCAGAGTCTTTGATTTCCAATCAGTTCCTGGCTCGCCCTGATTCCATTCATCTGCTCGCTCACCACCTGGCTCCCGTCTACCTGGGGCCTCTCCAGAGCTGAAGCAAAGCACAAAGACCAGTCCCGGCGGGCAGGCAGATGTACAAAGAGGCTGTTGAGCGCGATAAGGCCGGAACTTGGGCAGAGCTGAAGGGGAGGGAGGCGGCTGGCTGGGACGGCGGAGCAGGAACAGGGGAGCACAAGTGCAGAGGCCAGGGAGGGAGCCACTGTCACCAGTCCAGTCCAGAGGTGCGGGGATGTCCCAGAGGGAGGGAGTGGAGTCTGCTCCCACAAGGCATTCTGGGAGATTTGCGTGCTCCCGAGGGCAATGGGGGTGGGGAGGCTACCTGGGTTCTTCTCCCCAGGAATGTCAAATTGAGCAAGGTCAGTCCTTTGCTGGGAAGGTGCGGCATGGAGTGCCTCCCCAACACTTCCTATAAAAGCGGTGAGGGGCCAGGAAACAAGGCCAGAGGTGCCCCCCTGGAAACCTAACTCTCCAGGACGTTCCCAGGAGCCTTGTGGATCTGGGGGGACGGCTTCCCCCAAACAACCCGAGGCTTCCACACCAACTCGGTCAGGACTGGGGCAGCCCTAGCAGTGCCCCCACTGCTCCTCAGCCCTCAAACCCAGGAGTCAGAGAGACAAAGAGCAGGGGAAGGCCCCGAAGAAGGGGAGGCCAGGGGCCCCAGGCCCAACTCAAGTGGCCTGTGGGGGGGACTCGGCCGTCCCTCCAAACAGGAAGGAAAAGCACCCGGGGCCGCAGCCTCTGGGCCCTCGGTGTCCATCTCCGTCCCACTACTTCACTGCCAGCCAGTCCTTTTCCGCATCCCCCGCTCTGGGCCGGCACCACCTCAAACCCAGCAGTTCTGCTGGGGGCCACGGGACCTGCAGGTCCGTAGTGCAAAAAACATGGGGCTGGAACCAGAGGGACCTAATTAAGGCTCTGACTGCATGCCGAGTGGTCAAACGATATTGGGGACAACCTGAGAAGGTGGTCATTTACCTGTTTCCACATCTCACTTACAGGCCTGTGCCTGCATGGCGTGTGGTCAGTGGCACCGCTAGAGGGAACCGCATGGCCCGCACGATGGCCCCCCCTTTCCTCTGACAGCCTGTGAGCTGCGAAGCTCCCCAGAGGCAGTCATTGGGGCCACAGTGCAGCTCCAGAGGCAGAGCTCAGCCCCTCCACAGGAGTCAAGTCACCCCTACCCTGGCCCTGGGGTGGGCATGGGGACTGGAGAAGAAGTCAGCCCCACTCAAGCATAAAGACCTGTGCCTGCGTTCCCAGGACAAACCCTATGGAGGGAGGGGAACGTCACAAGAATCAACAATACTAAGTGCGATCCATTAGAAATTGGAGAGTAAGGAGAGTCGGGGTGAGGGGACGGGCAACAGCCCAGCAAGAGCAGGGCCAGGCCGGTGCAACTGGTAACAGCAGAATGCGACACCCGGCAGGGACCGGCCTTACAGGTTATCATGAGGAGCCTGGACCTTATCCCATGGGCAATGGGGAGCTATGGAATGTTGTATGTTGTCCCCAACCCACAGAGGATTCTGAAGAGGGATGCAAGGTGATGAGATCCGGGCTCTGGCAAGAGGTCACAACATGTAAGATGGATAAGGGGAGGCCAGCTGTCCCGGGCAAACTGCAGGGGCGATGACAAGGATGGCTGAGATCTGGAGCCTGAGCAGATGGGGGTAATAATGACATTAATGAGGGAAGCTAGGGGTGCCTGGGTGGCTCAGTCGGTTAGGCATCCGGCTTCGGCTCAGGTCATGATTTCACGGTTCGTGGGTTCAAGCCCCATGTCCGGCCCCATGCTGACAGCTCAGGGCCTGGAGCCTGCTTCGGATTCTGCGTCTCCCTCTCTCTCTGCCCCTCCCCGACTTGTGCTCTGTCTCTCAAAAATAAATAAATGTTTAAAAAAAAATTTTTTTTTTAATAAAAAAAAAAGAGAGAGAGAGAGGCTAGTGGCACAAGGAACAGGAGTACAGGCCTTCTGGGTTCAAATTCCAGTTCTACCTCTTACGTGATGGGTGACCCTGGGCAAGCTACCTAGCTTCTCTCTGTCCCAGGGTCCCCATCTGTGAAACGGGGTGACAACAGAACCCACCTAATGGTGTTTGAGATGCAAAGGCTAACAGCAGTGCCTGCACACAGTAGGTACTCTACAAGTGGTGACTGCTAGGTGTTTTGGCGGAGGGGGGGGAGCCCAGGGCTCAGTAAAGCTGACCATTGTAGGGTGGGGTGGGCAAAGCATGAGGAGGCATTTAGGGAGGGGACAGAGACCCTATCACTGAGGCCAAGCAGGGCAGCGCTGGATCTGGGGACAGCACTTCTCCAAGGCCAAGACACAAGACAGAGCTCGCCAGGTCCCCATGGACGCAGAGCTAGGACGGTCAGCAGCCAGACCTTGTCAGTAGAGGGCTGATGCCAGGACTGCCATCCCAGGCACGATCAGTGTTCCCTGAGCAGTGCCAGGTGGCCTGGGGGTCCCCCTCGGAGGTGTCTAACCCCAGAGCTGGCATCAGCTGCAGCCTCAATCCGTCCTCTGTTCCCACCAGGAAGGGGCAGAGGGGCCAGCCCTGGGGACGCAGTTTGAATGTCTTGGACAATGTCCTCCTACTTCCTTCCAATCTGATCCAAGCCTGCAGAAGGTTAAGCCTTTGTCCACCCAGAGGCAGCCACACTATTCACACCATTCACTTCAGAATCAGACCCCGGTGTGGCTGGGAACAGTCCACTGCTCCCCGCCCGTCCCCCTACACTAAGGCTCCGCCTGGCCTGGAACCAGGAACCGGCACAGGGAGGCTGCTGCTGGCACTGGCTCACCTCCAAAACCAAAGACTTTATTTTCATCCCACAACACAGGGGGGCAGTTAGGCTAAGACTGAGAGAAAATAAAATCAGGCCTGGATACCCTTCCACCCACCCCTCCTACAAGAGAGGGGCCCCTCTCAACACAATACTAGAAGACGATAAAAGGAATGAGAGACATCAACGCATGTGACTGCCAGCCAAGATGGCGGCTGGTCCCCTGCACTCACTGCGGATCCACCTGTAGACCCTTCTAAAAGGAGAGGAAATCAGAGATACAAGAGTCATGATGATAAAGAGGACAAAGGAGGTCTGAGGAGGGGGAGCTTGAGAAAAGGAAGGCATCAGCAAACAATCGTCAAAGACAAAAAGCAGAGGAGGAGTATAATTGGTGAAATCTGCCCAAGGAAGCCAGTTGGGCCCTCCCATCCCAGAGTTGAGATGGCTGGTGTTCGGCCAAACTCTTTGTTAAAATGGAAGGATTACTTGAGGCAAAGTAGGAGCTTTACTGAAAGTTGGCTTAGAGAGGGCAGTTGACACAGACACATCCCCACCCCCAAATACACAACACTCTTAGCTGCCAGGGATCTATAGCCACAGGCAAAGAGAAAATCAAAGGTGGGGGCAGGAGGGGTGGGGCGGGGCGTCTGGATGGCTCAGTCAGTTAAGGGTCCGACTTCGGCTCAGGTCATGATCTCACAGTTCTTGAGTCAAGCCCGTGTTGGGCTCTGTGCTGACAGCTAAGAGCCTGGATCCTGCTTTGGATTCTGTGTCTCCCTCTCTCTCTGCCCCTCCTCTGCTCATGCTCTGTCTCTGTCTCTCTCTCTCAAAAATAAACATTAAAAAAATTAAAGAAAGAAAGAAAGAAAGAAAGAAAGAAAGAAAGAAAGAAAGAAATCAAAGGGACTCTTGATTAAAATGGTGGCAGTGAGTGTCCCAGAGGAAAGACTTCCACATTCAGGCATCTAAGAGGTCCCAGTCATGGGCTGCTCCCTGCCTGGTCTCCAGAATCCAAGCCCCTCCTATATATACAAAAACAGAGATGGACACAAGAGAGCCATGGTCCACTGGTCAGGAAAAGACCCAAAAGGAACACCGTTGGGCTCCACCCCTCCTTTTCTCCCTTACAAACCTCCATTTGGCCAGGTTCCTGCCCCTCAGGAAAGGGCAGTCACTGGCCCGGGTGGGCCCTTGACCCAATGCTGGCCAAAGGGATGCCAGAGGCTGCCTTAGGGGATCCATCTGGGAAAGACTTCTCATTTTTTTTTTTAATGTTTTATTTTTTTGAGAGAGCATAAGCAGGGGAAGGGCAGAGATAGAGAGAGAGAGAGAGAGAGAGAGAGAGAGAGAGAGTGGGACAGAGGATCTGAAGTGGGCTCTACACTGACAGCAGCAAGGCTGATGTGGGGCTCGAACTCTAGAACCGCAAGATCATGACCTGAGCTGAATTCAGATGCTCAACCGATGGGGCCACCCATGCGTCCCAAGATTTCCTCATTGTTTACAAGAACTCTAGCTCTTTCCTGCCTCTGATTTTGTCACAGCTGAATGTGACTTGGGGAACTCACCATCTTGCTACCCGACCCCAGATGAAGGCAACACAAAGACTGGAGGGGTGGGGAGGATCGAACTCGAGTCTCCGACAGCAACCGCCAACCATGCCCAAGGGCCACCCGGATCCTCTGGACACCCTGTTATACGAGATGATTCTTCACTGTTGGGTTCAGGGCAAGGTTTTCCATGACTTGAGCCAAGGGCCTCCCAACTGATACAAGGCAGAACGGTATATACAGTCTCAACACTCACGTTCAGGAACTGGTACCTAATCTGATGGCAGCCATCCCTTGGAGTAGAAGATCCTGTGGCTTCCACTCTCCACAAGTCGTAAATAGCTCTACTATTTTACAAGAGATATTGAACAGGGACATCATAATTTTACAACAAAAATGATTAAGTTTTCTTTTAGTTGTGAGATTCTAATCTGTTCCCTCCAAACCAGGGGATCTCAGCTGTGGAGAGATGGGCCTTAAACCCTGCGAGAAGGTGGATGCCCTTAGCAAATGGGTGCCCGCAACTCGTTATGTGATTTCAGAGGTTCCAAAGACCTGAGGCAAAGAGCTCTGGGGGTGTGTGAGGGGCTCAGTCAGTTGAGCCCCAGACTCTTGATTTCGGCTCAGGTCATGATCCCAGCCAAGGTTGTGGGCTAGAGCCCTGCATAGGGCTGCATAGGCTGAGTGTGGAGCCTGCTTGAAATTCTCTCTCTCCCCCTCTGCCCCTCTCCCCAGCTTGTGCTCTCTGGATAAGATAAGATAAGATAAGATAAGATAAGATAAGATAAGATAAGATAAGGGGCACCTGGGTGGCTCAGTCGGTTAAGTGGCCGACTTCGGCTCAGGTCACGATCTCGCGGTCCGTGAGTTCGAGCCCCGTGTCGGGCTCTGTGCTGACGGCTCGGAGCCTGGAGCCTGTTTCAGATTCTGTGTCTCCCTCTCTCTGACCCTCCCCCGTTCATGCTCTGTCTCTCTCTGTCTCAAAAATAAATAAACGTTAAAAAATTTTTAAAAAAAAGTTTAAAAAAAAGATAAGATAAGATAGGATAGGATAGGATAGGATAGGATAGGATAAAACAAGCTCCAGCTATAACCATAGGGCTCAAAGGAAACTTGAAGGTCAATACTCCATCCCCCAGCCTCCCTAAGCCCTGCCGGAAACTTCTCACTCCAAGGAATTGGGCGACCCGCATTCCAGTGAAACCCCAGAGAAAAGGCTTAACACCTTCCAGACAATTCTTTCCATTTCTCAACCACTCCAACCACGAGAAAGTCTTCTTCTCTATACTGAACCAAAGCTATTGACTCCTTTCCTTGTGGCCTCCATGGTCAAGTGGGTCCCCATCACACTTCAAGCAGTCAGCTGCCATCCTCCCCTTGAGGACCCTCAGTGCCAGGGCTTCCCTCGCTCAAGGACCTGGATCCCCTCCCAGTCCTGGCTGGCTGCTCTTCCCTGACTACATCCAGAAAGACCGGGACCCCTACCCTGAATGCAGCAGCCTGAAGTCACAGTGTTCCCCACATCTTCACGGGGGCCGCTAGGCCATATGAAGTGTCTTGCACACGGGTGGTGGCTGGCCTTTCCAGGACTTGCAATCCTCCTGTCCAGCAGCATCATTTATATCCAGCTCACTGTTGGGGCGCCTGGGTGGCTCAGTCGGTTGAGCATCTGACTCTTGGTTTCGGCTGAGATCGTGATGTCACCTCACCGTTTGTGAGTTTGAGCTCCATGTCGGGCTCTGCACTGACAGTGTGGAACCTGCTTGGGATTCTCTCTCTCCCTCTCTCTCTCTCTGCCCCTCCCCTGCTCATGCTCTTTCTCTCTCTCTCAAAATAAACAAACTTAAAAAAAAAAATCCAGCTCACTGTTAAGAGTTTGAGTTTCTCAAGGGCAGTGTCTCCTCTGGTTCAATCTGTGCAATCCCAGCACCCAGCAGGTGCTTAGCTGAATGAATGAATGAATGAATGGCTCACAAACAGTAGATAAGAGGGCTCGTCATCATCATCATTATGGTACCACAGCAGATTATGGTTAGCAAGTGTATAGACATTGATGGCTGTGGGACCCCAGAGGTGAGAACACTGGGGAAGGGGTCACAAAAGGTCACGCAGCCTTGGAACCAACAAATCTATGTCCTGGCAGAGCACTGACTATGATCAAGTTTCATCCTGCAGGATAGTGTGGTCCTTGCTCCAACAACTCAGGTGTCCCTGTACCTGGGCCTTCCAAGGATCATCTAGGATTTAGGACCAGTAATGCCCTTCGATCACTAACACTCAAGGGACACAGGAGCTGAAAGAGGCTTGTAGAGGCAGGACTATATGATGCGGAGGAGGACAGGCACTGAATGCGTGAGGGTGAGAGTGAATGTGAGCACACATGTCACATGGGTGGACACACGAGGGTGCACACGATGCAGATATTCACGAAGCTGGAAACTGAAAGCAAACATGTGCAAAGCCTGGAGGGTGTGCTGGGCTCCTCCAAGGAGCGTCTCTTCGCCGGGTCTGGTGGCCGTGGCTCCCAAGGCCCGACTGAATCAGCACATTTTAGAGACCACTGGCTCAGCCACACCGTGAGGACCCTCCTCAAATTCAAAGGAAGGAGATATTTCTTTTTTTTTCTTTCATTTTATTTATTTATTTTGAGAGAGAAAGGAAGAGGGGGCAGAGAGAGAGAGAGGGAAAGAGAATCTCAGCGCAGAGCCTGACGCGGGGCTCGATCCCACGAACTGCAAGATCATGACCTGAGCTGAAATCAAGAGTCGGAGGCTTACCCGAATGAGCCACCCAGGTGGCCCTGAAAGGAGGTATTTCTATTTCTATTTACTAGTTGGACTATGGGTACGATCCGGCTAGAGTATAAATAGAGCCCCTGAGACCTCACAGCTTTGAAACCAGGCACTTATTAACTAACCTTGCAAGGGATTCATGAAATGAATCATGAAATGTGATTCTCATGAAATGTGAAGGCTCTGTAACGAGGGTGGAGGAGACTTCTCAGAGGGAGTGAGGTGGGGAGAGTGGGGAGCAAGGAAGAGGAAGAAACTCCCTGCAAAGATCAGACCGCCAGGAGCTGGGAGGCCCCTCCCAGTTCCCCTCCGTGGTGGTCAGCACACCTCATTCGGCAAATGGAAACAACCAGTGCTTGAACAGGTCTAAGAAATACTTCCAAGTCAAGGTGTCTTTCTGCCAGAGACCAGGGCCCCGAAACAGAAGCCAGCCTGAGTTCTGGCTGAACGCCCCCCAGGAATTCAGACTAGCCCAGGGTTCTCTCGCCCCACCCACGGTCGGCAAGGTCAAATGTGCAAAATCCAGTGCGGGTGTGGGAATTTCAAATCTAAGGCAGGTCACCGTGGACTGAAACTCCAATCAGGAGTCAGAAGCTCTCGTCGCCTTTCTCTAAGGCACCTTCCTCATCTTCAAAGTCAATTCGCTCAGAAGATGCACCTGAGAGTGGGTGCGCTGCCTCCCCTCCCCCCTAGTAACCCTCCCCCCTCTGCACCTCTACTGCAAACGCCTGCCCTCTAAGTCTACACCCTTTCTCCCTCCCTCAAGGAGGAGACTAAGGAGGAGAAAAATAAATGGGATAAGGGTGGGCAACATAAGAAATGAACAGTCCTATGACATCCTCGCCTTTTCTGGGCTTAGTGGTGACGTGGGCGTTGGAGGGGCATCTACGACATCACCATTTCGGATTCTCAATAAAAAGACAACTTTCCCAGAGCCAAATGCTCCTCTCCCCACCCTTTCTTTGGGGGAATGAAAGACAAACTTTTAGTGTAGCTACAAAAACACAGCAGCCACATTTTGAGGTGCTGCATTTGTTTTTGTTTTTGTTAATGTTTCTTTATTTTTGAGAGAGACAGAGACAGAGTGCGAGCAGAGGAGGGGGAGAGAAAGAAGGAGACACAGAATCTAAAGCAGACTCCAGGCTCTGAGCTGTCAGTCAGCCCAGAGTCCGATGTGGGGCTCGAGCCCACGAACCATGAGATCATAACCTGAGTCGAAGTCGGACGCTTAACCGACTGAGCCACCCAGGCGCCCCTGAGGTGCTGCATTTGGGTCCTACCCTTAAGTGGCCACCCTCAGTCTCTCCTGTTGAAAGAGGCCCCCAGATAAGCCCTGGGTAATTAAAGTTTCCCGTCTAGCCTTGACCTCCACCAGCTTCTGTTACGGCCCTGGACACGAACCCAGAGTCAGTTTCTTCTGGGCCTTCTCACTCTTCGTTTAAAATCAGGCCACTGTTCTCTTGGCTCAGGCTATCCAGTGACACACTTGGAAATGAAGAGGGAGCTTTCTCTGGCCAGGATGATGATGCCTCTGGCTTCCCACACTCACTCGAAAATTCTCTTCCTCCTACGACACAGCATTTGGCAGCCGGGTACAAAGACAAGTGACCCCCAGCCCAGGAGCCCAACATCCTCACAGCTGGGTCGGGGGAGGGATCCAGTTCTTCCTCGAAACCTTGACAATGCAAGACATCCCTAAGCAACACTTGCAAATAGAAAGATCAAACTTAAGAGATCAAAGCACATTCGGCAGTACCTGCATGCGTTTCTCTAGCTCAGAACAAAAGGAACAGGCGTACTTTATGCCCATCAAGTCAGGTTTTGAGTGAACTAAGGCGACATCAGAGTCTGGATCTGGCAACTCTGATTAAACTGAAATTTTTGCTGAAAGTGAGTGCCCTCCTGGGACGACTGGGGGTGTGGGGGTGAAGGGAGGGGTGGAGGGTAATGCTGTCGGTTCTGTGTTTTGTAGTTAGATAGCAGCTCCATTTCCATTAAGATTGGGCTTTGGGAAGATCGATCCTCCTGCTGAGGGTAGGAATATGGAGGCTTTGGTTAAGGCTCTGACGTCCCCAAATCCGAGGGCCTCCTTGGGCAGGCCTGCCTACTCCGGCTCCCCAATCCCTCAGGAGGCAAGGAGAAGGTGGTCATGGTGCCTCAAGGACTGGGAAGCCCTGCTCGCTTGCGGTAACGGTTGAATAGGGTGCCCCCTGCCAAATTCACGGCCACCCAGAACCTCAGAATGTGATCCTGTTTGGAAATAGGATCATCGCAGATGCAATAAATTAAACTAAGATGAAGTCGTACTAGATTAGGGTGGGCCCTAAATCCAATGACTGGTGTCCTTACAAGGGGGCCACGTGAGGACACACATACAAGGAGAACACCATCAAGAACACCTGGGCGGCTCAGTGGGTGGAGCATAAGACTTCGGCTCAGGTCATGATCTCGAGGTTCATGAATTCGAACCCCACGTGGGGCTCCGTGCTGACAGCTCAGAGCCTGGAGCCAGCTTCAGATTCTGTGTCTCCCTCTCTCCCTGCTCCTCCCCAACTTGTGCTCTGTCTTGCTCTGCCTCTGTCTCTCAAAAATAAAGAAATGTTAAAAAAAATTTTTTTAATTAAAAAAGTAATAAGTAAACATTCAAAAATTAAAAAAAAAAACAAAACTTGAGGCACTTGGGTGGCTCAGTTGATCAAGCCTCCGACTTCCGCTCAGATAATGAACTCATGGTTTGTGGGTCCAAGCCCCACATCGGGCTCTGCGCGGACAGTGATAGAACAAGGCAGAGATCGGAGTGACGGGTCTGTAAGCCAAGATTATGCCAATGATTGCTGGTGACCACCAGAAGCTACAAGAGGCATGGAAGGATTCATTCTTCTTCCCTCAAGCTCCCGTAGCCTCGTACAGCCCTGCCGGTACCCTGGGTTCCGGTTCCAGCCTCCAGAAGGGTAAGAGAATGCATTCACGCTGTTTTGAGCCACCGGCTTTGCGGTACTTTGTTACGGCAGCCGGAGGACCCTAATCCAGTCCTCCAGCAGTGGAGCGAGTGACTCCCATCGACAGAGCCTGGAAGGGCAGAAGGTCAGGGCAGAGCCCCAGGGGGACCAATTACTCACCAAGCAGCTAGGTCGCCACTCTGCAGCTCAAACTGCAGGAGGAATCAACTTCAAAGGATCGATCAGACATTGTTTTTTGTTTTTTTGTTTTTTTTTTTTTTTAGACATTGCTTTTGAATTACTGAGCAGAAAAGGGACGACCCAAAATCTGCACATCCACCAAAACTACAGCTATGTGATCATCTGAAAATGAGGGGTGCAAATCTCCTGGGCCCTCACCCAGGGCCCTGCATTGAGCTAACTGTGTCACATACATTAGCTTATTTAATAACCACAATAACCCCACAAGGCAGGTACTGTTCTATCCACACTTGACAGAAAGGGAAACTGAGGCACGGCGCTCTTAAGTAACCTGCCCGAAGTAGCCTTCCAGGTAGCAAGAAGTAGGGTCTGGGTCTGAACCCAGGAAGCCTGGCTCTGCGCTCATGCTCTTTACAGCCTCAACCCTGCTTCGGCAGTGCATCAGGTGTGGAAAGCCAGACAATGGGAAATAAGTTGGTGTGTGACCTGTTCTTGGGGGTTTATAAGATGCTTATGCTTTTCTTTATGTGTAGAGAAGCAAAGGAAAAAGAAAAAGGTTGGAAGAGGCCACACTTCAATTGGGGACAGAAGCACGGTATTGATCAGTGCTGGCTGGACCGGTGCTGTGGCAGGTGACACTGTCACAGGGCAGGGAGGAGAGTCAGGCAGGGGTCGGCAGGTGCAGGGCTCCTCCAGGCAGCATAGGAGCCCGGGAGACCCCAGTAAGGGGATTCCTCGCCCGGCCCTCAGTGAGGGCCAAGGCAGCTGAAGACAGGGGTCAATGCAGGAGTGAGCCGTCAGGTTTTCAAGAGGACCTAACTATGCATAGTTTAAAATTTGTTGTTTTTTTAAGTCACGCAGGACAACAGGAAGAAGAAAATATGAAAGCGGGCCAGCAGGGAATCAGGGCTGGGCTGTGGGCAAAGCTGGGACCAAGGAGCTCCTTAGCAGGCTGCAGAGGGTCGGCAGCACTGCCAGGCTGGGGCAGGTGGCAAATCCCCGAATGGCCAGCCCCACAGCAGCCTTCTGGGTGGAGGCGGCCTGCCCCAGCCTGGGCAAAGGCGGCAGGGACAGGAGGCCCCTTGGGCGGATGGGCTCAGGCAGGTCCTGGAGCCAGCTGGCCATCTGGAGGGAGCTTGAGGTGGCAGGAGGGCAGGAAGCCCACCAAGGCGTGGCAGGGCGATTGGTCTAGCCTAGTGACCGAAGGCACAGCAGGGCCCCTTCACAAGAGGAGGGGTTTGTCCATCACCTAGAGTCACTTGCCGAGCCGAGTCACAAGTGTCTAGGTAACAAATCTCCCAACCTGGGGCCGCTGACCCTAGTGGGGTCGGGACAACAAGCGAAATTGGGCAGATGCACCCTGAAGGTAAACCGATGAGCTAGGAGGGAGGATGCCGAGTTTGTGGAAGCCCAGCCTTGGGGTCATGCAATCCCTGTTTTTGTAGGAGGTGGGGAGCCTGAAGGCGTGACACAGGGCTGGAGCCAAAGGGGTCTCGGGTTCTCACCAAACCCCTTGAAAGGAACAATTGCCTCCATTCTATGATGAAAGGCCAGAAGTGGTTAAGCAACTTGCCCACGGTCACAGTCACAGCTAATGACCCTGGAATAAGTGGGCTGTGTCCCCACCCTCCCCACACTCATGATACATAACTGAGTCTTGACATCACGTTCCGGGGGGCCTTTCCAAACACAGTGGGGAAACAAAGACAGCATTCCCCAGTGGCCCCAGCCCCGGTAGCCGCAGTGCTACCTGGCCCTCAGGGGAAGGCAGCACTGTGCCCATCTTACCAGCAAGAAAACCAAGGCTTAGAGGGATCATGTAACTTGTTCAGGGTCACAGATCCCAGGCCCTGTCAGCCCTATGCTTGTTCGAATCCAAAGGTGACACTGCTCCCCCTGCCGTGCTGGGGTCTCCAGGTACTGCTCAGCTGACTCGAGCAGCTCTGCCTCTCTCCTCTTCTGGGACACAGGGATGGTTCCCAGGAAGGCGTCTCCGCAGCAGCTTGGGCCTCGGATCCCACTCCCTGCCGACAGGAGCCATGCAATCCAGCCTTGACACTTGTGGCTGAAGGTAAACAAAGTGCCAGTGATCTGGGTCCAGGATGACCCGGGAAGGTCATTCACAAGCCACCAGCATTTGACCCTCCCTCCTCAGCAATAGCCTCCAGATTTGCCGGTGAAAGCCATTCTTCCCCAAGGCCAAGTCTGCTAGAGATAGGGCTGTACTCCTCCCTGCAGGGGTGGAGCACATGCCTCAGGCCTGGCCAATCAGAGCAAACAAGTCCCCTGGCCACAGCAATTGGTTGAGAGCCAGTAAGAAACAATAGCAAAGCTAAAGGCAGAGAGAGACAATAAGGCCTTTGCTGTGGTTACCCTTTCCCCCTGGACTGGAGCTGCTGTGGCCAGACTGCCACCACCAGGGATAAGCCACCTGAGAACGGGGACAACACAGAGAGGAAGCTGGCTTAAGAAAAAGAGAAACTAAGCACTGATAGTATCATCTGAGCGCCTAGGTCCAGCCATACCTGACACCAATTATGAGCCCATTAACCTCCTTTTTTGTTTATGCCACTTTGGGTTGAAAATGACAGAAAACCCAACCTAGAATTCTGACTGACACCGCAGCTCTGGAGAACCACCGTGTGGCACCACGCACAGGCTGGACTGGCCAGCTCTCTTGGGACCCTGGACCACACGTGCCTTCCCTTGAGCTTGACCTTCTTCCAGAGCCTGCTTCCTCATGGATGCCACCTTGCTTGTCCTCCTAAGGCCCTCTACTCTATGTGGACTCCCTTTATGACTCTTATGTAGCCAACAAACAAGCTCAACCTTTCAAAGATTGTTCTAGAAAAAAGTAGAATAAATAAAAGAAACCCAAGTCATCCCAAAGCAAACTGAAGAAGGAGGTCCCCAAGATGCACCCCCCCCAGTCCAGCTGGACTGTTGGGAACTGCTGGGACATGGGAGCAAAGGAGCCAAAGCATACTCCCAAATAAATCAAAGGGGCTCTGACAAACCAAGTACCCATTGCTTTTCCATCTCCACTCCAAATGCCTTTTTTTTTTTTTTTTTTTTTTTTTTTTGCCCCAACTCAGCTTTCCTTAATTGCCCAAACTAGACCCACCAGGTGTGAACACCAGACAACAGTGCTTGCAAGCCAGGGACTGGGACATCAGGGTGTCAGGGAAACAGAGGAGGCAGGGAGGCTCCAGGTGCCAGCCTCCACTGACCTCCACACAGAGGCCGAGGCTGGACAGCAGCCCAGCCTCAGGAAGGGGCCAAGGCTCTGGCCACCCAGTGCCGGCCACAGAGCCTTTAAATAGAACCTCAACGCGGAGCACAAACACATTCCAAGCGCTTTTAAAAACGCCCTAAGTATGACCTGGCCGGAGGCTTTCGCCCCCCCAGGCATTTTTCCGGTCTTGGCCCAATTCTGGAAATAATATTAATAGCTCGGTTAGAAGCTTACGGTGTGCAAAATACTTTATGGCCTTAAAAGGCTGGGACCATCGCTGCTCTCTCTCTCTACAGATGAGAAAACTGAGGTCCAGGGACCTCGCAGGATACAAAGACAACTAGAGGGGGCTCTCTATGCTGCTTCCATCGCCCGGTGTTGGGGCGCGCCAGCAGCTCCCCGGCTCCGCGGGGCTTTCACAGCAGGACCCGCTGCCAGCTGCCACGTCCGGTTGCGACGGGCGCCTACTGCCCCAAAGACAAGAAAGGGTAAAACAGATAAGGCGACGCCCCCAGGAGGCTCCCTAGTCACACTCGCTCCAGGAACGTCCTGATCTTTTGCAACGAGTTTAACAAACTCCCAGTTCTCAGCCTCTGTGGGTACATCAGACCCCGAGCGGCAGCCAAGGATAACTATCCCCTTTTGTTTTAAAAGATAAAAGGACAACGGGGCTAGTTTCTCCCTTGGGAGATACAGCTGGCAGGTGAGCCGCTGCGCGACTCTGTTTCCTAGAAGTTGCGCTGCGGGCAAATCTCGCAACCAGCGGCGCAGGGGCGGGACCCGTGGTCGGGACCCGGGAGCGTGGGACTCCGGCTCCGCTGCCCCGGGGAACTTCTGAGCTCAGTCCGGGAGAGCTGCGGCCACTGCCCTCCACAGCCGGGCCAGGACCGCCCCCCCCCGCGCGCCCCCAGACGCGCCAGCACGGACTCGGGGCGCGCAGGGCCTCGGGGGCGTGGGTTAAATGCTAAGGGCACCCCCGGAACTCCTAAACTATCCCACCCAGTCCCACAAAGCAGAGCCGGGAAACCCGCCCACCCCCACCTCCCCCCACACACCACGCCCCCACCTCCCGGGTCCCCAACGCAGGGCGCTCGGGGGGCGCAAGGCACAGGGCGGCGCGGGGCGCTCACTTTTTGAACATGCTCTCCAGGTCCCTGATGAGGCGGCGGCTGAACTCCGGGAACTCCGTGTAGGGGTTGAAGACCTTGCAGCGGCGGGGCCGCGCGGTGCCCTCGTTGATGTCCAGCCGTCGGTTCAGCTGCGCGCTCAGCTCGGCGTCGGCGCAGGCGGTGGGCGCCCGGGCGGGGGACTCGTGCTCCGGCGCCGGGGCTGCGCCGGGCGGGGGCTGGAGGCCGCCCTCCTCCACCTCCTCCCACTGCAGCCGCCGCTGCAGCTTGAGCGCCAGCTCCTGGCTGGCCATGGCGGCGGGCCTGGGGACCCGGGGGCGCGGAACCCGACGCGGGGACTGGACGGACGGCGCGCTCCTCGCGGGCTCGCGGCGCTGCGACGCTCTGCCAGGGCGGCCGGAATCCGGCGGTTGGGTGGAACCGCGGGCGGGGCGGAGCCGCCGCTTTAAAGGAGGAGCCGGCGCTCGGGGACCGCCCGGCCGGCCCGGGGCCGCAGGTGTCTGGGCTTCCGGCGGTCCCCACCCGCCGCCCCCTGCCCGGGGCTCGGGACGGGAGGCTGACCGCCCCCCGGGACACGGAGTGGACCCTCCGATCAACTCCGACCTTGCCGCCCGAGCCCGCTCGGAGGGAGACAGGGGACCCTGCGGTCCCCGGGGAAACGGCAGCGGGAAAGTTTCCCGACCGCTCGGGCGGTTCCTTTCTCGTTCCACAGAAATACCCCGACTGGAGGTGCTCGCGGCCCAGGACCGGCTGGGGGTGGGAAAAACCGAGCTCCCTCAGGTGACACCCACGCGCCCCCATGGCTGGAAGTGGCACCCAGTGGCCGCGAGGTCTGGCAGTGGGAGGCGCCCCCTGGGGGGGGGAGGGCTGCGTTTCTAACATTCGTTGAAAGTAAATGTTGCCAAAACATACTCAAAACACTAAACACGAATAAGCAAACAGAAAAGAGAGCAAGCAAAGGAGACAAAACTCGTGGCTCCCCTGGAGGTAAGACCCCAGCGTGGCTTCGGGGGCTCTGGCTTTTTCTGTGACGCGAGAAAGAAGAGAAAAAGAAGCTCAAGAATAAATAAATAAATCAGCACTTTTAATAACAAGGGGGCAAAACAAGTAAACTCGTCATTGTCCCTAAGGAAGGCTGATGCAGATGGCTGTTACATCAGCCAACCGTTGTAAACACTGGTCCGCCTCTGCCTGGATCACTCTGCTCTGACCACCTAGTGGGCTGCTGACCTCGGGGCGTGTCTGTGACCCCGGCTGAGCGCTGGGGCCTGAGACTGAGCACCAGCTTTTGGTGTGTGTGTGTGTGTGTGTGTGTGTGTGTGTGTGTGTACTGGGCAAGCAGAGGTCCTGCCAGGGATTGGGGGCATCTATAGAGGGCTAATGAAAAAGAGTTATTTGGGGGCACCTAGCTGGCCCAGTTGGTGGAGCATGCAACTCTTGATCTGAGGGTTGAGCTCGAGCCCCATGTTGGGTGTAGCGATTACTTACAGATAAAATATATAATGTTTAAGTTTATTTTGTTTTGAGAGAGAGAGAGAGCGCGCAAGCAGGGGAGGGGCAGAGAGAAAATTGCAAGCGGGCTTTGTGCCGTCAGTGCAGAAATCAAGAATCAGATGTCTAACTGACCCAGCCACCCAGGCACCTCTACAAATAAAATCTTTTTTAAAAGTTATTTATAAATACAGAGAACAGGGACACCCGGGTGGCTCAATCAGTTAAGCATCCGACTTCAACTCAGATCATGACCTCGCAGCCTGCTTGCTCGTTCTCTCTCTGTCGCTCAAATAAATAAATAAATAAACTTTTTAAAAATTAAAAATAAAATAATAAATAAATACAGAGAAAAAACAGGGATGCTGGAAGGGTGTCAAGTGGGGGGATGGGCTAAATGGGTGATGGGAATTGAGGGCACTTGTTGGGATGGACACTGGGTCTTATATGTGAATGATGAATCACCAAATTCTACTCCTGAAGTCATTTATTACAGTATATGTGAACTAACTTGGATTTAAATTAAATTTTTGAATTTTTAAAAATTTAAAGAAGTTATTTAAAACAAAAAGGTATTAGGAAATACTAAGTTTTTAAATAAGGGTATCGAATAAAATCTTTAAAAATTTTTAAAAATGTTTATTTTTGAGACAGGGAGAGAGAGAGAGAGAGAGGGAATGAGAACCACCCAGGGAGGGGCAGGGAGAGAGGGAGACACAGGATCCGAAGCGTGCTCTGTGCTGAAAGCAGAGTGCCTGATGGGCTCGAACCCGCCAACTGTGAGAACACGACCTGAGCCAAAACCAAGAATCAGATGCTTAATCGACTGAGCCACATAAGTGCCCTCAAATAAAATATTTTAGGGGCACCTGAGTCACTCCGTTAAGTGGCCAACTTCGGCTCAGGTCATAATCTCACCGTTTGAGAGTTTAAGCCCCGCATCAGGCTCTATGCTGAGAGCTCAAAGACCGGAGCCTGCTTCAGATTCTGTGTCCCTCTCTCTCTGCCCCTCCCCGACTCACACCCTGTCTCTCTCTCTCTCTCTCAAAAATAAACATTAAAAAAAAATAAAATAAAATCTAACATTCCCACTAAACAATTGTATCTGGTTCTGCAAAAGCAGCCCTTTTTACATTAGATTTTATGCTTGAAATGACGATTGATGGACCCTTTTATTAAAAAAAACTTTTTTTTAACGTTTATTTTTGAGACAGAGAGAGACAGAGCATGAACAGGGGAGGGTCAGAGAGAGGGAGACACAGAATCGGAAACAGGCTCCAGGCTCCGAGCCGTCAGCCCAGAGCCCGACGCGGGGCTCGAACTCACGGACCGCGAGATCATGACCTGAGCCCAAGTCGGCCGCTTAACCATCTGAGCCATCCAGGTGCCCCTGATGGACCCTTTTAAATACATCACGGGATGCTACCCTTCTTGACCTGATGGTGGTGACTACCTTTGCTTTGTTGACACTTCTGTTTTGAGTACTTTATATGTGACATATTTCATACACACACCAAAAAAGGATTTAAAATTAATATTCTCCGGGGCGCCTGGGTGGCTCAGTCGGTTGAGCGGCCGACTTCGGCTCAGGTCATGATCTCGCGGTCCGTGAGTTCGAGCCCCGAGTCGGGCTCTGTGCTGACGGCTCGGAGCCTGGAGCCTGTTTCAGATTCTGTGTCTCCTTCTCTCTCTGACCCTCCCCCGTTCATGCTCTGTCTCTCTCTGTCCCAAAAATAAATAAAACTTAAAAAAAAATTTTTTTTTAAATTAATATTCTCCATCAACAAGAAACTGCATAAAAAGGTAATACAAAATGTAAACAATTGTTTCACATGCTAAAATTTACCACAGTTCACGTTAAATTTAAAGAATCTAATAGCTTTGGGGTACATGACTGGTTCAGTCTGTGGACTGCTCAATTCCTGATCTCAGGGTCATGAGATCAGGTCATGAGATCTACACCATGTTTGGTGTAGAGATTACTAAAAAAAAAAAAAATTAAAATTAAATAAAAATATAATAAGATCTTCAAAACCAAACTAATAGCTTTGCCTTTTCTATCACTTATGAATGGAACATAACACTGAAACTTCTCATGTTCCTGAGAGTGGATTTTGAATGCAATTCAACTTCGTCCTTTAAATGTTTCTAAAGGATGAAGCCCTCTTTTTTACAGGTTTACTTAAAGTTTGGACATGTGCAAACACTTGTCATACCATTGTTATGATCAAGGTAATAAACATATCTATCACCTCCAAAAATTTACTTGTGTCCCCTTGGGTTTTGTTTTCGGCAGTTTTTTGGTAAGAATACTGAACGTGAGATTTATTCTCTTAAACCTTAAAATCCAAAATACATGCTCTATATTACACAGTGGATCTCTAAGGAAGTACTTTTGCATAGTGTGCATGTGAAATATGAGCTGTCCCCTGGGTGCAACTCAAAAGGCATGTCACCTGCAAGGGACAGAGTTTGGTGGCTGTGCCCATCAGGCCTCCCCCAAGTTTCCTTGCCACTGAGGTACTGGCAGAGGATGGAACTCCTCCGAAGCCGTGCCCACCCCTGGCAGCAAAGCCACAGATACCCACGATACTCACCAGGCAACTCCCAATCACCCCCCCAAGAAAGAAGTCTCGGTATCTCACTAGTGACCCCAGGTGAATCACAGTCACTGCCATTGCTGGAAAAGCCCTGCTCTCCAGCCCTCCTTCTGCAGTGTCCAGCTGGGTGCCTGACAAACTCAAAACATGACTGCTGAATGATGGGTCAATATCACTAGTCCTGTGCAAATATGATACACACGTTTTGTAAAATAAATTTCTTGTTTTTAAAGTTTATTCATTTATCTTGAGATAGAGACAACCAGGGGGTAAGGAACAGAGAGGCTGGGGGTGGGGGTGGGGGACGGACAATCCAAAGTGGGCTCAATGAGCAGAGAGCCCGATGCAGGGCTTGAACTCAGGAACCGTTAGATGATGACCTGAGCCGAAGTCGGACGCTTAATCGACTGAGCCACCCAGGTGTCCCTGTAAAAGAAATTTCTATATAAAGAAGAGTAAAGGGAAAGCTGTAAATGTGAGAAGCCAGATCGTTTTCATTCTCTGTTAATTCTCGTTTTTCTGAATTTTCTACAGTGAGTATAAACACTGTTATCATCAGAAAACAAATGTTATGTTTAAAATCAAGTATTGGCAGGTGGATATTTTCACTGTGGGGCAGCTGAAAGTGCTTCTTCACCCTGCTGTCCTCTGGTGAGCCGCTAACTTTCCCCTGGGGTGGCTAAAGGAGGTTCTGCTTTTCGTAGGGAGACCAAATGTGTTTTAACTCTAAGACTTCTTTTTCAGTGATTGCTGTGTAACAAACCATCCCCAAACCTGGTGGCTCTAAAAAAGTACATCTACTTGGCTCACATGTGTGCAATTTGGGCACAACTTCATGGGACGAATCTCTTTCCTGACCCACTTGGGTTAAGTGGGAGCAGCTCCAAGGCAGGGGGCAGGAATGAATCTGAAGACTTGAACCCCCCCCCAGGTACAGAACTGATGCTGGCTAATGCTTGGTTCTTCCTTAGGGCTGTTGACTGGAACACTTATACTCGGCGTCTTCACATGGCCTGAGCCTCCTTATAACAAGGAGGCTGGGTTCCAAGGGCAGGCTTGCAAAAAAGGAGTCGCCTTTTATGATGTAGGCTCAGGAATAGCAGAGCTGAACTCTATTGGTCAAGACAGTCAGTCACAAAGGAGAGAGAATATAAATCTCCATCTCTCGGCGAAGGAGTGACAGCATCACATCTAGGGATAGCATGTGAGATGGGATATGTACTATTGAGCCCGTCTTCGGAAAAGACAATTTGCCAGTCCTCCCTCTGAGTCCTCTTCCAGTTCTGTGACATTTGGACAAGAACAGAAACGTCTTTCAGCTCGGATAGTTGGCATAGGTCTCTGGGCCCTCTGGGAAGGGCTGATCTGCAAGTCACAAAGAAGATGGAATGAACTAAATTCCAAAAAGGGAAAAACCTTTCCAAAAGAGCAGAAACCTGGGGTAGCGTCCATCCCTGGAGGCATTCTGTCCTGCTTATGTTTGCGTTTCCAACTTCTTTAACAAGTCAAAACTTCAGGGCTCTGCTTTGTTTTAGAGGAACATGTTTGTCCTTTAAAAATTAATTGTTGGAGGGTCGCCTGGGTGGCTCAGTCAGTTAAGCATCTGGCTTCAGCTCAGGTCTTCTCACATTTCCGGAGTTCAAGCCCTGCCTTGGGCTCTATGCTCACAGCTCAGAGCCTGGAGCCTGCTTTGGATTCTGTGTGTCTCTCTCTTCTCTGCTCCTCTCCCACTCACTCTCTGTCTCTCTGTCTCTCTCTCTCAAAAATAAATAAAAACATTAACAAAAAAATTTTTAAGAGTTAATTGTTGCTACCGTGGGCTCTTTCCAAGTTTCTTCATGCCATCCCTCATTGAATTCAAAGTATTCTAAAATGAGACAGTGATGATGGTTGTACAACTACATGAATATATAAAAACCACGGAATTGTACATTTCAAAAGGATGAATTTTGTAGTGTGTGAATTACGTGTCAACAAATCTGGTATTTAAAAAAATGACAAGAACAACCCATTACATATTAACATACATAATGTGAGAACATTGTGTTCAGCTTTGTATATGTCTTTAATGTCTGTCTGAGTAAAAAAAAAAAAATAGTTGAATAGAGCATCCACCTCTGCATTTGATTTGTTGCTTTGTTTGAGGTACATGAAGAAAATCCAGCCTTCCACAAGTGGCTGGAAATACACCTGGATATTTAACCAGAAAAAGAAAGAGTATTTGAATAATCTTTTCAGATAATTTGGTTATTGTCTTCTTTGATACTTCGCCAAGACTCAGATAAGTGATAGTTTCTTGAAGTCTAATTGCAACATGGAAACAAGACATACAGTCCAAACTCTTCGCACTCTGTTACAACGAATGGATTATCTATCTTGAGCATCGAGTGGACCCTTGATTGGTGCACAATTTTGTAGCATTACGTATTGGTCATGTTGACACATTTCACTTACGTGATATTAAAGTTTTCCAAAATTCTAATTTTTGCTTGAAGCTCAAATATTGATGGCAAACGCTACCAACTGTTTATCCTGAAGTGACAGGTTCACTTTGTTCCTTGTTTAAAAAAGTGTCTCCAAATACCCCACTGTGATAACCATAGTCGGTCAGTTGTTCCTTCAAGTAAGAAAGAGTACTCGCTGGGAAAGGGGGCTAGTTCCGCTCGTGGCTCAGTCAATCGTACAAATGCTATGCTCAGGACGACTTCCACACTTTGGTCTTTAGCAGAAGTGCCTTCCATTTCATCACACCAAATTTTTTTTTTTTTTTTAATTTTTTTTTTCAACGTTTTTTATTTATTTTTGAGACAGAGAGAGACAGAGCATGAACGGGGGAGGGGCAGAGAGAGGGAGACACAGAATCGGAAACAGGCTCCAGGCTCCGAGCCATCAGCCCAGAGCCTGACGCGGGGCTCGAACTCACGGACCGTGAGATCGTGACCTGGCTGAAGTCGGACGCTTAACCGACTGCGCCACCCAGGCGCCCCTCATCACACCAAATATTAAAAAGACATACACTGAGATCAATGGAACAGAAAAGAGAGCCTAGAAGTAAACCCACATTTATATGGTCAGCTCAAAAACTTTCATAACCGGCCTCTCTGCCAACAGGATAGACACCAAAAGTTTGATGGGAGCAGTTCAGGGAGGTACAAGAGACCTGCCAGAGAGTGCATGGTATTGGGTGCAGGTCGGTATGTGTTAGGCCTGTGATCTCAGGCTGGGAAGGGACTGTGGGGGTGTGGTCTTCTAGGCATTCCATTGCTATCAGGGCTATTCTGGCCTGCCAGTTCGAATGTTCCAGTCATTGTCGGGGTGGCTGGGTGGCTCAGTCGGTTGAGCTTCCAACTTCGGCTCAGGTCATGATCTCACAGATCAGTCTGTGGGTTCGAGCCCCGCGTCGGGCTCTGTGCTGACAGCTCAGAGCCCAGAGCCTGGAGCCTGTTCCGGATTCTATGTGTCTCTCTCTGACCCTGCCCCATTCATGCTCTGTTTCTCTCTGTCTCGAAAATAAATAAATGTTAAAAAAAATTTTTTTAATTAAAAAAAAAAAAAAAGAATGCTCCAGTCATTGTCAAAGCCTCAAGAAAATGTGATGAGAAGTAACTGTTGGGGGGGGGGGTGCCTGGGTGGTTCAGCCAGTTAAGCCTCCCCAACTCTTGATTTCGTCTCAGGTCATGATCTCACCTGTTGGCGATTTTGAGCCCCACCTTAGGTTCTGCACTGACAGTGCAGAGTCTACTTGGGATTCTCTCTCTCCCTCTCTCTGCCCCTCCCCTGCCTCTCAAAATAAATAAATAAACTTAAAAGAAAGAAAAAGAAAGAAAGAAGAAAGAAAGAAAGAAAGAAAGAAAGAAAGAAAGAAAGAAAGAACTGTTGGGGTCTAGAGTTGAGCAGGAGGGCTCACTGACAATGGGGAAAAGATGGTCTCTAACAAATGGTGTTAAGAAAACTGGACAGCTACATGCAAAAGAATGAAACTGGACCACTTTCTTACACCACATACAAACATAAACTCAAAATGGATTAAGAACCTAAATGTGAGACCTGAAACCATAAAAGCCCTAGAAGAAAACTTAGGCAGTACTTTCTTTGACATCAGCCATAGAAACATTTTTCTAGATACGTCTCCTCAGGCAAGGGACACAAAAGCAAAATTAAACTATTGGGACTACACCAAAATAAAAAGATTTTGCACAGCGTAGGAAACCATCAACAAAACAAAAAGGCAACCTACTGAATGGCAGAAGATATTTGCAAATGATACATCCGATAAACGGTTAGTATTTAAAATATATAAAGAATGTATGGGATGCCTGGGTGGCTCAGTCGTTAAGCGTCCCATTCTTGATCTCAGCTCAGGTCATTGTCTCATGGTTTGTGAGTTGTGCTGACAGCACAGAGCCTGCTTGGGATTATGTCTCTTCCTCTCTCTCCGCCCCTCCCCTGCTCATGCTCTCTCTCTCTCTCTCTCTCTCTCTCTCTCTCAAAATAAATAAACTTAAAAAATAATACATATACAGAATTTATACAACTCCATACTAAAAAACCAAATAATCCTATTAAAAATGGGCAGAGGACACAAATAGACATTTCTCCAAAGAAGAGATACAGATGGCCAATGGCCACATGAAAAGATGCTTCACATCACTCATCATCAGGGAAATGCAAACCAAAACCACAAAGACATATCACCTTACACCTGTCAGAATGGCTGGAATAAAAAACATAGAAATAACAAGTGTTAATGAGGATGTGGAGAAAAAGGAATCCTTGTGTGCGGTTGGTAGGATTGTAAATTGGTGTAAACAATGTGGAACACAGTGTGGAGTTTCCTCAAAAAATTAAAAATAGGGGGCACCTGGCTGGCTCAGAGTTGGTGGAGCATGTGACTCCTGATCTCAAGGTTGTAGGTTCGAGCCCCATGTTGGGTGTAGGGATTCCTTAAAAAATAAAATCTTAAAAAAAAAAAATTAGGGGCGCCTGGGTGGCTCAGTCGGTTAAGTGGCCAACTTCGGCTCAGGCCATGATCTCACGGTCCGTGGGTTCGTGCCCCGCGTCGGGCTCTGTGCTGACGGCTCGGGGCCTGGAGCCTGTTTCAGATTCTGTGTCTCCCTCTCTCTGACCCTCCCCTGTTCATGCTGTCTCTCCCTGTCTCAAAAATAAATAAAACATTAAAAAACATTTTTTAAATAAAAAAATAAAAAAAAATTAAAAATGGAAATACCGTATATCTGGTAATTTCACTACTGGGTATTTATACCCAAAGAAAATGAAAATATTAATTCAAAAAGATATAAGCATCCCTATGGATTTTGTTTATTTGTTTAAAGTTTATTTATTTTCAGAAAGTATGAGCAGGGGAGGGGCAGAGAGTGAGAGAAAGAATATCCCAACCAGGCTCCATGCTGTCAGTGCAGAATCCGATGGCGGTGGGGGGGGAGTCTCGATCTCACAAATGTGAGATCCTGACCTGAGCCAAAAGCAAGAGCCAGATGCTTAACTGACTGAGCCACCCTGGTGCCCCTGTTTGTTTGTTTTTAAGATTTTATTTTTAAAAAATCTCTACATTCCACGTGGGGCTTGAACTCACAACCCCAAGATCAAGAGTTGCATGTTCCACCAACTGAGCCCGTCAGGCACCCCTGCACTCGTAGGTTTATCGCAGCAGCATTTACAATAGCCAAGATATGGAAGCACCCCAAGTGTCCATTGATAGGTGGATGGATAAAGAAGACGTGGTGTATACATACAATGGAATATTACTCAGCCATAAAAAAGAGTGAATCGTGCTATTTGCAACAACATGGGTAGACCCAGAAGGTACGATGCTAAGTGAAATAAGTCAGCTGGAAGGAAGTGATTTCACTCATATGTAGAGTTTAAGAAACAAATGAGCAAACGGGGAAAAAAGGGACAAACAAACAGACAAAAAACCCAGACTCTTGGGGCACCTGGATGGCTCAGGTGGTTAAGTGGCCAACTCTTGGTTTCCGCTCAGGTCTTGATCTCAGGGTTGTGAGCTCAAGCCCCTTGCTGGGCTCTGTGCGGATGGTGCAGAGCCTGCTTGGGATCCTCTCTCTCTTTCTCTCTCCTTCTCTTTCTGCCCCTCCCCAGCTTGTGCTCTCTCTTTAAATTAATTAATTAATTTAAAAAAATTTAAAAACAGACTCTTAAGTACCGAGAACAACCTGATGGTTGCCAAAGAGGAGGTGGGTGGTGGGATGGATGAAATAGATTAAGAGTACACTTATCTTACAGCCATTTAAAAACACTAATTAATTTTAGTAATCTCTATACCCAACATGGGGCTTGAACTCACGACCCGGATCAAGAGTCTTGTGCTCCACCGACTGTAGACATCCAGGTGTCCCACCCAAGAATCCATTTATCCTGATGAGCACTGAGAAATGTATACAACCGTTGAATAATATTGTACATCGGAAACTAATGTAACACTGTATGTTAATTACACTGCCGTTAAAAAAGACATGTACTGAAGGATCCAAATTTTTTAAAATTAAAAGTTCTCCTTCATCAACAACATTATTCTTTTAAAATCTTTATTTTATTTTTTGAGAGAGAGAGAGCACGAGAGAGAGTGGGGGAGGGACAGAGAGAGAGGGAGACCCAGAATCCGAAGCAGGTTCCAGGCTCTGAGCTGTCAGCCCAGAGCCCGATGCGGGGCTCGAACCCACAAACCGTGAGATTATGACCCGAGCCTAACCGACTGAGCCACCCAGGCGCCCCTCCTTCATCAAAAACATTCTTATGTGAAAGTGAACTGGCACCGTAGGGGTGCCAAACAGACCAGGTTCAGCCACTTGCCTCTGACAAATTCCAAAGGCAGAGGGAGGACAGTGGTGAAGCAAGGGAGGAATTATTTCCGTGAGGCTGACACCAGGAAGACAGAGGACGATTAAAGACTGTCTCCCAAGTGCTGAAAATACTTCCGGGTTTATATAAAGAATGTGGGGGCGACTAGCTGGCTCAGTAGGTTATGTGCATCCTACTACTGGTTTTCAGCTGGGGTCATGATCTAGAGGTCAGGAGTTTGAGCCCCACTCCCAGCTCTGCGCTGACAGCTTGGGATTTTCTTTCTCCTTCTCTCTCTGCCCCTCCCTGCTCACATGCTCAGTTTCTCTCTCTCAATCTCTCTCTCTCAAAAGAAATAAATAAAACACACACACACGCAAACATTCCTTAAAAAATCAAGAAGAGGTGGGACAGAGATGCGTGGGTGTGCGCAGGTATCAGTGAAGGTCAAATCCATCATTGTGTGGGGTGTGTCCCCTGGGGTCTTCCTGGCTCAGGACAGTACTTATTGCTTGAGGGGGTAGTTTAGGCTCCCATTAGAGGATGCTTTGTCTGCAGGGTGTTTTGCCTGACTTCAGAGATAAGCTGGAAAGAAGAATTTATCAATTAAAAAGTATGAAGTCATAAAATAAAATTTAAAAAAAATTTTAAAAAAGTATGAAGTCAAAATGGAGGTAGTTGGAATCCTCTTCCAAAAGTGCATTAACAAAACAAAAGGAAGGAAAACAAAACAAAACAAAACAAAAACCAGGAGTGCCTGAAGGTGAGGAATACAATGACTCTAGTAGGGTTTGGTGCCACTGCCTTGATTTAGGCCAAAATACCATGGTTCAGGGGTCCCTGGGTGGCTCAGTCGGTTGAGCGTCCGACTTCAGCTCAGGTCATGATCTCAGTCTGTGGGTTCGAGCCCTGCGTCGGGCTCTGTGCTGACAGCTCAGAGCCTGGAGCCTGCTTCGGATTCTGTGTCTCCCTCTCTCTCTTCCCCTCTCCTGCTTATGCTCTGTCTCTCTCTGTCTCAAAAGTAAATAAAAAACATAAAAAAAAAAAAAAGAAATTAAAAAGCACTAAAAAAAATATCATTGGTGCAAGTGTCAACCTATTGGAAGATGCATAAAGCAAATCATGTGTTAGTATCACAGAATAGTTCCCAGAGCTCTGTGGACCACATTTTCAGAAACATTAATCTATCTTATTTCTTTTCATGGCAGCCAAGTAATCTACTCTCTATGTAGAAGAAAGCATGCCCTGTTGATAGGTGTCCAAGTTGATTCTGCCCTCTGCTGTCCACACAGCACCGGAGTGAGCCGAGCCTGTTAGGTTAAAAATCGTACAACCTCATTCATTCATTCATTCATTCAACAAATATGAACTCAGGGCCAGGTCCCTGTGTAGTTGTTTCTGGCCATTCCTCAAAACGGAACAAGGTCCCAGCCCTCATGGTCTACATTCTAGCGGGGGAAGGGGTTGGGGGAGCAGTCAACGAGATAAATGCAAACACGAGGTATATGTTAGATGATGATAAGGACCAAGACGAAAAGCAGAGCCAAGTCTAGGATGTGGGTGGGAGACGTGGTGAAACCTCAGGTAAACTTGAAGGTGGATTTCAGGTACTTCCATTTTGACCTCAGACTTTCTCCTTGATAAGTCCTCCTTTCCAGCTTCTCTCTTAATTCAGGCAAAACACCCTGCAGGCAAAGCATCCCCAGATGGGAACCTGAACTACCCCTCAGGCAATAAGTGCTGTCCAGAGCCAGGAAGACCATGGGACTGACCCCCACACAACGATGGATTTGATCTTCGCTGCCTACCTGCACATACCCACATTTTCCTTCTATAAAATTTTTTTTAATGTTTATTTTTGAGAGAGAGAAAGACAGAGTGAGCAGGGAAGGGGCAGACAGAGACGGAGACACAGAATCCAAAGCAGGATCCAGGCTCTGAGCTGTCAGCACAGAGCCCGACACGGGGCTCAACCCCGCAAGACATGAGATCATGACCTGAGCCGAAATCGGACGCTCGACCGACTGAGCCGCCCAGGCACCCTGCACGTTTTCCTTCTATAAACCTGGAAGTATTTTTGACACTTGGGAAGCAGTCTTTGAGCAGGTGGCCAGCTGTCTTCCTGGTGTTGGCCTCATGGAAATAATTCCTCTCTTGCGTCACCACCGTCCTCCCTCTGCCTGTGGATTTTGTCAGCGGCAAGTGGCAGAACCTGGTCTGTTTGGGACCCGCGGAGCCAGGTGCTCTTGTACCCCTTTGCGGGGCTACAAAATGGCCAGCAGAAAGTGTCACCGCTAAGAGGTGACACTTAAATAATGGACAGCAGAAAGTGAGCTGAGTACTCAGAATGAGAACAGTTCAGGCTGGAAGGATTCCTCCCTTGATGTCAGAATCCATCTACTTTCCTCTAACTTTTCCCTAGGACTCTCAATTACTTCTTCCTTTTCTCCAGGGATGTCACCTCCAGAGAGTTTCAGGTCTTTGTTTTTGTTTGGAAAACCTTGAAAGTGACTCCTGTCCCCAGGCTGGCTGCATCCCCCCCACCTCCCCAGGGCTGATGGGGGCGGGGAGCCACAGGCACTGCCTACTTGGGGTTTCTCACCTTTCTCTTTCGTCCAGCAAGTATAAAACAATCTCTAAATGCGTCTTACCTCCACAGGACCCCCTGGCCAGGCCCTAGAAGACTCCTGTTGGCACAGTGCCAGGAGAACTTCCTGGCAGAGAACCAGGGAGCAAAAGCTAGGAGTATTTTTATTTTGGTTTGTTCTATTTTATTTTATTCCGGGGGTTAATAATTCTTAAATTTATTTTTTTCCAACATTAATTTACTTTTGAGAGGCAGAGCATGAGCAGGAGAGGGGCAGAGAGAAAGGGAGACACAGAATGCGAAGCAGGCTCCAGGCTCTGAGCTGTCAGCACAGAGCCTGATGCGGGGCTTGAACTCACAAACTGAGATCGTGACCTGAGCCAAAACCAGACGCTCAACCCACTGAGCCACCCAGGTGCCCAGAGTTAATAATTCTTATTAGGATTTAGATTCCAAACAAGGTAGAAAGCAGCGACAAGAGGGGTGCAGATACGGGGAAAGCTGGGGAGTATTTTAAATCTGACTCTAAGCCCCGGGCCAGACCCATTGGCTCCAACCCCGGGTGAGGCCAGGTCCCCAGGCTCCTTGGGCTCCAGGTGTCTATGTCTGTGGCCCTGGGGACCTACCAGGGAGCCCCCCAGGGGGCAATGAGCTCAGACTAAAGAGCCTCCAGATGGTGAAATCTGCTAGCAGAGGAGATATTCACCTCCCTAATTCTCACCTGATAGGAGCAACAACAAAGAATTAGGAGTGGGCAAAAATGAATCCTACAGGGTTGACTCTCCCACCGGCCTGGGGATTCCAGCCAGTGGCTGCTGGAAAATAATCCACTCCCCCCACCCCCTGCCCCATCTTCAGGCCGGGAGAGGCTTTTCCTCCTAAAGCTCACCCACTCAGTCAACTGTTGGTCCCGCCCCCTGAGGCCGCTGTATTCTCTCCCCTCCCCCCTCCTCTGGGCACCGCCCAGAAAGGCAATCCGGCAGTGTCTTCGCCTTAAGGGGCCTCGCCCTCTGTCCGTCCAGCCTCTGTCTACTCATCCAGGCCGAGGGGTTGGTCCAAAATAGTGCCGTCCAAGAGAAACAATGAATAATTTTTACTTTAGAATGTGTATTTTTTCTCGTAGCCACATTTTAAAAGTAAGTCTAAGAAAACAGGTGAAATTAATGATCATAATGTTTTATTTAACTCAATACATGCCAAATATTATCTTAACATGTAATCAATATAAAATTTTTTTTTTGAGAGAGAGAGACCGACCATACGTGAACCCAGGCGGGATTTGGGGAGGAGCAGAGGTAGAGAAGGCATCCCAAGCAGGCGCCACATCCAGTGGGAGCCAGACATGGCGACTGTGACCTTGAGATCATAATCTGAGCCAAAATCAAGAGTCAGTCACTTACCCTACTGAGCCACCCAGGCGCCCCTAGTCAATATAAAAAATATTAATGAGATATTTTACGTTATTTTATTTTGCAGCACGGCATCGAAATTTGGGGTATATTTTATACTTATTAGCTCATTTCAATCTGTCTAGCCACATTTCAAACGCTCAGTAACACCCGTGGCTGGTCGCTGCCATTTTAGAAACCCAGGACTAAGAGATACATCAAGCAGTCAGCTCCCTCCCTCTGCCCTCAGCTGGGGAGAAGGTCTGCTGCCCAGACATTCCTGTCTGGCTTCATCTCTGGCCTCCAGTCCTTCTGGTCTGAACCCGCCCATTTGACTGTTCCCCAAAACACAAGGTACCTGGATCCACCCAAATCTGACCCGGTGCTCCATGGATGCTAGACCTTTCGGGGATAAGATCCGAAAATAAAGACCCGAGTGTGCCTCTGGTCCCAGTTCTTGAGTGTCCTTCCATGTTTCAGTCTGGGGCCCCAGCAGCTGTGGCAGGAAGCTCACGGGTGTGGGTGTGGGTGTAGCTGCTCCCCGATGCAGAGGGGACCCTCCTGAGGTTCAAAGTTTGCCTTGTTGCCAGGAACCTGCTGATGAGACCGTTTCTTAAGAAGTTTGAGGGAATTACACTTTATTATTATTAGAGCCCCAAAGGCCGTCTTATCCTGTGCTACATGTAAAGACTGCCTGCGAACTCGGGGGATTAATGAAGTGTAATTATTTTGGCTCTTCCTTTTAAATATTTTTTGGGGAGCCTGGATGGCTTAGTCAGTTGTCTCTGACTTCGGCTCAGGTCATGATCTTGCCGGTCGGGGTTCAAGCCCCTCGTCCGGCTCTGTGCTGACAGCTCAGAGCCTGGAGCCTATTTTGGATTTGTGTCTCTCTCTCTCTCTGTCTCTGCCCCTACCCTACTCGGGCTGTCTCTCTCTCACTCTCAAAAATAAATAAACATTAAAAAATTTTTTTAGTAAATACTTTTTAATGTTTATTTATTTTGATAGAGAGCGAAAGCAGGGGAGGGGCAGAGAGAGGGGGGGACAGAGGATATGAAGCAGGCTCTGGGCTGACAGCAGTGAGCCCGATGCAAAGCTTGGACTCACAAACTGCAAGATCATGACCTGAGCCAAAGTTGGTTGCTTGACCGATGGCTCTTCCCTTTAGACACGGAACCAGGAGCCCTCAGTTATGGGGACAGAGGTGCGAGGAGGAGGGCAGTGATATAAATCCTGATTTGTCACTCAAAGGCTGGGTGACTTTGAGTAAGTTACTTAACCTCTCTGAACTTCTGTTTTCTTATATATATCACAGAAATAATACTACCCACAAGACATACAAGGATGTTGTGATGCTGATTGCATGCAAAGCACTTAGCAGGTATTGAATTATTGTCACCCTGCTGATACAGGTTGTTGCTAAGTCGAGCTTTGGTTATTGATCAAGATACGGGTAACAGAAAGATTTATATTAGCCACATCTGGACTGAGACCCTTTTGATATCATATTGGCCCCTACCTGTGAACTGTGTGTGTGTGTTTTTTTTAATTAAGGTAAAATTTAAGAACACTCTGTACCCATTAAGTAATCACTTCCTATACCCTCCTCCTTCCAGCCCACTAACATGCTTTCTGTCTCCATGGATTTGCCTATTCTGAATATTTCACCTACAACCAATGATAGCACCGTAGGAACTTTTGTGTCTGGCTCCTTTCACTTCTCATAATGCTTTTGAGGCTCACCTAGGTTGGAGAATTTATCAGTACTTCATTCCTTTTCATGGAGGACAATATTCAATTGTGTGGATGGACCACTGTTTGTTTACCCATTCATTTGCTGATGGACATTGAGCGGTTTCCATTTTCTAGCTAGCCTGGATAATGCTGCTAGGAACACGCGCTTTGCTGTGTTGACATTTGGTTTCACTTCTCTTGGAGATACACCCAGGACCTGGAATTGCTGGGCCGTCTGATAACTCTGTGTAACATTTCTGAGAAGCTGCCAGAGTATTTCCCACAGTGGCCGCATCTCTGGACGTTCCCCCTCCAAAACGCAGGGGGTTCCGATCAGTCCACATCTTGCACTGAGCATTGTCAATACTGAGTAAAGAAAGGCTTAAGGAACTGGCACATGCATAACATCCCATTGTCTGTGCTGAAATTTGCTATCATGAATCGCAGACGTTGGGACGAACAGGCAGGTCACAGAAGAGGCAATCTGAATGGTCGATAAACGTGAACCGAGGCTCTGCCTCACTGGTAATCAGGGGCATGCGATGCAAATTACAACCGCAATGGAAGAACATTTCCTGCTCATTGGATTAGTAAACATTAAAAGACCAGACAAGGGGCGCCTGGTGGGCTCACTTAGCGGAGCATGTAGATCTTGGTCTCGGGGTGGTGAGTTCAAGCCCTCATGTTGGGTGTGGAGCCTGCTTTAAAAAAAAAAAAAAAAGCGGACAAAACTTGGTTTGGCTGGATGTGGACAATAAATACTCTCATACACCACTGGCGAGAGTGTAAACTGGCACAACCATGTGATTCGCACATTTTCTACCAGTAGGTATATATCTTAGAGGAATTCAGAGATGAGAATCCAGGGGGACATGTTTAAAAATATTTATAGCTGTTGATGGACTTCAAGAAACACTACCCCAAAATATGGCAACTGGGCATATCGAATAATTTCAACTGAAGGAATTTGAAAAATAAAAGATGCAGAAAGGACTTTTTGACCTTAACCCGAAGGAGGTCATAGACCCCAGGTGACAGGTGCCCTCCCCATACCCAGGGGAAGAACGTCTTTATCTCCAGGACGCCAAGAAGTATCTGAACAAACCAGCCTTGTTTCCCCAGTTCACCACCCTGAGCTCACACCCCTTTGTCTCATCACATTTTCCCATGATTTTTCACTCTTCATCACCATCAAATTCAACATCAAAATATTCAAGTTTAACTTTGGGTCTTCGTTTCCTCTCATGCCACTCGAAACTCTCATGTCACATAAAACTTTTGTTAGATAAACGTGTATGCTTTCCTCTCATTAATCTGTCTTTTGTTACAGAGCCCCAGCTGAGAACCTAGAAGGTATTTTTCCCTCCTTTACACCTCTAACCTTTAGTGTTGGGAGTCAGAGGTGAGGGTTGGGGGGAGCGGATGGGAGGAGACACAAGAGGGATACCTGAGTTCCTGGTACTGTTCTGTGTCTCGATCTGGTTGGTAACCTGAAGTGCTTCACTCTGCAACATTTCATCAAGCAGCATGCCTACGCTCTGTGTACTTTTATGTACTTATGTTTGTGGTGGTTTTATTTTAGTTATTTTTAAAAATTTTTTTAAAAATGTTTATTCATTTTTGAGAGACAAAGTGTAAAGTGGGGAGGGGCAGAGAGAAAGGAGACACAATCTGAAACAGGCTCCAGGCTCTGAGCTGTCCGCACAGAGCCCGATGCGGGCCTCGAACTCACACACTGTGAGATCATGACCTGAGCCGAGGTCAGACACTTAATCGACTGAGCCACCAGGTGCCCCTTTAGTAATTTTTTTTAATGGTATGTTTTTTTTGTTTGTTTTGTTCTTTTGTTTTTTGTTATTTTTTTGAGAGAGCATGAGCAGGGGAGAGAGAGAGAGAGAGAGAGAGGGGAACAGAGGATCCAAAGCAGGCTCTGCGCTGAGAGCAGCGAGCCTACGTGGGGCTTGAACTCAGGAACTGCGACATCACGAACTAAGCTGAAGTTGGATGCTCAACTGACTGAGCCCCACAGGCGCCCCTGTGGTGGTTTTAAAACATGATCACATAAGAGCACACAACTCTTGATCTCAAGGTTGTAAGTTCAAGCCCCACACTGGGTGGAGAGATTACTTAAAAATAAAATCTTTAGGGGCGCCTGGGTGGCTCAGTTAAGTGTCCGACTTCAGCTCAGGTCATGATCAGGGTTTCTGAGTTCGAGTGCCATGTCGGGCTCTGTGCTGACAGCTCAGAGCCTGGAGCCTGCTTCAGATTCTGTGTCTCCCTCTCTCTCTGCTCCTCCCCTGTTCATGAGTGCGCACTCTCTCTCTCTCTCTCTCTGTCTCAAAAATAAATAAACATTAAAAAATCTTTACAAAGTAAAAGCAGTCAATCAAAACGACAACACAAATGACTTGATACTCCTCCCATTGAAAGGTGGGGTCTAAGTCCCCACCCCTCGAACTTGGGTGTGTTCTTGTGACAGGTGGATCAAAAGAATCTGATGAAAGTGACATGACATCACTTCTGAGAGGTGGCCATAAAAGGCCACCCCTTGCCTGCTGGGAGTGCTCCTTCTTGCAGGCCTGAGTCACCCTGTGAGAAGTCTGGCTTCCCTGCGGTGCCAGACTGGAGATCCGCGCGGCCGCAACCCAGATCTGTCCAGCCCAGACGCCATGCATATGAGTCAAGAAATCGGCTCAGATGGGTATTCTCCGGCCCCAGCCACTGAGGTCACCCCAGCTCAGGTCCCACACATTCTGGAGCAGAGAAGAGCCACCTTCCCTGGGCCCAAACCCCTGACCCAGATTGCCCAGGAACACAATAAAATGGAGATGCCTGTCTTACATTACTATGCTTTTAAAAATTGGAAAAAACACATAACATAAAATTTATCATCTTGGGGCTTCTGGGTGGCTCGGTTAAGGGTCCAACTCTTGATTTTGACTCAGGTCGTGATCTCAGGGTTGGTGAGTTGAGCCTCACATCAGGGTCTGCGCTGACAGTGTGGAGCCTGCTTGGGATTCTCTCTCTCCTTCTTTCTATGCCTCTCCCCTGCTTGAGCTGTCTCTCTCTCAAAACAAATAAATACAGTTTAAAAAAAAATTATCGTCTTTGTCATTGTTAACTGTACAGCACAGAATTAAGTATATTCACAGAGTTATGCAACAGATTCCAGAACGTTTTCATCTTGAAAAACGGAAACTCTATACCTACCAAGAACAGCTCCCCTTTTCCTCTCCCTGTTGCCTGTGGCAACCACCGTACTTTCTGTGTCTATGGACCTGACTACTCTAGGAAGCTCATATTAGAAGGATCACATAGGATTCGTGCTTCTTTTGGTGACTGGCTCATTTCACTTAGCATCTTGTCCTTAAGTTTCATCCAGGCGGCAGCACGTGCCAGGCATTCCTTCCTTACCAAGACCAAATAAGGGTCTTTCGTACACACGGATCACCTTGTGTCGATGCATTTTTCTGCTGACGCACACTTGGGTTGCTTCCGCCTTTTGGCTGTTGTGAATTCTACTGCCATGAACGTGAAGCTAGTGTTGAGGTGGTTCGTGACACCACAGCAAACAGCTGGGACAATGTTGTGCCTCAATAAAATCTAATTAAAAAAAAAAAAAAAAGGATGGGGCGCCTGGGTGGCGCAGTCGGTTAAGCGTCCGACTTCGGCTCAGGTCACGATCTCGCGGTCCGTGAGTTCGAGCCCCGCGTCAGGCTCTGTGCTGACGGCTCGGAGCCTGGAGCCTGTTTCAGATTCTGTGTCTCCCTCTCTCTCTGACCCTCCCCCATTCATGCTGTCTCTCCCTGTCTCAAAAATAAATAAATATTAAAAAAAAAAATTAAAAAAAAAAAAAGATGACTACACTTAAAAAGATGACTACACTTTAAAAAAGTGTTGCCCAGCAAAGCGTTCCTGCAAAGATCAGGCATCATGCAGACAGACGCTCAGGGAATGCAGCACCATGACCTCTTCCAGAAAAAACAAACCTCTTCTGGGCCAGACAGCACCATCCAGGGATAAATCCAAACAAACAAGACCAGGCGTGCCGAAGCTATAGCAGAAGGTCTGGTGGTGAGTACCAAACCTACCTAAACATAAAGATCAAAGGCAAGGAGGAGTCATGGTTACTTGGGTGGATATATACATGATATAAACTCCGACCCTGTAAGAAGAAAACTTAAATGTATATACTATCTATCACCATATGTAACTACATATGTAAGACTACATACAGTTAAACACACAAGTATACAAATAGGAAGAAGGTGGGGCGTAGTTGGAGGGATTGTGACAGAATAATTCCTTCTTGTAGGGGAGCCTGGGTGGCTCAGTCAGCTGAGCGTCTGACCGAACGTCAGCTCAGGTCATGATCTCAGGGTTTGTGAGTTCAAGCCCCACATCAGGCTCCCTGCTGTCAGCACAGAGCCCACTTTGGATCTTCTGTCCCCCTCTCTCTTTGTTCCTCCCCCACAATAAAACCTAAAAAAAGAATAATTTCTTCCTCTAAGTAACAGAAAAGCAATCAACTTAATCTACTATTGAACGATGCAGGGTTCTTTGTTTCATTTTTCCTAATTACAAAAACAGCAACAAAGAATGAGTGAATGATTCCTCTGCCATGATCCTCACCTCCCTGAAGAGGGCTCAGTCCTGTCCTACAACCTTCAAGCCCCACGCCGCCCTGAGGTGAGTGGTATTTACTCACTTCACTGAGGTTCAGAGAGGCAAGTGTCTGGCCCAGACGCGCACAGCTCGTTGCAGGAGAGGACCAAACCTAGGTATATCTGATGTCTGATCCTGAACCCAGCCCTGAGCCCATCCCTGCAGGCTTGTGCAGCACCCCCACCCTCCCCCCAGCCTGTCCTCCAGTAAAGAGAACTCCAGGATGAAGTGCTAGGGGCCAAGTCACCCGCTAATTTGGGTGACCTTGGGGAAATGACCTTCTACTCTCAGTCTCCACAACTCTAGAATGATCTTTCATTTTTTCATTCACTCATTAAATAACAAGAGTTGAGGGATTCTTTGTGCCAGGCCCCAGGGTCACAACGAGGCAAAGTGCTGTGATGCAGGAAGGCTCTCCCCCCAACCTCTGGACACCGAGGGGTCAGGAAAAGCCTCTGCAGGGAGGAAGGACTGGAGCTGGTAGCTTGGCAAGGACAGGAGGGTGTGCCCACCAAGGGGAGCATGCTCGTGGTGGGTGGGTGGCAATACACCAGAACGCTGGTGATCTGGATCTCTTTTCTGCCACTTTCCATTCATTTTGCCTATTCTAGAATTTTATATTTCAATGAATTTTTGTTTTGAGAGATTTATCTACTCATCATTCATGATGAGTGTGATAGGCTGATGTCCCCCCCCCCCCAATTTATATGTGATGGTATTTGGAGGTGATTAGGTCATGGGGATAAAGCCCTCCTGAATGGGGTTAATGCCTTGTAAAAGAGACCCCAGAGAGATCCCTTCCTGCTTCAGCCAAGTGAGGACACAGAAAAGAGATGTCCATCCATGAACCAGGAAACAAGTTCTCACCAGACAGCAAATCTGTCAGCACGTTGACCATGGACTTCCCAGCCTCCAGAAGTGTGAGATATAAAATTCTGTTGTTTATAAGCCCCCCCCCCACCCCAGTCTGTGGTGTTTTGTTACAGCACCCCTAAGGGAATAGAACAATGAGCTTCAGGATTGTTTTTCAATTTGGGGCTATTACTCCTAAAGCTGCTGTGGATATTTGCATATGAATCTTTGGACATACGTTTTCATTTCTTCTAATTACCTAGGAATGGGATGGCATAAGTTAAATATAACGTTTCAATTTTGAAGAGACTGCCAATCTGTTCTCCAAAATGATGTAGCATTCATATTCCTGGGGACAGTGTGTGCTTGTTTCATTTGCTCGATAGCCTCACAATACTTGGTCTGGTTGGTCTTTCAAATCGTAGCCATTCTACTGGGTGAGGAATGGTGTCTCGCTGTGGTCTGAAGTGGCATCTGCCTAGTGACTAATGATAGTGACCAGTTTTTCTTGCCTTTATGGGCCATCCGTATATGTTCTTTGGTGAAGTGCTTGTTCAAACCTTTTGCCCATTTCTTTTGGGTTGTTTGTCTTATTGTGGAGTTGTAAAAGTTCTTTATATACTCTGGATACGAGTGCTTGGCCAGATATACGTATTGTGAATATTTGCTCCCAGTCTGTGGCTTGCCTTTGAAGTTTCTTACTGGTGTCTTTTGAAGTTCATGCTTGATTTTGTATCAGTAAAATATCCAAAAGAGGGAGAAATCCAGTGCAGGGGTGGTGCTCCAAGCCCAGGAGATCTGGCGTCACTCAGAAATTAGGATGGGGTGAGGCTGAAAGGCCACAGACTCTGACGTCGTGATTCCTGTCTGGGGTTAAGATTTCCACATTGGGGGTCGGGCAGGTAAAGGGCCAGGCAGGCTGGTTTGGGGCTGAACACCGTCCCCTGTTGGCCACTTGCTCTTTCGGACACCTGGGTGCTGGTCTGAGGAGGCCTACACCAAGTTGGGAGAGCACGGCCCCGGGAAGCCTCAGAAGGCTGCCCCCTGTTGGAGGTCACCGGAGCCCATGTGGCAGATGGGTTCCTGAGTTTCCTGGCTTGTTGGCTGGTGGAACCCCTGGGCGCCTGGGTCTCCTACCTGCCCTCCCTCGTTCCTGGACGTCTGAAAGGCTTCCTGTCAGTAGTGCTTCTCTGGAACCACCGCTGCCTCGGGGCTTTCAGATTTAGTTCTTGGAAACTCTGAAGTTTGGGAGGACACACAGAACTGCCCCTGCCCGAGGGAGGGAGATTCCAATGCAGAAGCGGCCCCACCTGGCCCTTGAGTAGCTGGGAGCACGCTGGCCACCCTGAGTTCTCTGCTGCTCTCCCAACCGTGGCCACACAGAGCCTCGCCTGGGCTGGGCCTTGTCCGTGATTCCCTCATTCCCCGGGGAACTGGGGCCCTCTAGCTATGGAAGGTCCTATTACACAGGTAATGTGCGGGACTTTGGGGGTGGACAGCCCCCTCCCAGGATGCCACTGTGGACCGGCAGAACAAGCGTCCTCTCCGGGGTTTAGGGCTTTAGACCGACTCACCAAGGCTGTCATTTTCTCAGGATGGATCCCTCTCCCAGCATGCTTGTGAGGTCAAGGGGCCCCTGGAGACCCAGGGGGCAGGGGTGGGGGGCCTGGTGAGGTGGGTGGTCATTCTAGTTCCCTCACCCCTACAGATGGGGCCTGGAGACTGCTCCCTCTGGGTCTGACTGGGCCTCATCAGTTGGGTTCTCAGGGACACAGAAACAACAAAAGAAGATGGAATTTGGGGCACTTGATCTTCCTCCTGCCCTGACCTGCAGGCATGTTCACCTATGGACTCTTCTAGAATATTTAAGAAAAAAATTTTTTTTTAACGTTTATTTATTTTTGAGAGATAGAGGCAGAGCATGAGCAGAGGAGGGGGAGAGAGAGACACACACACAGAATCCAAAGGAGGCTCCAGGCTCTGAGCTGTTTGTTAGCACAGAGCCCGATGCGGGGCCCAAACTCACGAACCACAAGACCATGACCTGAGCCAAAGTCGGATGCTCAACCGACTGAGCCACCCAGGTGCCCCCCTTCTAGAATATTTTTAAATGCAGAAGAGAAAGACAACCCACATAGAACTACAAAGGAAACCAATTTTATTGAAATACAATGATTAAAATATGTGAGAGTGTGTTATGTGGTGCTTCTTGGTTAATCCATTAGCAGCATAATAATGTCAGTATTTTCAAAACAGAGTAACACAGGGGTGCCTGGGTGGCTCAGTCGGTTGAGCATCTGACTTTGGCTCAGATCACGATCTCGCGGTTTGTGAGTTTGAGCCCCGAGTCGGGCTCTGTGCTGATGGCTCAGAGCCTGGAGCCTGTTTCACATTCTGTGCCTCCTTCTGTCTCTGCCCCTCCCTTGCTCATGCTCTGTCTCTCTCTGTCTCAAAAATAAATAAAACATTTAAAAAAAATTAAAAAAAAACAAACAAAAAACAGAGTAACATAAATGGTATTTGCAGATCCCTGCAATGATTGCAAGGTGATACAATTCCTGCTAGGTTGCTGGCATACGCAATTGAGGAAAACGCTAGATCTCCATTGAAAGTTAATGAAGACAAAGATGTAATTTTTTTTCCAATCCAAGTTTACAACCCCCCTGGATTCTCTCCACAGCTGCCCGGGGGGCCCATGGACGCCAGGTTGAAACCCTGGCACAAAAGAAAAAGAGGGGCAAATCTGAGGACACAGCCATCACGATGGTACAGACATGCAGCATGAAGGTTTCACTGCAAATCCTCCCTGGCGTCAGGCTCATTCCACAGAATTGGCCTCATGCGTCTTGAAAGTCACCTGGCCAGGTGCACAGACATCAGGGGCCACAGATCAAGCCAGGCCAGACTGACAAGAGGCCAGCTTCCCTCGCTTCCTGCCTTCCCATAGGCAGTACCCTCCGTGAGGAGAGTCTGGGCCAAATCAAGTTCCCCAGGTGTTGGAGAACGCACCCTCCCTGACCTCCTATCTACCCTCATCCTGGATCCTGGTCCTCCCTCCTCCCATCCCCTCAAGACGGCCTCAGGGGCCTTTGGATTTCCGCCTGCATCTGCTCCCAGCCCTCTGCATTTCTAGGTCCGGATTTTGGGGTGAGGAAGGGCGTCCTCCTCTGCTGACAGCCCCCTCCTTCTCCTCCTCCTCTTCATTAAAATTTGTTGTTGTTGTTGTTAAAGTTTGTTTATTTATTTTGACAGAGAGAGAGCGGGAGGGGCAGGGAGAGAGGAGAGAGACAGGATCCCCAGCAGGTTCCACACTGTCAGCATGGAGCCTGATGTGGGTTATCAAAATTTTAAAAAATATTTGTAAATGTATGTATGTATGTATGTATTTATATTTGAGAGAGAAAGAGAGAGAGGGAGACACAGAATCCCAAGCAGGTTCCTTGCTGTCAGCACAGAGCCCGACTCAGGGCTCAAACCCACGAACCATGCGATCGTGGCCTGAGCTGAAAATAAGAGTCAGACGCTGAATTGATTGGGCCACCCAGGTGCCCCATCCTTTTCCTCTTCAGACCAGCACTTTTTAATTTTTTTAATTTTTAATTTTTATTTTTGAGAGACAGGGAGAGAGAGACAGAGTGTGAGCAGGGGAGGGGCAGAGAGAGAGAGGGAGACAGAATCCGAAGCAGGCTCCAGGCTCTGAGCTGTCAGCACAGAGCCTGACGCGGGGCTCGAACCACAAACTGTGAGATCATGACCTGAGCCAAAGTCGGACGCGCAACCAACTGAGCCACCCAAGTGCCTCCAGACCAGCACTTCCATGCTTAGTCACCACCAAGAGCTGATGGGCAGGCAGCAGGCAGATTCCTCTGGAGCCTCAGCCTAGCTGAACAATTGCCCTGTGGACATAAATGAACAGTGAGACACAAGCAAGCTTCAGTCTGAATTGTCCCCATTTCCCTGACCCTGGGGACTTTGGAGAAGTATTCCACAGGGACAAAATATCCCCTCTTGGCATGTGATGGGACCACGCTGCCCTGAGCCCTCGCCTTCCATCTTCAGGGATGTAAGGATTGGGACATGTAAGCCATTCTGGAAACTTTACCCCCAGAATTCTAGAGGGAGTTGACTACAACGACCTTGGTGAGTATCCAAAGCAAATGTCAGCACTTCTGTGTTTAGTCTCTTCTCAGATAAAGTGGACCTGGAGGGCCCTCAGCCACCCCTCACCTGGCCAGGTAACTGTAGACACTTCTTCCGTGCCCACCCAGAGAGCCCTTGTGTTGTTTACTTTTCTAGCTAAGCGGAAATGGCGAAAAGAGAAAGATTCATTGTGTATTACATTCAGCCACTGGAGGAAGTGGCCGGGGGCAGGGCCCACAACCACAGGTAGAGATTGTTTCCGGCTCGGGAGGGACAGGTGAGTCTTGCATCGAGGTAAATGCACAGCATGAAGGTGAAGGAGCAGGAGAGAGACACGGAACAGGTAGGCGTGACCCAGATGAGGAGAGCAAGCCTTCCTCCTCAGCTGCCCTTGGCTTTAACACCCATTAAGGTGGATATAACCCCTGTTGTAATGAATACATCTCTCCTTCCCACTGGGGGGGGGGGGTACCTGGGGGAGGCTTAGTCCATTCCTCTCTGGATCCCTGGTCCCCAAGACAGTGCCTGAGCCACTGTGGCATTAAAAAAATAATAGTGATGATGGAGGAAAGAGAGGGAATCAATGAATAATTGAAGTGGAGTTTTATATTTCACTTAACCTTGCCTTCCCTGATCACAGCATGTTTACATATGACCTGTTCAACCTCGTTTTCATTTTAAGGGCCTTATGCTTCTCCTGCTTTTTAAAATTTATTTATTTTTAATGTTTATGAGACAGAGAGAGAGAGAGATGGGGGGGGGGAGAGATTGTCAGGGGGGAGGGGCAGAGAGAAAGGGAGACACAGAATCGAAGCAGGCTCCAGGCTCTGAGCTGTCAGCACAGAGCCCAAGGAGGGGCTTGAACTCACAAACCTGAGATCATGACCTGAGTGGAAGTCTGAGGCTTAACCGACTGAGCCATCCAGGCGCCCCCGCCCCCTTTTGAAAAAAACGTTGTCTTGTAACAGAAGAGTTAAACCTACGTAAATGCATTATGATAATGAATATGTTTGAAGTTACTTTGTCATTGTACTTCATGCTTCCCCCCTGTTTTTCCTTTCCTCTCTTTTGCTATAAAAGTCAAGTGTTTTGTTTTGTTTTTTTTCTTTTCCCCTAGCAACTGCAATGTTATTGCAATGTTATTCTACTGGTGGTTGCGTTAAATTTTTAAAAAAGAAATAAAATATCTGAAAAAAATATATAAAGTTTATGCCCACCGTGGGGCTTAAAATCCCCACCCTGAGATCAAGAGTGGTTCAGCAGCCATTTATCGGGTGTCTACTCTGTGCTGACACAGTCCCAGGGGCTTGAACGGCTAACTGCTAACCCTGAAAATAATAAAAGCTCCCCTTTGACGGACACCCACTATGCGCTCGCCGCAAGCAGTGCTAAGACGCTCACACACAGGGCCTCGCTCCGCTTCCCCGGACTCCGGCAGACGGGGTGTGGTCTTCGTCTTCTCGGCAACCTCCGGCTGGAACCGGAATCTCCGGAGGCGGAGCCTGGGAACCTCTCTTTTAGAAATAAGCTGTTGCGGGGTGTCTCCAGCCTGGGGTGCGCCCTAACTTAAAACACCGGGGTCAGTGCCGCGCGGAACGTGCGCGCAGCCCCTGTAGCCCCGCCCACTCTCCGCACGCGACCCGCCGGGTGAGCGCCGGGGAGGCCGCAGCCGAGGAGCCGCGCGGCGCGTCTCCCCCTCTCTCCGCCGTTCCAGGTGAGTGCGACTGCGGACGTCAACACCCCTGGCCCCCCGACTGCAGGAGGCCGTGGGGTCTGGCAAGCTTTCAGGTCCCGATTCTCTCTTCCGCCGGGACAAACCCGGCTTCAGCGGTAGAGGATTTCACACCTCGCGCCGGGCGGGGGACTTACAAGCCGCAGTGCCGCCTAGTGGTCGTGGTGAGGAATCCCCGCGTCCCTGCGCCCAACCGGAACAGAAATTGGGGGGTTAAATACCGTAAATGAAATTTGCTAAGGGAGCGGAACTTAAACGTTCTCACACACAAAGTAGGTAACACTTACGTGAGGTGACTGATGTGTTTAATTAACTAGGGGGAATTCTTTCACAATGTATACATATATCAAATAACCATGTGTGCTTGAAATATCTTACAGTTTTTAAAAAACACACCTAGTAGGTGGCACCTGATATTCCTCTGTCCCACGACTGGTGGTAATAACAGTCCACTTGATAGAGGTGGTACTTGCCAGATTCTAACACTATAGAGTTTCTCTTATTCCCTATGCGTTTGACGAATGCTTGGTGGGGTGAAACTTTGAGACCATGTAAGATTCCCATTTCTTGCCCCCTTTTACTAGTTTTAGTGTGTACTTTCATAATGTTTCTTGCTAGCATTAATTGTTACTGTGGTGGCTGCCAGTGTTGTTCTTTTTCTTCTCTCTCTCTCTCTTTTTTTTTTTTGATGTTTGAGAGAGAGAGAGAGAGAGAGAGAGAGAGAGAGCAGGGAAGGGGCAGGGAGGGAGAGAGAGAGAGAATCCTAAGCAGGCTCTGTACTGCCAGAGCCTGATGTGGGGCTTGAGCCCCTGAACCGTGAGATCATGACCTGAGCTGAAACCAAGAGTCAGAAGCTTAACCAACTGAGTCACCCAGGTGCCCCTCTTTTTTTTAAGATGAAAAAAAATGTTTTATTTATTTATTTAGAGAGAGAACGAGCAGGGGAGGGGCAGAGAGAGAGGGGGAAAGGGGATCTGAAGTGGCTCTGTGCTCACAGCAGAGAGCCTATGTGGTCTTGAACCCATGAACTATGAGTTCGTGACCTGAGCGGATGATGGACACTTAACTGAGCCATCCAGGAGCCCCTACTTAAAGAATCATTTAAAAGCGGAAGAAGTTATTGCGGAGTTAGTCAATTTCTCCTCTGTTGAAAAGTAGTGGAAGATGAAGGAGACTTCTGGAAGGGGGAATGGGGAGGATGCGCTCCCTTTCAGACCTGTTTGATCTGGGGTGACATTAAAATCTCACGTCTAGTGGGATGGTGGGAAGAGACGGGACCTGGACACTCCAGGTGACACCCATATAGCTCAAGCCCTGCCTATCCTCTCTCAGTGGCCCCCAGAGGCCATCCCCGCTGGATACAGGGTCCTGGGGTATCCGTGGCCTTGACTTGTTCTGTAGGTTTCCCTGAAGAGGGCCGAAATGCAGCAAAGGGGAGTGACCGCCAGATGGCGCTGCCGTGCCCCTTACATTCCTCTCTCCTGGGGCACAGGAACCATGGCCCCCACTTAGCTCCAACATTTATTGGTAATCGCTGCGGCTCATTGATCCCCACTCCGTCCCCGGCACTGCCCCGGCTTCTTCGGGACTTTACTTGATCCTAACGGAGCTTCAGGGGGTAGAGAATCACTGCCGTCCCAGATGAGGACCTGAGGTCAGAGCTGCGTGAGGCCACATAGCTAGCAAGCTCCTGACCCCAAAGCCTGTGTCCACTCCACCTGTCCTGTACCGCTTGCCTCCAGGTATTAAACTTCCATGTTGAAGTTATTTTTCTAGATAATGGGGAGTCACAACAAGAAATCCCACCTCCCCAAAAGCCACCTTTCTATGGTAAAGGGGGGGCTGAGACTTTGGGGGCCACAGGATTTTGACAGCTTGGTCCTTTTCTATTTTTAAGATTTATTAGTCTATTCCATTCTATTCTATTCTATTCTATTCTATTCTATTCTATTCTATTCATAGGCTCCACACCCAACATGTGGCTCTAACTCACAACCCTGAGACTGAGTCACATGCTCTACTGACTAAACTAGCCAGGTACCATCATTGACCACTTGGTCCTTAATTCCCTAACATCCCTCCAAGACTGGGGCTGTGGGTTAGTGTTTGGGTGTCTGACTTCATCACCAGCTGAGGAAGAAAATGGAGCAGGAGACAAACCAGACAGTGAGACATCCAGGGACCTGGGACAGACCCTGGAGGGAAGGGTCCGCTGAGGAAGGGGTGCCTGAGGCGTCCCCACCTCTTCTTAGGCTCCGAAATTACTGGATACCTGATCTGGTAAATTGCTTCCTTTCCTAAAGCCTCAGCTTCCTTATCTGTAAAATGGGATCACTGTTACCAGGCTCTCAGGGCTTGGAGGGACAGAATGAGAATATGTATCAAAGGCTCAGCTACATAGTGACATCAGTGCTAGTAAGAGAGCTTTCCAGGCACCAAGGGGAAAGGGCAGCTATGAGAAGCGTGCCCAAGAAAATTAAGAGGACTTGCAGGAGCGACAGAGGGGTGCCACTGTTCCCGAGTCCAGGCCACATGGGGTGACGGGTTCTTTCAGACCTGCAGAATATGGGGTGACAGTGACATCTCATGTCAAGCGGGCAGGTGGGGAGAGGAAGCAAGAGCCTGGACGTTAATCTGAGATCCTGTTGATGGTGGGAAGAGCCCAGAGAAAGAGGGGCAGAAGGGGGAGATTTGACTTGTGGTCCTGGGAGGAACGGAGAAGTGGGGGCAGGAAACCCGGGGCGGAGAAGCCCACCCAGAAAGCCGAGTGAGATGAGGTCGCCCGAGGCCAAGGAGAATGCGGGAGAATGCGGAGGACGGGAAGTGGCTTCTGGGCTTTGGGAGAGGGGGTGAGGTAGTGGTGCCTGCTGGCCTAGACCATTCATTTCAGAGGCTGGGAAGGGAAGGAGAGAGAGACAAGGGGTGGGGGCGTGGGAAGTCGTTTTTAGCTGGGAAGAGACAAAGCAGTGCAGAAGAAGATAAATAAATGGCGAAGAGGAGGGGGAACCCTCGGAGCAGTCTGGCCGGGGGTGCTAACTGCGTGCAGATGTTACCAAATCAAATCCTGCATTTGACCTCAGTAAGGAACCTTCACAACCGAGTAGCTTCGTTCTGGGAATGCAGACATGGTTCAAGATTCGATAACCTGTGGCCCCTGGGTGGCTGAGTCAGTTAAGTGTCTGGCTCTTGATCTTGGCTCAGGTGATGATCTCATGGTTCATGAGTTCGAGCCCCCTGTTAGGGTTTGCACAGACAGTGTGGAGCCTGCTTGGGATTCTCTGTCTCTCTTGCTCTCTCTGCCCTCCACCCCCCCAATAAATAAACAAATAAACAAACAAACTTAAAAAAATATTTATTCATTTTTGAGAGAGAGAGAGAATGAGCAGGGGAGGGACAGAGAGAGAGAGGGAGACACAGAATCCGAAGCAGGCTTCAGGGGCTCCAGGCTCTGCGCTGTCAGCACAGAGCCAAACACGGGGCTCAAACCCACGAACTGAGAGATCATGACCTGAACCAAAGTCAGACGCTTAACCGACTAAGCCACCCAGGCACCCCAATAAATAAATATTTTTTAAAAATTCGATAACCTATTCATGAATTTTGTTCCATTAATATAGCAAAGGAAAAGAAAAGATCATTTGATATCTATGAAGAAACATTTAATGAAAGTCAAACCACTCCCTATAGAAGCTTTTTTTTTAATGTTTATTTATTTTTGAGAGAGAGAAAGAGTATGAGCAGGGGAGGGACAGAGAGAGAAAGAGACACAGAGTCCAAAGCAGGCTTCAGGCTCTGAGCTATCAGCACAGAGCAGATGTGGGGCTCGAACCCATGGACTGCGAGATCATGACCTGAGCCAAAGTAGGAAGCCCAACCGACTGAGCCACCCAGGCGCCCCAATAGCTTATTTCTTTTTATCACTGAATAATAACCAATTGTATGGATGCCCCACAGTTTATCAAATGAACATTTTAAATTTTACTTATTTTTAAAATGTATTTATTTATTTTTGAGAGAGAGTGAGTGAGCAGGGGAGGGGCAGAGAGAGAAGAGAGACAGGGACAGAGGAGCGAAAGCGGGCTCCGCGAGGACAGCAGAGAGCCTGATGTGGGTCTCAAACCCATGAACCGTGAGATCATGACCTGAGCCAAAGGCGGACGCCTAGCCGACTGAGCCACCCAGGTGCCCCCAAATGAGCATTTTTTTTTAAATAAGAAATCATTTAGAAAGAGGGATGAAGTGTATTTGGTAGAGATGAGGCAGGAAAAAGTGTGTGCGGAGAGGCATCTGATAATGGTGCTGTTGTCCGGTGAGAAGGGAGGCTTGAGCACAGGGGAGGGGCGCCGGGTTGCCTGGAGGGGAGAAGGGCGGTGGAAGGAAGGGCACGACCAGGAGGTACTTAGTGAGCCCTGGGCCTCTGGGTCTTGGGAGAGAAGGCAGAGGCACGACAGGTGCAGGACCAGTTGATATCTTACGTCATGTTGACTTGTGTCTTGAGGAATTTCCTGTGTAGCTCACGGTGGGTCTCAGAGCACCCCTGTCTACCCCTTCCTGGCAGCTGCAGTCTGGAAAAACTTACCACTGAGCCATCATTTTATAAATAAGCCGTGAGCATTTCCCAGTTGGCCCGGGGCTCAGAGCCTGGACATTTAGCACCTTCGGGGCCAAACTGGCAGGCTGCCCATTGCCACCGGTGCCAGGGCAGCTCCAGAAGGCAGCAGAGGTCAGCCCATCGTCCTCAGTTCAGACTCCCAGATTCTATTACAGCCATCTGGTCTACCCTTGGGTTGACCCGTTTTCCAACAGAGAAGGCAGTTTGTTCTTCCTCTGTTAATCTCACACCATTTGCCCCCAGTTCCTTTTATGCTCTGATCATCAATCAGACGGTCTTTTATATGGCCTGTGGTGAGTTTTGCAAGCCTCAGCTCATTTTGGATTTACATCTTGCCAGTAGTTGTTCTAGAGACCCAGCTTAGTGTTGGTATGGTGCCCCTTTCCTGCCTGTTGGCCATGATTCGGTTGATCTGTGACCACCTTAGCATGCCTTAACCCGGGAGGGGACAGTCTGACCACTGGCCCATCAGTGACCCACAGCAGGTGGCAGTGCCTCCTTCATTTAGACTCCAGCGCTCTGACATGTGCAGACCACCCAGAGCCCACCCAGAGTGGGGGATCAGGAGGGGCTCCTTGATGGGCAAAGTGGGTTATCCTTCCTAGTCTTGGGGCTGCCCACCTGTCTCCTTTCTGCTGGTCCTTCGGGAGCCGTGTCTCCTCATTGGGGCTTCTTTCTTTACCACCTGCCACTTGAGATCCTAAACACTTCTCCTCCTGCTGTGGCCAGGGTGGGGGTGGGTCCTATTTGGCCTCATAAGCATGGTCTTTTTTTTTTTTTTTTTAAGTCGCTTGGATCATTTAAAAAATATTATTATTATTATTATTATTATTATTGAGAGAGTCAGAGACAGTGCGAGTGGAAAAGGGACAGAGAGAAGGAGAGAGAATCCCAGGGAGGCTCCTCTATGCCAGCGCAAACCACATCTGGGCTTGAACCCACAAAACCATGAGATTATGACCTGAGTCAAAACAAAGAGTTGGGCGCTCAACCAACTGAGCCACCCAGGTGCCCCTCATTCTTTTTTTTTTTTTTAATGTTTATTTATTTTTGAGAGACAGAGGGAGAGAGAGCGTGAGTGGAGGACAGGCAGAGAGAGAGAGAGAGAGAGACAGAGGATCCAAAGTAGGCCCTGCACTGACAGCACAGAGCCCGATGTGGGGCCCAAACTCACGAACTGTGAGATCATGACCTGAGCCGAAGTCAGACACTTAACCTTCCGAGCCACCCAGGTGCCCCTAGCGTGGTCTCTTTTGACCTGAGGTCACAAAATGTTTCCCTTGTACCAAGCGGGGCTCACATTCATTTCTTGTCAGGCTAAACTTGCCCAGTCAGAGCTGGGAACCAAAAGTGCTTGCAAGCTGTGTGCTGACTTAGGACAAGGATCAGGGTAGGGGAGCCTGGTGGGTAGAGTAAGAGGCCTGTCTGCCAATGCCCTGCTACTGACACTGATGGAGCCTCAGGAACTTGCTCTGGAGAAGCAGGATCCCAGGCCCCACCTTGGAGCAAGATGGAGGCATTGAAATCAAGAATCACCCCCCATGCAAGATTTTGGACTTCTTAAAAATAATTTTCTTAAGTTTATTTATTTATTATTGAGAGAGAGAGAGAGAGAGCACAAGCTGGGGAGAAGCAGAGAGAGAGGGAGACACAGAATCCGAAGCAGGCTCCAGGCTCTGAGCTGTCAGCACAGAGCCCGATGCGGGGCTCAAACCCACAGACAGTGAGATCATGACCTGAGCCAAAGTCAGGTACTTAACTGACTGAGCCACCCAGGCGCCCCTTGGAGTTTTTATTTTGAAATAGTTTTATTTTGTTTTTTTAAATTGTTTATTGTTTTAATTTGAGAGAGCGTGAATTAGGGAGATGGGCACGGGGTGGGGGGAGAGAGAGAGAGAGAGATTGAGAGAGAGAGAGAATCTTAAGCAGGCTCTACACTCTGCATGGAGCTCAGCGTGGGGCTCGATCCCATGATCCTGGGATCGAAATCAAGAGTTGGACGCTGAACTGACTGAGCCACCCAGCCACCCCTATTGTGAAGTAATTGTGTAGATTTACACAACAGTTGCAAAGATAGTTCACAAAATTCCTATACACCCTTCACCCAGCTTCTCCTAATGTTACTATCTTCCATAACCACGGTACATTGATTAGAACGAAGAAATTAGCATTGGTACACTGCCATTAGCTAAACTTCAGACTTTATCCAGATTTCCCCAGGTTTTCCACTGGCATCCTTTTTCTGGTCCAGGATCCCATGTCACATCTAGTCGTCATGTCTCCTTGGTTTCTCCTAATCTGTAACAGTTTCCAGGTCTTTTCTGGTCTTTCATGACATTGACACTTTTGAATAGCATTGAATATTACTAAATAGGTCAGGTGTTTGGGAATTTTGTAGACTATCCCTCATTGTGGGCTTTTCTGATCTTTTCTCATGAGGAAACAGACAGGTTGCGGATTTGGGGAAGAGGACCTCAGAGGTGAAGTGTCCTCGTCACACCCTGTCCGGGCACAGGATATCAGCAAGACCCGCCGATGCTGTATACACACACGCCTGTATCTATTGCGGTCTCTCTCTCTCTGTGTACATATGTGTGTGCAGTTAAGTAAACATAATCCCAGGCTGATATCTCCTCCTCTCACCCGGTACTGTAGGGTTCACTCCAGCAGCTCCTAGCATTTTCCCGGGCTCTTTGACGGCAGTAAGAAATGCTGCACGTTGCAGGAAGGCTTCCATAAGCTGAAGTTCTCGGAGACGCCGGCTTTCATCTGCAGGTGCCCTTGACCTGGCAGATGCTTTGCTACCACACATTGGAGTCCAGGTGAGCTGACACGCTGCTGCAGTGACACTTCTGAGCCCAGGCTGGTGCCTAGATCCGCCCTGAGGCTGCGCGGGATCTAAGGTGACCACTGCTCAGGGGACTGCTTGCTCTGCGCTCGTTGAGGCCTCAGACAAAGGCTGTGAAATCAGGGGGCCAGGCTCAGAAGACCCACGGGGGCTCCCTGTCTTGTTTAATTCATGCTCCCCCCCCCCCCCCCCCCCCCTCCCGTATCAAGGAAAGTAACAGGGACTTAAGCTAGGACAGTGATTTGTTAGAATCTCGGGTGCCTGGGCTCAGATACCAGCGAGCAGGGCGCACGTTCAGGGACAAGGTGTGTCCAGTTCAGCGATGGTGTCGGCCAGCAGGCGAGCTTTACCGTGGCTGTGATCTCCCTTTGCGCTTCATCCTGTGTCGTCACCAGGGAAGACATCTCTGCCCCCACACATCTCCCCTCGTGGGTCCTCGGCCTCCCCTCCGTCAGCCGCCTCTCCCTGCCCACCCTCCGGTCTCTGCCATCTCCTGGAACCGCTGTCTTGCCGATCACGTACAGGTGGCCCTTTCCTTCCAGTCTTTTTCTGAATCTCTTACTCTGTCTGCCCACCCTGTTGCTCTGCCACGAGTCACCTTCTTCCTGCCTCCTGTGGCCTCTCGGCCAATCGAGTTAGGTACCGGTGGCCAGCGCCCTTCTCTGGTCTGTGCTCTCCGGTTGCAACCTCACCAGCTTGGCCAGTTCCTGAACGTGGAGCCCCTGCCTGCACTTGCTCCTTCCTGGTTTGGGGCAGCAAGCCAGGCCCTCCTTGAAATTCCTTCTGTGGCGGTACGATTGGTTTCCATCTCTCCACCGCTGACCTGTGATTCTTTCAAACCTTTGCCTTTCTCTGTCAGTACATCTGGAGAAGCCTTTTCAAGTAGGATTCAAACTCCAGAAGTCATAAAAAGAAAGACTGGCCAACTTGAATAGATGGGAGCATCAGGCGCCTGGGTGGCTCAGTCGGTTAAGCGTCCGACTTCAGCTCAGGTCATGGTCTCGTAGTTCATGGGTTCGAGCCCCACATCGGGCTCTGTGCTGATAGCTCGGAGCCTGGAGCCTGCTTTGGATTCTCTCCCTCTCTCTGCCCCTCCCCCCTGTTCAAGTGCACGCTATTGCTCTCTCTCTCCCAAAAATAAACATTAAGAAAAAGATAGCAGCAAGACTCTGGATGTGAAAACGTCTTGGGCACAACCAGACAATCTAGAAAAGAATACTTACTCCTCTGCTGGTCTGTGATTTTTTTTGGGGGGGGGGGCAGCAGATGAAAGCACTCGATAACCCGGCAGATCAGAGCGGAGGGCTGTCCATAGGGAGACAGTGATTACTGGACAGAGAAGGGAACTAAGTGTGTCGACAAATCATGGCCAGAACCCTTGCTCACACTGTCCAGAGGTACAGGAGACAGCAGAGCAAGACCTATCAGCAGCTACCACAAGCAAGGCACATTGTAGCTCCTCCCACTGAGAGGATGGGGGGCAGAAATGCTCGCACTGCCCTCATGGCACCTTGTCTTCTTATACCGTAGATTCCACAGTAAGTTATGCCGGCAGCCACTTTAGGGCCAAGCTTACCTGCATAAACAGATTTTCTTGTTAAGAAGATACAACCCATCCTGGATTCTCTTGCCCATCCTCGGCCACCAACAGAATGGCGGCTTTATCTCATCACTTCGGGTGAGCCTCCCTGGACTCCTTGCACGGGTCAAGCTCATATCACAAAGGGATGGTCTCCTTAATACACCAAGAACTACTAGAAGTCAGTAAGAAAAAGACGATCCATCAGTTTAATAGAAAAATGGTCAATATATGATTAGAAAAGCAAACAAATCATTCTTAAATATATGAAAGAAACTCAATCTCACTCATAAGAATGACATGGAGCTATTTTTTGACTTATCAAAATTAGCATAAATCAAAAAGTTTTATAGGATACACATTTGATAGGTATTTGTGTTTTGCTCCTAATTCCAGTGTGTGTGTGTGTGTGTGTGTGTGTGTGCGGGGGGGGGGGGGGGGGGGACCGGGAGCTCCCCAAGCCAGCAAGCAATGCTCAGACACCAGCTGGGTGTCCTACAATTCCACTCAGTTCTGACACTGTGCACCCACAGGTGCAGGGTTCAGTCCTAGAAGACTCCCCTCCTCTTCAGACACCAATCACAAGCCCGGGTTGCTACCTATGCTTCTGACCGACTGGCTTTTAATCAGAGGTCCCTACTAACCCTTCCTTGAGTTCGATTCATTTGCTAGAATGGCTCACAGAACTCAGAAAACCTGTTAACTCACCAGATTATCGAGGAATTGAAGGATATGAATCAACAGCCAGATAACGAGATACGTAGGGCAAATTCTGTGCCAAAGGAGCTTCTGTCCCTGAGGAGTCTGGGACCGACATTCCTGGCTCCCCAGGAAGCATCCCCAGCTTGGAAACTTTCCAAAGCCCCACCTTTTTGGGGTTTATGGTGGCCTCCTACAGAGTTGCGATTGATCAAATCCTTGGCCTTTGGTGATCAGCCCCCAGCCTCTTTCCCTCCCTGGAGGCCACGTATTCACATTGGTTTCCCAGGCAACCAGCCCTCAGATTTAGGTGCTTTCCTAAAGCCGCTCATTAACATACCCCAGAAAAGGGTTTGTGAATAACAAGACACCCATTCACCTTTGTGGCTGTGAATAGATTTCAGGAACTGAGGACAAAGACTGAGGGTCATACCAAAAGATGCTCCCATCACTCTTACTGCTGAGCAAATTCCAAAGGTTTTGGGAGCTACGAGCCAAGAGCGAAACCCAAACATATATGCAAAATATGTTTTGGTTGTCTGAATGACCAAATATATATATATTTCTTATAAATCACAATATCATGGTGCGGCTGTGAGGAAACAGGCACATCACTGGTAAGCGTGTAAGCTGATGAGAAATTTGGCCTTGATTATCAAGTCCTTCTACTCTGACCCTGCCTAGCAGTTCCGCTCCCGGGGATTTATCCTGCAGAGACTGTACATGTGCAAAATGATAGAGATATACGCAAGTTAGTTATTGCAGGTTTCTTCCGATTAGCAAAAGATTAGAAATAAACCAAATGTGCATTATATAAAGGGAACTGGCTAAAAGAATTGTACATCCATGTGAGAAGCAAGTGAGATGATTTATTTTCAGAAATACCAAATGAAAGTTGTGCTGTCTAGTTAACGGTAGGTTTACATATTGGAAATATGTATGAGCCCCCCTCCCCCACCTCAGTGGAGTCCCAAACCCTCAGACACTTCACTTCCTGGTTCTTCTTCCCCCTCTTCATTTAGTAGGCTTGTTTTTCGAGGGCTTTGCCTGAGTATGTGCCAAAGAACTGAAGTCTGTGCACCACCTCAAGGAATGTATTTTTGGCCTTACCTGGGCATAGGCTACTTCTGGGTAAGGCTGTAAGCCCTGTAGTACTCAGCCAATGAGGAATCAAGGGAGGGGCTTGCCTCTGTAATGCTCATCCAATGAGGAATCAGGGGAGGGACTTGCATGCTAGGAGATACATTGCCTGCTGTAATTTCCCTGAGTGTGCCTGTCCATCAGACACCCTCTCTTGCAAGAATGTTGAGTAAAGCCTGGCTTCACTGTATTCCGAGTCTCTGAATCCGCCTTTGATTGGGTCCGTGGGCCTATTTCTCACAATCCGTGCGCTCTGCCCTGCAACGTTTACACTTTTTGTTCTCTTCTTTAACAGGATTGAATATATCTTAGCTCCAAACTCAGAATGGTATTTAATGGAGACTGTTAGATGCATTCCCGCCAAGTCAGGAGCAAAAGCAAAAGCCCACTAGTAGCAATATGATTTAAGAATGTACTGGAGGGGCGCCTGGTTGGCTCAGTCGGTTAAGCGTCCGACTCTTGATTTCAGCTCAGGTCGTGATCTCATAGTTGTGGGATCGAGCCCTGTGTTGAGCTTCATGCCGGGCATGGAGGCTGCTTGGGATTCTCTCTTCTCTCTCTCTCTCTCTCTCTGTCTCTGTCTCTGTCTCTGTCTCTCTCTCTGCCTGTCCCTGGCTTGCTTGCACGTGTGTGCATGCTCTCTCGCAAAATAAATAGTTAAAAATAAAATATTAAGAAATAATAAAAATAAAATTCTTAAAAAAAGAAAACGAATGTACTGTAGGTGCTAACCAGTGCAGTCTGGGAAGAGAAGAGAGAGATATACAAATCTGAAAGGAGAAAGGAACCCTTTCACTATTAGAAAATAAGATTATCCGCATCCCTGGAAAATCCAAGCGAATCATCCGAACAACTACTACAAGCAGCAAGAATTCATGAATCCCCAGTGTACAAAACTCAAACACAGAAATCAGCAGCCTCACGCCCCGCTTCAGGGTGGTGGCCCATCCACAAGACCAGGGAAGCCCTGTCGCACAATCCCCGTAGCTGCACTTCAGTTGCTGTAAAATGAGTTCTTTGGGCAGAAGCAGTGCTGTGCAGAATACCACCATGACTAAGGCATTTTGTTCATCCGCTTTTGGCAAAGGTTCTTTGGGCAGCCAGTATCTGTGGGTGTCCGCTTCAACTCAGCCCCTGAGACAAGGGAGTGGCCCCTGCTATCACAGAACCCACCCCCAGCAGGAGGAACAGACAAGGGCACTGGCATGTGCCCAGCGCTATAGGAATGCAAGGAGTCTGTAATTCAGGCGGGAGGGGACCAGGAGGGCTCCCTGGAGGAAGCAAAATCGGAAGGGTGATAGAGGTGGGCAAAGGATGGAGGGGGGGTGGTTTCCAACAGCAGGCAGGAAGAACAAGGGTGTATCTGGGGCACCCTAGGAACTCAGTCTGGCCAAAATATGACCTAGGAGGGCACTAACTGAAGAAATACGGGCAGCCCTTCAGTCAGCAGTGTTGGGCTCAGTCGAGTTGATGTGAAATGTTGGGGTTCGAGAGTGAATGGTCAAGAAAGAATTCTTGAGGCATCTTTGGTGCAAAAAGGTGGATTAATTAAAGCACGGGGACAGGACCTGTGGCTACAGCTGCACTGGGGGCGTGACTGACTGTAAACTTTCAAGTGAGGACGGGTTTAGGGAGAGCGTTAAATCTCTAAGGAATTTGGAGGCAAGGTTTCCAGGACCTCGAGGGGCTGGCTTCTGTTAGGATACGGTTATTTACTCCTGTCTAGTAAAACCTCAGTCGTGAGACCCTGCAGGTGTGCATCAGTGGGCCATCTGTTTGGAGGGCTAGCATGTATCTGAGGGCGGGGGTAGAGATAAAGGAAGCTTTTATATATTATATGAAGTTATTATAGAAAAGTTTATGTATTTTTTTATGTATTAAAGAAGACTTAGAGGATCCTGGAGGTCGGGCCAATGGCGAGCTAAGGTTGCCTTTTGCCTCTGGCAAAGTATTAACTTGAGGCAGCTGCATTCCCAGAGGAAGGCCACTCTGTCTCAGGCACTTGTCAGCCGGCTGCAAAGGGTATTTCTTTCTTTCTTTTCTTCTACATTTCTTTTACCTTGTTCTCCACATCAGAGCAAGCCACTATTTGGGGTGGGACTGTGGAGGCTTGGGGGGGGGGGGCGGTGGGAACACACTGATTACATGAGGGGAAGACACTGGGGGGGCTAGGGAGACGTCAGCACGTGGGAAGGAGGGCAGGAGGCCCCTCTGAGACTGTGGTCCCAACCTTGGCTGCCTGTTGAAAGTCTCCCAAGAAGCACCATGCTGGGGGGCGGGGGGCAGGCGCCAGGGGGGGGGGGGGGGGGGGGGGGGGGGTAGGGACCGCTGGCCATTCTGTCACATGGGAGGGGCCAGCCCCCTAGCTTTTGAAATGAAGGGGCTTGGAGGTCAAAAGGGCCAAGTGGGAACCATCAAGAGACAGAAGGTGTGCATGGGGTCGGGTGGGGGAAGAGTAAGGCATACACACAGCTGAATTAGTGACAGCAATGAGGGGGCCAGGACCACAGCCTGGGGGCGGGGTTGGGGAGCAGGAGCTGGGCACGGCGGACACTTCAAGGAGGGAGAAGAGAACTGAGAAAACAGATCATGGGGGTGGGGGACCAGCATGTAGTCAGCCTCTGTAGGACCCCCACCACCTTCCAGGAACCTTCCTGAAGGGGAGCAAGAGTGGTCTGGGGAGGGCAGAATGAGGCCAAGGCTGAGACAGGCCTCTGGCTCTTGGGGCGTCAACGTTAGCCATCCTCCAGCCGGGGACAGGAGGAAGATCTGCCGGCTGCGGAACATCTGGTTGGTCCACCTGCCTTCTTGGGCTCGTGGTCTGGACCTCCTTGATTCAGGTTTCTCTGTCCGTTCGGGTTGCTGATTGAGAGTGTGGTCGGTGGAGGGGTGCTCTGAGCCCCTGCCTGCCCGGATGGAGGTCAAGGTAGCGATCAGGTCAGTCCCTGGGTACAAACCTCATTGTCTGGGTTTGCTGGCTGGGGTGATGTGTAGAGACTTGGACGCTTTGCTCTCAGGGTGGGAATTCGCTTCCTGCAAAGCCAGTGCAGAGGCTCTGACGAGGTGATGGGCTACTGTAGACAGAATAATCTGGGCAGATATTCGTGGTTGTGGAACCCGCATGGTGTGGTCTGGGGTTGGAAGGATGGCGGGGGATTAGGGGAAGGATATAAACGTCACCCCGCCAGCACACGACTATGCCCTCTTGCCCCTTACTGGGGCCTCAGGGGAAGCTACCCTGCTTGCTTTCTCTTGATTCTCTGTGGCCGGCTGGGTGGGCCTCTCCCCCACGGGGACCACCCTGCAGCAGCAGGGGTCAGCATGTAGCCAGAGGGCCTGGGTCTACTCTGGGCACGACCGTGTGCCATCAATCCAAGGAAGGCCTGCACACTAGGTGAGCCACAGCCTCCCTGCATGAGGAGGTTTGGAACTCGGGGCTCAGCCGGCCCAAGGTCAACCTCCATCTCTGTCCTTACAAGACACATGACTTTGTGCAAGTTGCTGTTTCATCTGTAAACAGGGGACCATAACAATCTCTCCACAGGGCCGCTGGGAGACTAAGCGAAGCGTGTGTACGAAGTGATCCCAGCGCCTCATGCGACAAACTGTTCATCAACTGGGACCATTTACTGCACGCGGTGGCAGCCTCACCGCAGGAACGCCTCCGGCACGGAGCCCACCGCTCCCACGTCTGCCCTTGCAGAGTCCGGGTGAGAGAGGGTTACCTGCCCGCCGGCCCGGGCACCCGCCGACTGCATTCGAGCCCCAAATCCTCCAGGAGGCCTTGCTTCTTCCCCGGCCTTCCTGGGATGCCACAGCCCCCCAGAGTGGCCCCACGGCACTCTGCACGCCTGCCTTTGCACCCCACTTGCTGTGTCCTGGGGCTTCTCCCCTGCCGACTGTGAGCTCCGGGAGGGAACCGCCTCAGGCTTTCTGTTCGTCTCTACCACGTGCACCGCACTGCTCAGGCTCCCAGGCAGGAGGCCAGTGTTGGAGGAACATTCTGAGGTCTGCAGAAGCCAACTGTGGACTCTGTTCTTTTGCAGCAGACACGTCAGAGAGCTGTACTTTTATGAGTTGCGGGGGTGGAGATGATTATTTGTCCGGGACATTTGAACCTGAGTCAGAATGGTCTTAGAGGGCAGTTCAGCGTCAGGGTCATGTGGAACTAGGCCCGGGGGACACTTTCGACTGGCACCACACAGGACTGTAGCTCAGGGAAAGCGGACCCAGGGCCCAGGGGCAGAGACAAAGGGAGATGAGAAATACCCAAATGCAGAGGCCATCCAGGTGGCCAGGGGACGGAGCTCAAAGAAAAGCAAAAACTAAATGGATTTAGTTCCATTGGCCTCTGGCAAACCGAGTAGATGCGTCTCCTGGATGTGGATTTGCACTCCCTGCCCGTAATGCGTTTCCCAGCACGGCTGTCCGTGGACTGATGGAATGCCTATTTACCAGCATGGCATCCTGCATAGTACTTTTAATTAAAAAAACTCATTTCACAGCAAATGAAGTCAGGCAATGGACTTGTGATCACGTAACTCACGGGTTTTTACCGCATCCCTCACCGCGCTGAAACAGCTGGATAAATAGAAGAGTGAAATGGCCCATGGAAGACTCAGCTACAATGCCATGGGGACACAACATCCTGAAAGGGCAGAGTTCTGCCTTTTTTTCCCTCCGAAGGTTTTTTTTTTTGAGAGAGAGAAATCTGGAACACTTCACAAATTTGCGTGTCAGCCTCGCACAGGGCCCGTGCTCATCTCTGCATCGTTCCAATTTTAGGATAGGTGCTGCCGAAGCGAGCACGGGGCAGAGTTCTACCTTAAAGGCTGCGGTATATGCTTTGCCTTTACTACTCTCCCCCAACCAGAATTCATGGGTCCAGGAATCCAGGGATGGGAGTGGGAGTGGCTCCTCTCGCGGGTCCACTCAAAGTGGCTCTGCTGACTTGGAGATTTTGGTTTTCAGAGCAGGAATGTTTCTACCAGGGAACACAGCAATGGTTCCATTTTTTTTTTTTTTTTTAATTTATTTATTTTGAGAGAGAGAGAGTGCGTGCATGCACATGCGCACAGCTGGGGAGGGGCAGAGAGGAGAGACAGAAGCCCAAGCAGTCTCCGTGCCATCAGTGCGGAGCCCGAAGCGGGGCTCGAACTCACGAACTGTGAGATCATGACCTGAGCCAATTCAGGAGTCAGACGCATACAGGCTGAGCCACCCAGGCGCCCAGCGATGGCTCCATTGGGTTGCATATTGAGGCTCACCTGGCTATCTGGGGCTCATCAGGACACTGAACCAACAAGCTAGTATGGGGATTAGTCTACTGGCTGAGAGTATTACCGAGGGAAGTCTGGGTGCTGCGATACAACAGGAGCAGGGAAGACCGTGGCTGGAACCTAGAAAATCCTGTAGGTCCCTCTCAGAAATAGCAACGATGAATGAAAAACTAAAAAAAAATAAAGGCAGGACAATTAATTCAGACCCTTTAGGAATGAAGCTTTGGATCAACCATGCCAAAAGAATTCTGACCGGCTGAGATCCTCCTGGCTGAGGGCAAAGGAAATAGAGAGCAGGTAGTGGAAACAGTGGTTATAAATATCACTCCAGCTTCACAACACACTCTACATATTCTTTCTGGATTGTTCTGTGTGTTCACACACACACACACACACACACGTTCCTTTTCACTCCTCATTATCTCATGCTGTTTCTGTTGGAAGCTAACTTTGCCATGTAGTCTACTTTTCCCCATTTTTTTTTTTTTTTAATTTTTAGAGCAAGAGAATGGGGGAGAGGGGCGGAGGAGAGAGAGAGGGAGGGAGGGAGGGAGGGAGGGAGAGAGAATCATACGCAGGCTCCACATTCAGCACAGAGCCTGATGTGGGGCTTGGTCCCACGACTCTGGGATCATGACCTTAGCCAAAATCAACAGATGGATACCCGACTGACTGAGCCCCCCAGGCGCCCCTACCGTGTAGGGCTTAGGTCTCATTCTGTTATCCTATATTCTCCTCAGACAAGACTGTGACTGGATGGGAGGAATCGACATGGCCGAGATCCATACATTGATTGTTGGGTTTTACATTTCCTTAGTTTGGGAGAGAGTGCGTCCATCTTCTTAAAATCAGTTACATCTTGGGCAGAAACAGTGAGTAGCTTTTGTGATCGTATTAAAGCTCAAATGTATGTCAAGGGGTGTGTACAGATGCTGTGTGGCTAAAGGGGAAGGCCGTACCAATTATTAAACTCTTCTCAGCCTCACGCCCAGTATTTTTAACTGTTTGTGTGATGCTGGGCACGGAACTCTGCTGACATTTCTGCTCTGCCAGCTGGCATCCCATTGGGCCTCTCCAGCAGGATGCACCCGAGGGAGGCCTCAGTGCCGGAGGAAGAAAAGGGACCTGTTCCCTCCTGTCCCCATCAGCATCACCCCTGTTCAGCAGCAGCAGCAGCACATTCCCAGAGCCACAGCCAGACCGAGTCGTCACTTCTGACCCCTCTGACCCCCCCGGAGCCACTCTGTTGTGCCCCAGCGACACCAGCACCGGGCGAGCACCCATCCGGAGGCAGCCCTTCCTGGAGTTGCTGCTTCCTGGTTCTTCCACTGTCAAAAATCCTATCCTATTGTTAACATGACTTGCGTGGGTTCTGTCTTCTATTTGGACCATGACTGACAGACACAGGAAGCTTCTATCTATTGAAACGGAGTCCCAAGACTGTATCGTTTAAATCCTTCATCAACAATGACTGAGGCTCTGCAACGTCTCTTTCTCCCATGGTTTTTCACACGGGCACTTGGGGATTTCCTCAAATTCTAATCCTTTGAATTTCCTTCTGTTCCAATATTCCTCACCCCAAGTTGAGAATTAAAATAAACTGTATTTAGATATTAAAATTTTGAATTGAGAATATTTTTAGAACACATGTCAAGGATACTGCATCGTCTGAACTGTCCTACACGTTTTGTTCCGGAATGGACTTAAAAGAGCCACGCACGCAAGAGCAGAATTCGCAGCAACCACCGCCAGTGCCCCCATTTCCCTTCATTAAGAGTCCACAACCTGGTTATTGCGGATAGTTTTCATTTATTACTGCAGTAGACAATCGCTCTGAAAGTGCAACACTAAATCACTTTGTCACAGCCTCTGCCCCTCCACTGGCAAATTCTTGGAAGTTCATTCTTGGAGCATCGCGGACCACAAGCTTCTCTCTAGGTGGATAATTATTGCCACTGCCAAGGTCACAGGAAAAAAAAAAAACCCACACACATGAATAGAAGGATAAAATGAGAAGAGCCCTCGAGAGTAGGGGCCAATTTCAAACGGGAAATCCAGCAGAGGGGTCAGGGGACAACAGCCCACCTGTGCAAAGTGGAAGGTGACTCCCCATCTCCAGGCAGCAACCTACCATGTTAGTGAGGTTGGTCTGGGCACACCTTTTGCCCACTTTGTCCCCAGAGTAGGTGATCCCATAACCACTGCCGTGTCATACTGCAGTGTAGCAGAGGCCCATGGAGTCAAAAGGAAGTAAAAGGACCTCTCAAGCCAGTTTGGAAAATGGGTGCTTTGGCTAAACTGACTCTTCAACCTCCCGCTTAAAACTGCTGGACAGAATATCCGGGAGAGCCCTGCGGGTAGGACACTGCCTGAGAGAAATAACTCTTGTTCTGACCAGCACAGGGCCAGCATCTTTTGATGGGAAAAGATAACTTTCAAATACTGCAATGCCAAGGAAGAAGGAAAACATGAGCAGTTCTAGAAAACACGAGAGATTAAAAAATCTGAACGAGACAAAAAAAAAAAAAAAAAAAAAGCGCAAAACTATGGACAGTACACCCAAGCACTCAGCCTGACAGAACCCTCCCTCACGAACACATCACACACATACGCACCTGCTTGCACACACACAACAGGTAGATGCCCCAAGGAGGGCAAATCCAAATGTCTGCTCTCTTTGGAATTCTCATGGCAAATCTGAGTGTAGGCAAACGTGAAGCCCTTCCTGGGGTCTAGACAAATACTCAGGAGGCAGCCTTCGCTCCCCATTTTAGCCAATGTTGCTCCTCTGTTTGCCTGAGCCCTTCACAATTATCTGGGCACTACAATTCATTCTTCATACTCCTGGAGTTTAAATCATGGCTAGATCTTCTTATCCGATCTAACTTCACCTGTAATGGAAGCACCTCCCTTTTGGCTCCTGCACTCCCATTCTTTCGGGAAAAAGCATCCCAAGACAGTGGTAATTAGAGGGGGTTCAGGACTTGGAAAGTAGGAAGAGAGTAATATAAATACAATAAGGAAACGCCGATTACTCTCACAGGACTTCTCTGAGACCAGGTGGCGAAGGCCCTGGCCGGCAAGGACAGGTTTTAGGAGAGGCCTTAATTTAAGGTACTGCGATCTCTGCTCACAAGAGCCAAGTAAGACAGCGCTCCCTGCAGGCTGCTGTGGGACTCGTACTCAGTACTGATTTCAATCCTAGGTGCTCTTTTGACCTCTCTGACTTCAGTCCTTCTGGAGTCAGATCACCAGGCTTCTCTGATGCCTGACTGGTCTTTTTTAAAGCATGCTTGCAGTGGCCTGTCAGAGGTTTCTGTCTGGACATCATGGGTCAGCACGCATTACTAGCATTATCTACCAGGTGACAAGGACCGAAAGCAGGTCTCCTCAACCACTGCAGACAGGCACAGCCATGCAAAGAAAGCCACCCATCACGGTCACCTTCTCTTCGGATGCCCCAGTTTTGGGATCATAGAATTTACCATATTAAGTGTTCACACTGGGCAACAACCAAGCTTTCGCTTCCCTTCCTCAACGAGGGTCGTGCAACAGGGTGGACACGCAGGCCCTGCTCATCTGGTTTCAGACATTGCCCTCAGCTCCAAATCCTGCACTTGGAACCGCTATTATAACCTAGCTCCTAATCAGACTGGATTCTGCGCCAGTTTGATTTACCAAGGCATACCTTCTGAGCTGCCTCAGTGAAACCAGTGTGGCCCACTGGATTAAAATTCTAAGTGCAGCAGTGCCTAAGAAGAAAGAGTCCCACAGGAGGGTAGAACTGGAGGGCATAAGGCAGGAGACTATACAAAATCAGTTAACACATTTTCAGGAAATGGTGGGCTTGGGGGAAAAGGGGAGAGAAATAAACAAAATGGCCCAATAACTTAATGGCAGAGCTAGAAGAGAGCATTTATAGCCATTCCGGGACTCTCCAACAAAAAGCTTTTCCTGGATGCACAGACACTCATAATACTGACAACTCTCGGTCGACAGCTCTGGCTTGTACACGTGGTCACGATGCCCTTCGTACAGCAGAGGAGAGCACACAGAACGCCCGACAGGCATCTGGACCGCACACAGCGAAACAAAAGGCTGAACTCCACCCCCCCCACAGAACCCCATTAAAAAAGAAGTTTGTCTATTACAAAGTCACGTTTTCTGTTTTTCCGCTTTATAAAGTCAGCGATGCTGGAGGGTGTCTAGCGGAATCTGTCCTCCAGGAATGAGTGCAAAAGGGGAGCACACGGCTCAGGGACGTCCCTTCAGTGAGCAGATGGAAGGACCGGCTGGAGACCTCCCATCCATTTCGGACAAACGCACACATACAGAAAAGGATTATTGCCAGCTTGTGTACTTTCACAATGTGATTTTTGTATTTCGAAAGCTTGAATTGTCCCTGAAAGAAAAAAATGGGAGAAAACAGAGCATTCAATACACAGATCTTCTATAGGCAACAGCACACATATGGGGCAGGGGATGGGAGTGGGGGTGGAGGCCTGAACTCCGCTGCTCCAGGGCCCTCCTGATAGATATACCTACCCCAGAACTTCCCTTCCTTGCTAATCTAATGCCAACATAGCAAACCGCCTCCTGAGTCCCTTTGAACACTTCAACTCAGCTATTTTCAAGAGCCAAAAATTAGAAACAACCCAAATACCTATAAAAAGGGCACTGGTTAAATATGAATATTATGGCACGTTCATCCAATGGGACACTTGTGCAGCTTAAAAACAACAAGCCAAGGAAGCTCACACTAATATGGAAAGCTCTCCAGGAGAAACTGAGAAGGGGCAAAACAGTGTGTGCCCATAGTACGCCACGTTTTGTGTAAGTGGGGGTGGGGGAAATAAGGTCAGAGTTCACATTGCTTGTATGGACATTGAGTCTATAAGGCTATACAAGAAACCAACAACAATTTGTTACGTGGGGCAGCAGACGGGGGAAGGGGGGGGAGCACAGCAGAGTCTGAGCAGATAGAGTGAGAGTGGGAGGGAAACCCCTTTCTTTCGCACACACAAACACACACATACATTAAAAAAAAAAAATCCAGGGGCGCCTGGGTGGCTCAGTCGGTTGGGCGTCCGACTTCGGCTCAGGTCATGATCTCATGGTCTGTGGGTTCGAGCCCCACATCGGGCTCTGTGCTGACTGCTCAGAGCCTGGAGCCTGTTTCGGATTCTGTGTCTCCCTCTCTCTCTCTGACCCTCCCCCGTTCATGCTCTGTCTCTCTCTGTCTCAAAAATAAATAAACGTTAAAAAAAATTAAAAAAAAAAAAAGAAAAAAAAATCCATGTGATTGTATCACGTATTTTTTTAAAAAATCAACCAACCAACCGAAAAATCTTCAGTTCAAAACTTATCGCTCCTTATAAAAGGGTGTTCCACGAAGTGAAATCTGAGTACCCTTAAGACACTCAGCTAGAATTCTTGAAAGAGAAGCATGGATGTATGTGACACATCATCAGAGGCGTCCTCTCAGTTGCCTTCTACTGGATGTGGGCAGGTTGGCCACCCACTAGAAACCTTTCCTGCTCCACACTAGAAATCCAACATCTCAGCAGCCCACACTGCCATTTGAATCCCCCAGTCTCAGGGCTACGAAGGGCCTTAAAGGCCCTCTGCTGTAGCCCAGAGCTTCAGACTTTCAAATACCTGAAATTCTGAAACAGGAATTCTCATTAACCTGATTTTTGAATCATTACTTCCCTTTAGTTTTGATAGGACATCCTAGAAGCTTTAGCTTTAACTGACCATCTTAATATTGCTACAATTTATTGGGCATACGGCTGTCAGTCTGGGGTAATTCTGAAAGAATATGCTCAGCCTAGACAAATGGCAGTTTCCAGTTACCAACTGGCTACCAGACTCTCCCCTGTGATGGCGGTCGGCTGCCTTCACTACCCAAGATGAATGACTGTAGACAAGTACACTGAGAGGGGAAACTGGAGGCGAACTCTGTCTGGGAAGAAACCGACATTATCTCAATAGTCCACTGGTATTTTTATAACTGGACGCATGACTATGTAGCTCATTTATCAATGGCTACTGAGTATTTCGATCTAAGGAGGGGAAGACTGAAGATGAAGAAAACTTAATGGGGTGATCATCTTTTTTAAAAGGGCTTTCACAAGGACAGATCCCACCGAGGCGCCACCAGTAACTAGCAAAGGATGATAAGGAACATTTCTGACTATAAAACAGAGAAAAGCAAGCGTAAGGGCCATGTGTGTGTGATCTCCCAGTCCCTTGGGGATGATGCGCTGTACTACTGAGACTACGTGTCAGAGAACCTCTCTAATAACACAGGAGTGGTTAGGAAGGAACAGTCTGCTCTGTTCCATTTCTTCCCTCTGCCCTCTACCCAGTTCCCTCTCTCCCCACAGAGCAAAAGTCAACCAGCAGGGGAAAATGAGTGAATAGAAAGGCAGGGTGTGGGAAGGTAGAACCACAGAATTTTCTAACAGTGGGAGAATGATCTGTCTTTGGAGTAAGAGAGACAGCAGGCAAGTGTCTGGACCCAGCCTTTTCATCCATTAGTGATACAGAAGAGAGAACTTTCTGGACAACTCATCACTGTAAACAGGTCACCTCTATCTTTTGGAAGAGTCCCTGTACTGTGCTGGGGTTGGGCCACAAACAAATTCTCTCTGTGGCAGGTAAACTGAAGAGCTCTACAACACTTTCCCATCTAGATGTTTACTATTTATTCTAATTATTTCTGTCCTAGATCTCTTCACGGTCAGAAAATCTAAGAAATCACAATTATTCTAAGGTTTATTTGTAATGTGGAAAAGGGGAGAAGAATAAGAAGCCAGGATAATCTAGCTAAGTTCCCCCAGAGTTTGATTTAAAGGAAAACAAAGAGCAACGAGAATGGGTGACAGGCTGCTGACAATGACAATGACAGGCTAGTGGCAGCTGGTGGCTCTGGTCCAGCTTCTCTAAAAAAAAAAAAAAAAAAGTGGGCTGAGAACAGCTCGGTGCCAGATGTCGTCTGAGGAATGTGTTCATCTCAGACCAGCTGAGAACTAATCCTTGGTTATGTCCATTATCCCAGGCTGCAGTGCCAGAGAGATTAAGAGACAGAAAAAGGAAGAAGGAAGAAAGACAAAAGGGAGTGGCAGGTCACAGGCAACGTTTAATTTTTCAAAAAAGATGGGCTTCTGTTCTCATAAAAGCAAACTATAATTTAGAAAATCCAGAGTGAGCTCCTAAAAGCTAGCCCCTCTAGCCACCTAGCAATGTTGTGATGGAGCATGGGCGACCGGGAAGGCTTTTCTGTTGTTTTCGTTTTTTCAAGAGACCTTTTAGAAGGAAATAAAAATTTTACATCCTCATCTATGAATTTATGAAATAAAAATATAAATTATATATAAATATATTGAGCCCAGTGTATTGATTTAAAGGGGCTTTTCAGACATCAGTTTTTCCCTGTATCTTAATTTATCCCAGAGGATTTTTACACTCCAGGGCACAGGACACAGGAGCTAAAAGACCCACAATGCTAGAGAGGGGTCAAAAAGAACCTTTCTCGGGGCGCCCAGGTGGCTCAGTTGGTTAAACCTCCAACTTCAGCTCAGGTCATGATCTCACGGTTCATGGGTTCGAGCCCCACATCAGGCTCTGTGCTGATAGCTTGGAACCTGGAGCCTGCTTCGGATTCTATGTCTCCCTCTCTCTCTGCCCCTCCCCTGCTTGCACAGTCTCTCTCTAAAATACATTAAAAAATTAAAAAGACCTTTCTCTACTGGATGACTCTTTATCCTGATAGCAGGACAGAAATACCAGCGCCCCATCCAAACTGGCTTCCAGCTTCACATTCCCAGGCATTTGGGGGGAAAACTGTTACCCAAATACTCTGTAACAGCTTTCTAATCTGCTCTGCCATTTCGTACTTCTCTAGAAAGGACAATTTCCAACTCCGGGAAGAATAAGCTGAGGTTGAGGCAAGCTCCTGAGGGTGGATAACACAGGAGCAAGGTGGTTGGTTCCTCAAAGGAATGCCTCTCCATTCTTGCAGGAAGTGGCCACAGTGATTCCGGGTCCTCAAGGGAAAACTGCGAGCTGAGCCACCGAGTAGGAGCCCTACCTGACTCTCTGCTCTGGAGGGGGATCTGAGAGTGCACTCACAAATCAGCCTACAGGCTTCCGTACAGTCTTCAGAGGAACATTCTCTGGCTATCAGCTGTCCACCACAGGCCATCTCTGGCTTCCACCCCTCTCCCTCCCTGTATATTAAATAAAACTACAAACCCTTCCTAGGTTCAGTGGGGCAAGTTTCCATCTCTAATCTCCCACTGAGGGCCAACTTCATTCCGCAACAACACAGATCATTGCTCTGTGCATGCCAGCCCAGACATAAAAGTAACCTAAATCCTCCTCAGCAGCTAACTGGGACTTCTATTGAAGTCATGGTTAAAAGGGCAATACTGATTTGTAATGCAGATCAAATGAAATGGTTCTAGAATATTAGCAGCTATATGTCATAGCATAAAATATCGGATCAACTGAGAAGTATTTGTGGTTCAAGAACAATTACTTAAATAGCAGTTTTTAGTTCCTCCTAGATCATGGTCTCCTTGGAGGGGGAAAAGAAAAGGTGAAGAGGACGAGGAGCCAAAGTGTTAGGAACCTTTAAAAGAGCAGTTCAGAGCTAGCGTAGCAGCTGAGAGCACCCCTTCAGGGGTAATGCGATAGGGATGAAATAGAGAGTCTTTTTCAAGTCTTTAAGACAATGACGTGAGTTGGTTTTTTTGTTCAGACTCTAATACTCCAAGTATTAGACTTCCAAGGCTGCGCTTTACGCAGGAGAACACCTAAACCATGAAGTGCTTCTTCATCTGCCAGATAAAAAAGATATAGGGGCAACAAAAACAAGAAACAAGAGACTGCAAAATGGCAACGAGGCAAATACAGGATTTCAAGGCAATTCAGAGATCTCTTTCCCAAGGGATTCAGTGTTAGTGAAGGGGGAGGGACAGTTTTCCCCCATTCTGATTATTCCAATTTCATTTTAAAGCCTTTTCTCCCCCGATGGAACATAGATGCTATTGATTCTTAAAGATACCATCGTTTTCTGTACTCTAAGAAGTAAACGTTGCTAATTAAACTACGTCCAAAATCTTTCTTATCACATTCACTGTGAGCACCCTGATTTTAGGGATATTGAAAACAAAACCAAAAAATATCCTAGAAATAATTAAATATGGTAATGTTATTAAAATGATTAAAACAATTGCATGATAGCACCAGGCCTCTGGAAATCTGACTTATTTATTCTAAGTATCTGCCGTTTTCAGCCTGCATTTCAGTGTACCCAACATTACAGCCGATGCTTGTTTTTCATCCCTCCTTGTATATACTAGCAGCCACCTCTGACCTGTTAACTATATTTTACAGAGAAAACTTTTAAATTGAAATTTAAAAAATCTAGTATGCCTAAAAATTGAATTCACAATAAAAGAATTAAGCTTTAAAAAAAGACATGCCTGGCATCATCTGTGTGTGCAGGACTTCTGAGACCGTTTATCTAAAGATGACCCAGCTCTGCAGAGTACTCAGACCCCGGGTCACCTGCTCTGTCCCTCTGTGTCATCCTCTCTTGCTGTCTGAGGGATGCAGATCTCCTTTTCTCGAAAAAGCCTCATTTCCCTCCTGGGAAGGGGGAGTTCTGAAGCGGCTACTACAGCTGACACATTCTGTTCCAATTTTAGCAATTCTCTATTGCACAGGGATGGGGGTGGCGGGGCGGGAGGGTAGTTAACGCCCAGGACTATGCTCTCAGCGCAGGCACATGCAGTTACTGTCTTCTCATCCAGAGTAAATTGACCCAATTCCCTCTGCTAGAGACACAGACATGGACTTGGCACTCTCTTCATTAACTGAAACGCAAATGTTCTTAAAGTCAATGTGTCAGCTGACCCAGCCTTCGATTTCCCGGGGCCTCTCCCTTCCAGTGACATGTGACGGTTTAGTCAAGCACGCCCCTGCATCTGTCCCAGCTCACTCTGTGAGACCCGCAGGTTCTACCACTGTTTGCTCACACTTGATAGACACCACCAGCAGACAAGGGACATACCTCTCACCTAACCCACACCAGAGCCCACGGAACTGTCTTGTCAGTCACAGGACACTGCCAGATGGCTTGAAACGGCCACGTCTGGGCAAAAGACAAAGGATCTGTGGCACGTCTATAATCATGGTATGTTGGCATTGGAAGAGATCGAAGACACTTTAGTCTGGGGAACCTCATTTTCCAAACGAAAACACGGGCACGGTAAGTTAAGCAATCCTCCCGGAGGGCCACCGGGAGACACGTGACCCTGGGAGGACGATCTAGTGGTTCTGGACTTGGTGCTTTTCTCTGAGACTGTGACAACCAGTCAAAGAGGAGAAGCTGGAGCAGGCTCCATGTTGGCAGAGGCAAGGCTGGGGGTAAACGGGGAGAGGGCACGCCCTTGGGAAGAGGGGGCCTGTGGCTGAGAGGTATGTCACAAGGTTACAGAGAAGATAGACAAGGCCCTACCCTGAGTGTGAGAGACAGAGGGGAGCGTCCGATCAGCGGCCGCTGCTGTTCACCAGGCCATGAAACTCCTCCCAGGCCCTGGCAAACCAGAGACAAAAAACACAATAGCACATTCAGATCAACAGCTTTTTAACAAAGAGAGCACAGACACGATAACCCCACATCCCACTTGAGATACCTCAAGGTCGGGCGGAGCGCACCAGTACCTGGAAGCAGCGGTCAGCCTTCCCCCTCTAGACGTTGCCCTCACATCAGCAGTGGCGGCCAGTTGGCACTGCTCCTGGCTGGCTTGACTAGCGAAGTCTGGCCCTGTCCCCTCAAGCAACTGCCACAGTCCTCCTACCTGCTGCTTCAAGTCTACAGGGAGGCCCAGGAGGTCAGAGCTAAGCTCAATCCTCCCTGGAGACACCCCCAATCACTGGGGTAGAGGGCTTTCTGCCCTTGGGGGCGTGAGGGCAGGTGGCAGGACTATTGTTCTTCATCAGGCCTCACTCTGCGGGTAAAGGCAGGTGCCCAGAAGCATTACGATGGCTGCAGATGCAATGAAGCAACTAAAGCGCTTTCTCTGCTCTCATTTCCAACTGTCGGGCCCTTCCCAACTCACACCCCAAATCTGTATCAGATTCCATCCGTTTCTGGAAATGCCCATGTAATTACTACCTTACACTGTGTAGGTCATAGCAGCTCAAATTTTTAGGGCTCAATGATCCTTGTAACTTTCATGCCAATTAACTTGATTTAGTGATTGGGGTTAGGAAGGAGTAAGAAACAGGACTGCAGGGTGCCCAGTCTCTCTGGATGCCGCTCCACGAAGAACAAGCCGTTGGTGACTGCTGGCCAAAGAACCGGGAGAAAACCAGATCCCTCACGTGTCCTTGAAGCCCTAAACCACTTCAAGTTTCCTCAGAGAAGCTGATGTCCTACCTTTCGGCCCCAGGCACTTTTCAGCTCTATTAGGGACAGACTACCTGGCAAATTCCTTGGGAACTTATATATATCATATAATGGGTAATTCAATGCTTGTAAATCTAAAATTCCTTACTGGCAATTATTCCATTCTCAGTTTAAAGGAATGACAGTATCTTGGGTGACAACACATGTGTCACTCACTACAGGTATGATATTATGGCCAATAGAATATACTTCATTACCAGGCCTTCTACAGGTAGGTTTTCTTTAAGTAGGGAGGGATTTAAATACAGAGACCTGGTACAACAAATTCCTTCTTCCAGGTAATACTTATACCAGTTTCATTAGTTTTTTTTCCTTTTGAACAGGAGCAATTATAAATTAATGATCTCTTAGAACAAGAGGTTGATCTGCAGGTAACGGTGTCTTTAGAGAGTATTACCAAAGCTACTAAGACATGCTAACGATTGAAGAAATACGTAAGACCGCTGATCAAGCGTGCCAGTCTTTGTCAATTCACAAACTCAGTCTCCAAAGCAAGACATCTGTTCCACAGCCCTTTCTGGAGATGCTGATGCGATGAACGTCCTGAGTCCACGAGTGAGATCAGAAGGATATTTCATTCTTCCTTCCACATGAAGATTAAGGGTAAAGCAAGTCCGATGTTTGGGCAGCGACCTAGGAAACCCCTCTTTCCTTCTAATAGTGAGATTTCAATCCTATTTTAAGCAACTTAGGCATCAACAAATTACGTGGCTGTGTTGAAGCTTCATCTCATTTATCCTTTTGTTTCCAGAAAGGCCTATGCTAGTCCAAAGAGAACAGTTCTCAGTGTTAAGAACCTGCAGAATTACAGATTTCAGAGCTCCCTCTAATCCATTCCAGTATGAAACCGCCCTCCCGTTTTCTTCAGAGGTATCTTCTTCAGGTGCTAAACCTCCACATGAAGAGGCTGGGTCTAGTAATTTCCTTACACGGACTCAATGGACACCAAACAGTTGGCCACAGTCACTGGAACAATCACACTTATGTAGGCCAATGCTTGGCTAAGAGGCAAGTCAACCACCTAAAGCCAAGTGCGCATATTCTAACTATTCTCCATCTGACATCCTATGCATACTAGGTAATATTAAAAATTGCTTCTTCTAAAGGTAAAGAACAAGTTAAATGTTACAAGTGTCCAATGAATGAATGGAGTTTCTTTAAAAAAAAAATTACTCTGAGATTAGCAGAGTCTACAGGAGATTCTGAACAGATTCAAATGACAAAGTGACAGTCTTTTAAAGACCACTCTTGTCCCAGCTCGCTTACCAGAAAGCAAATTCTGAGAGCCGAGATCTCATTTCTCTGTAACTGTACTTGCCCCCACTCCACTCAAAGCCTGGTTCACAGCCTTGCATGCAGCTGGCCCTCAATACTCATGGACATGCTCCGCCTCCGCTAGCCTGGGCTTTCTTGGCTTTGAGCATCAGTATGGGGGAACATCTCCTAGACGCAAAGCCAGGCCAGCAATTATGCTGGTGTGACCTGGTGCCACCAGGCTACGATCCCATGATTTAGCCACGTCAGAGGAAGGGATGGTTGGTTCTTGCCTACAAACTTCAATGTCTACATACAATGGTATCTAGACGTGGTAAAGCAAAGTCCCCAGGTTTGACCCATCTCTCCTCTGGAATAAAGTAATAAAGAGAAGTCACCTACCCTCAACTTCCTCTGCAGAGGGGTCTGGTCAGACTCCCCAGTACTGTGGCCCACTGAGTGAAGCTGGCCCTGTCTTCCCCTTTTCCGTTCCAGGCCAGACGCACAAAGGAACTCAATGGGACTATTCCAAAGAGGAATTTCCTCACAAAAGACACTGCTGCTTTATGTGGCTCTGTGCCAAGTTTTATCCTGGTGGTCCCCTGGTGGTTGCAAGTCTGGCTGCATTATGAGACTTCTCCTCAAAAGAGGATACAGTTAGTTACTTGACGTCCGCAAGTACCCAAACCTATGAAAGCTCAGCTATGACTGGTCTCATTAAAAGGAGCCATGCACCTGAGCTAACGCCCAACTTAACAGGTTCCCCATTTCTCAATGGGACCTGCTCACCCTTCGGGGGCAAACTACTGGCAGTGAACAGGGGTAGGAAGCGGCAGGCAGGCGTCCCCTCTGCAGCGAAGCAGCTCACCACGCACTGTGCGCACCAGCGTTTGCCTCAGCTCACCTAAGAGGGCGGCAGGAAGAGGCCACAAGCAGGGTGAATAGGGGAAGGCTGGAAAAACCAAACAGTTGAAAAAGGACACTGAAAACTGGACTGAAACATAGCAAGGTGGAGAAACCTGACTGAGAAACCTAAGCTACTCCTAAAAAAATGCCCCTTGCCGTTTCCAGCAGCCCCCTCGTCTCCAGAGAACTGGGGGGAGAGCAACTGTTGGCCCTTTCTTCCTTCACTTCCCTTGAATTCTCAAGTCGCAGCAGCTGCTGCTCCTTGGCTTAAACCAAGCCACACTTGTGGGAGAGCCACAAGGACTAGAACAAAGCAGAACAGTTCTGACTTCGGTTCACGTTTTGGTAAGGATCACAGGGGCCGCAGGGTAGGTTTGGTGCTTTCTGATCAACTCTTACTCTAGAAGGTGACATCAAGCTCATCTCCTGGACCGGTTTATACAGCTGAAATTAAGGTCAATACGTGTAAATAATATCGGAAGGCAAGAGGGAAAGGGCCATAGAAAGTAATTCTTCGACAAGCGCTGAAAACATAGAGAATAGGCATTTCCGTATGCCAACGAATCTCCCATTTTCTAGGTACTTCAACCAATTTTGGATACGCAGTAAACAGAGAAACAATGACACAAACACCTCCGGAATGTTGAGTGCTAGTCCCAGCGTGTGTTCTGTGAGATCCTGGGCCATATGGAAATGCTGGTCAGTGTGTAAGCACGGGTGTTGCTGCCAAAACGGAATGGCCGCTTTGGAAAACTCCACATTACCCCCACGGCCACCTTCAAGATGCTATTAGGCAACCTGACCTCAAGGTCTATAAAAACGGTTCCTTTTTGGTTTTGGTAGTAGCTCCCAAGAAGACCTCAAGTAACATGAGGCCTGCTGGAATTCTACATGCAGGTTAGGCGCCTGAAGGCCGAGCTGCAGCGCGTACAAGCCAAGCCACAAAGCCACGAGGGGCCGGTATGTCCCACAGTCAGCCAGCCTACGGAGCGAACTCCTACAGGATGAAGACACTGCCCCGCCCTGGATCCTGATGCACAATAACCCTGGGAGAAGGGCTACAACCTTGAAACCTTGCAAGCAGGACTAGCTCAAAGAGGAAGATGATTTGGTTCTAGACGGAAAACAGAAGGGAGAAGGCTGGCAAAGAGCCTGTGGCTTGGGCAGCTTGGCACAGTGAGAAAACCCTGTTAACACAAAGCAAGGAAACTACAGACACACAGCCACACACAGACAGAAGCAGGGCTTTACCTCCGAGCAAGAGATTTCTTTGAAGTAAAGGCAAACAAAGCGAAGCAAAGGCCAAGGATCCCCCTTTCCAACCTTAACAGACTTTCAAGCTGAATTCGAATCCGAAATCACTCCGTTCTGGTTATCAGCGTGACCAGATGGGAACTACAATTCAAGTACCAGAAAATGGGGTCTCATTTTGAGAGCGAGATGTCACCTCATTATGTCAGACCTCAGCAGAACTGGAACAAAATACCATGTGACACTACAATGGGCTTATGGAAATGAGGCTGCATTCCCCAGATGGCCCTCCATGGAGAAGTCTGTGCCATTCCTTAATAAGGTGACAGTCAGTCTGAAAGGCCACTTCTTTGATGCACCGTAAAGAGCAAGAGCATGAGACAAGCTAGTTTAGCACCATTTATTAAGTGATCTCAGCTGTTGTTGTAGCTGCTGCGTGTCAGCCTGTTCTTAAAACATAAAATGCTCTTCCAATTCCTCTCGTCCAGGACAGAAGGATCTTCCAGGTAGCTCGCCAACAAAACAAGAGACTCCGATGAGGCCAGCTTCAATGATGGTGCCATCCAGAGAGGGAGAGGGTCATGGCACATTCAACCGCGGCTTCCAGAGGTTTTGAAAAAGGAGCCTTTGGGGGCCCAGCCTGCCTGGCATTCTAGTGGAAGTGCAAAAGGTGGGCACATTGGGAGAGGAAAGAGAGGGAGACGCAAGGGAAAGTAGCATCTGGGAATCAAGGAGGGTTTTCTGGTCCCTGTAGCTGCAGGGCTGGAGTGCTAGGCAGATCTCCTGATAAAGCAGCAAGCAGCCAACTAAGGCAAAAAGCCCACAGGCTCTCCTAGACTCATAAGGACTTGTACACCTTTCTATAAAAGTCAGGAAGAACCGCCTCAGGGTATTAGAGAGGGAGAACAGTGGAGAGGGGAGAGTTGAAAAATACCTCTTTCCCTTTCCTATCCAGGTGAAAAGGTTACTTTGGGGGAAGTGGAGGGGGGAAGCATTTGGGAACCTTGAACATAAGAGTCCTAGAAAAAGCAGGTGTGGATCTCACCAGCCTGGACTGTGTCGGGCTGGAGGGCAGAAACTATTCTCTCCCAGAACAAAGAATAGGGAAAACCTGCCTAGAGAAAAACAATGCTAACTCCAGACTGCTAAGGCAAGCAACCAGGGCCATGGCTGGCTAACGCCTGTTGGTGGCTACGATGAGTCACACGCAGCCATTTGATTATGGACCAACTTTTGTGGCAGTGTTCCCAGGAGAAAACTGGCATTTAGCTAGTTTAAACCAACTCCACCCACACTGTCTATGAATGCATGGGAAGAAGATTCCCAAATGGTCTGCCTGCTGAACACCATCATTGGGCTCATTACTAGTCTTTAGTAAGAATAACATGATGATGATATTATTACTAATGATGACGATGATAGCAGTAATAATACTTGGCCCTGTAAGAGCATTCTCCACCTGAGGACCTTCAATTACAAAGATTAAATCAGCCTCGCGACAACCCTGTTAGGTAAAGTATTATTTACCTCCCATTTTACAGATGGGGAAACTGAAGCAGAGCGGTAGAGACTTGCCAAAGGCACATATTGATACTGGAGTCAAAGAAGAGAGTTAAACCTAAAAGTCTTGACTCCTAGTTGGCTAGCTCTCCCTCTAGTTTTGAGAAAACCTAACAGCCACTCCCCACGACTTCTTCATAATAACCTGAATTTACTTATGACATTCAATCACTGAAGGAGCAATCCTAACCAGTGATTCTCATTTGTGGATGTCCAGCTCTAGGTACCCCAAGTCCTAGGTAGATCGCAAAGCTTACTTCCCCTTTGGCATTCCTGCTTTCCCCTTAGATTCTACTCTCACAAACACACTGTTCTGCTTCCTCTACAATTTCAGCTCTACACACAAGGAAGTGGAGTCATCGTTCCCAGTAAGAAGTCAATTTCCCAGGACAAAGAAAACAGACTGACGCTAAGAAGTTAAAAAGACATGCAAAAGTGGGGTGAGGGGCAGACAGGGAGGAGGACTTGATTGTTCAGTGAAATCATCTTAAAAAACAGCAAGAAAAGGAAAAGCACTTTGTCTTTCATTTTAAGATAGTGGTTAGTGAATGAAAGACAAGACAGCCTGCGTAAATAAAGCAAGCCCAGGCGGTGCAACTGGGATTGTGCAGAAGGGCTCTCTCTGATGCAAAGCACCCCACAGTGTAGGCGGGCAGGGAGCCTCACCAGCAAAGAACTGCTACAAGTGGCCAGAAGCACTAGAGGGGAAGACTGGTCTGTCCCTTCTCTGTAAGTCAGGCTCCTGCATGACCATATTCCTCTGGGCCCAACTAAGGACCTACTTCTGCTAAGCTTAGGGACATGCCCCCCAAGCACCCCCAACACGTACTTGATGCTGTCGGTGTGGGTTTTGTACTCCATAATGGTGTTGGGAGGTAGGTTAAGCACGCGCCGAAGCGTATCCCGGATTCGGGCTGTGGTTGCTTGGTCACTGGCAGTCTTATTCCATATTGAAATAATGTCCTCCTACAGGAGGAACAGAAGCGATGGTCAAAGCAAGCCAGAGGCACTGAAGAGAGCAAAGGCAACACGAGAAAGCGGACCCGCCCATGGGGTGGCTTACCTGAAACCGGACAGAGACCACAGCCCCACAGATCTCCTCCCTGACCATGAACTGTTCCCCCAACATGGCCAGGATGAGATTCTCCCAGCAACGGGATGCCAAGCCCTTCCGCAGCCGAATAATCCACTTGCCACCATTTTTATTTGCATCATCCTGGAGAAGAGAGAAAGCATCAAAGTTAAAGTGTGGTTTCACAGCTCTTTTACTTTTGCATGAAGGCAAGAAAAAGCCAAGGATCCCTTGAATGCTAAGAAGTCCTGTCACTTTCCAGTTATTCAATTTTATAGGAAAAACGGTGGTAGGGCCAGGGAGACAAGAAATGGGGGGTGGGGGGGGGTGGGGAGGGGAGGTGGGAATCCTGGGTATAAGCCATTACAATAAATGGCTACACTGACCTTTTAAAAAAAATCCTCTTTTTCTGGAACTACTTTAGGAATCAAAATGAAATGATGTCAGATTTCAAATACTGATCATTCCTTCCTTCATCCACTAAAAGTTTACCAAGTGTCACCAGGTCTCAAGTACACAGACACAGTCTCTACCTAGATTTGCTCTAGTGGAAGAACAGAGAGCCAAGAAAATGAACTGCAGCAATATAGTCTGATAAGAGATACACTAAGTTAAAGCGGAGCAAGACGGTCAGAAACACTCAAGAAAAGGAAACATTTGGGGCGCCTGGGTGGCGCAGTCGGTTAAGCGTCCGACTTCAGCCAGGTCACGATCTCGCGGTCCGTGAGTTCGGGCCCCGCGTCGGGCTCTGGGCCGATGGCTCGGAGCCCGGAGCCTGTTTCCGATTCTGTGTCTCCCTCTCTCTCTGCCCCTCCCCCGTTCATGCTCTGTCTCTCTCTGTCCCAAAAATAATAAATAAAAAACGTTGAAAAAAAAAAAATTAAAAAAAAAAAAAAAAAAAAAAAGAAAAGGAAACATTTAAGCTGGGTCTTGAGCGACATATGGATTAGGCAGGTAAAGCAGGTGAAGGCTTTGAGAAAAACTTGTCTGTGTACAAACTGAGACTGTGTGTCAGGGGGATGAAAAGAGGAAGGCGAGCTGCGGTTGGAGGGAAGGCCTGGCCACGCTTCCCTTGGAGGGAGGTGAGGCCTGGAGGGTGACTGCAAGGTCATGTGAGCAATGCAGAGCGGCACAGGGCCTATAGCTGGGCTGGGCGTGTGTGTGTGTGTTTTCACGTTTGTCTTCTAGAAAAATGCCCTGGCATCACAACAGAAGACGGATTACAGCAGGGTTCACAGAGCTCAGCTCTGGGTCTCCAGCTACAGCCTGTAAGCAAGCTTACTTTTTATCCACTTCAATCACGTGCACACACAACCAGTTTGATGGGAACAAAGGTACTTCTTTTTTTAAAGTTTATTTATTTTGAGAGAAAGTATGAGTGGGAGAGGGGCAGAGAGAGAGATTGGGAAAGAGAGAGAATCCTAAGCAGGTTCTGCACCGCGCAGAGCCCGATGCGGGACTCCAACTCATGTACTGTGAGATCATGACCTGAGCCGAAGGTGGACGTGTAACTTACTGAGCCACCCAGGTGCCCCAGAGGCAATTTTTTAAAAAGTATTTCAATATTGTTATAATACCATTTTAGTGATTAAAAAAAAAAAAAAAATCTCTGTAAACCACCCACACAGACAAGCAATGACATCAGTGCCTTTTCCTACAAGTGCCTTTTCCTACAAGTCCTGGCCCTAAGGATACACCAAATAGTGATGTAGCTTTGAGAGAAGACTTTAAATACTTTTAACCTTGGCAGGGCTAAACAACAACAACAACAACAACAACAACAACAACAACAAAAACCACTCAGAAAAGTGGTCCAAGATCCTCAGTGCTCACCTCCCACATGGGTTTAATTCCTTCTTTGAAGAGATGGAAGTCGCTGTGGCCGGTCAGGTCCCCGGGACGGACCATGTGGCTGTAAAACCTCCAGAACTGCTCCACCTGCAGAGAGAAGGTCCCAGAGTACAAAAGATGGGTCTTTTTTCTTTGAATGAATGTGAGATCTAAGAGAACATAAACATGGAAGATACTGTGCTACAGACTCTACTTTTTGAAGGATACATTTTCACTAGGGGAAGTGAGAAGGAAGGCGTGTTGTATGGGAAGGAAAGTATGGAAAAATACCCTATTGTTGATACAAGAATAAACTCTTTAGGCAAAAAAATGCCAGCCTCAGCCAGGAGCCCTCACTGTGGAAGCCCTAGGATAATCATTACATGATGTAAGAGGACCTTGTTTTACACAGTGGAATCCTTTTATTTTATTTTAATTTAATTTATTATTTTTTTTAAGCAGGCTCCACCCAACATGGGGCTTGAACTGACTAGCCTGAGATTAAGAGTCGCATACTCTATAGACTGAGCCGGCCAGAAGCCCCGACACGGTGGAATTCTTTCAGTCTTGAGGTATATTAAGTTTCACATAACCTCAGCCTAAATGTATTTTTTTAAGGACCAAGTCACTTAAAAAAACTTTTTTAAGTTTATTTGAGAGAGCATGTGTGTGTGCACATGAGTGGGGGAGGGGCGGAGAGAGAGGGAGAGAGAATTCCAAGCAGGATCCGTGCTGACACAGTGCAGAGCTCGATGCAGGGCTCAAACCCGTGAACTGTGAGATCATGACCAGAGCTGAAATCAAGAGTTGATTGCTTGACCAACTGAACCACCCAGGTGTCCTGAACCAAGTCACTTTTTAAACAAAATAGAGTGTTATTAACTACAGTCATCATGCTGTATGTCATATCCCGATGACCTAATTTATTTTATTTTTTTAACGTTTATTTATCTTTGAGAGAGAGAGAGCAAGTGAGCGTAAGCAGGGGAGGGACAAAGAGAGAGAGGAGACACAGGATCCGAAGCAGGCTCAAGGCTCTGAGCTGTCAGCACAGAGCCCGACATGGGGCTCGAACTCAGAAACCGTGAGATCATGACCTGAGCTGAAGTCAGATGCTTAACTGACTGAGCCACCCAGGTGCCCTCCCCACCCATGACTTATTTTATAACCTCAAGTTTGATCATTTCTCAAAGACTATTTGTTGGCAGATACAGCATTAACTACAATGCATACATTTTAGTTGTGTTTGGTTTCTTTTTTTTTTTTTTTTTTTTTTCAACGTTTTTTATTTATTTTTGGGACAGAGAGAGACAGAACATGAACGGGGGAGGGGCAGAGAGAGAGGGAGACACAGAATCGGAAACAGGCTCCAGGCTCCGAGCCATCAGCCCAGAGCCTGACGTGGGGCTCGAACTCACAGACCGCGAGATCGTGACCTGGCTGAAGTCGGACGCCCAACCGACTGCGCCACCCAGGCGCCCCAGTTGTGTTTGGTTTCTGTGCAAAAGTGATGGCATCTACCACATGCATTACCGTAAACCATGGTGGCTGCTGCTAAGGCCAGGACAGCCAAAACCAAAAAGAACTTAGCCTCTTATACTTGGGGATTAAGTTCCTCCTCTTAGCTAGAAAATTTGTTTCTCTTTGCCCCTCCTTCACCATCCTGTTAGAAAACTAGATCTATTTCTCTATCAGATGCATGCTTATTCCTACTCATCAAGTTATGCCCATTTACTTCCCTAGTCCTCTGTAACTCGCAGAGGACACCCACAGAGCACTGGCTGGTGAGGAGGCACGCTTTAGGAGGAAAGAAGAAACGTGAAGCAGTCTGAAGACAGTTGGAAATTGCCAACACACTGCTGAGGAGCAGCTGAAAATGGGTACTGAGTCGACACAGATTCAGGTCATACTTCTAGATGTGGACAGCAACTAAGGATAAACAGACCTTACACTTTATGAAATGGCTGTTGCTTCAATTCTTCTAGACAACAGAAACACAGAAATGTCTCATGTTACAAAGAAGTCAGGAAGAAATGCCATTCACAGGATTCTGAAGCAAGGTCTCATCTCAACAACTGCGATATTTAACTGTATATGGTGATCAGGGACAGTAAGTGGTCACGTGCATACAATGAGCAGTAATTTTTTTCTCACTCTGACACACGGGGAAGAAACAAGATACAGCCACTAGAACCTGTGGTTCACCGTGGATTAGGAACTGGAGGTGGGGAGGTTAGGGAGAAAGTGTAACAACCACCCCTAATTCCCTCATCAAGCACTGCTTTTTTTTCTTAAAAAAAACATTTTTTTTTAAAAGACAAGAGTGTGAGCAGGCAAGGGGCAGAGAGAGAGACTGAATCCAAAGCAGGCTCCAGTCTCTGAGCTGTCAGCACAGAGCCTGACATGGGGCTCGAACTCACAAACTGGGAGATCATGACCTGAACTGAAGTTGATGCTTAACCAACTGAGCCACCCAGGCGCCCCAAAATTTAAAAAAATTGTCAATTATTAGGATTAAGGACCACTGGGAAATACTGCTTTGGATTTCATTAAGTTTTCATAATATGATTATTTCTCTGTGAGGAATTTAATATTGGGAGACATTTCCTGATGCCTTGAATTATACAACAGACAACTTTAAACACTGTCATCACACATCCAGTGAGTCTGGATAAGGCAGTGACCCCAGGTAATGCCGATTATGTTGCTCTAGTCAACTCAACATTTACGCCAAAAAAAGAAAAAAGAAAACCCTCTGTGCGCAAGTTGGGTGAATTCACAGATACCTTTGTTAAGAGGAAAAGAAAAACACTAGGAATATTCCTAATTACCCCCCAAATAACCGAATAGAACCCTGAATGAAAACTTCCTCCTCCCCAGCGTAGTCTCTGACCCCAAGTGGCCATCCATGTTCATAACGTAACAGCTGCTACCTTCCCTGTACTGTCTAATATTCCCACATGGCAGGTCACCAACATTTTGTGATAGATTCAGGAATGTTAGGAAGGCACTGATATTCTCAAAAGTTTATTTCTATCGTTTCCTTTGTCAAGAATTCATTTCTTTTCCTATCACCTCTTACCAATTTATTGTAATGTTTGCTGTCTGTTATAGTTTCCTTTTCCAGTGTCTACATTTTAAATAGGAAAAAGAAAACCTCAATAATTTTAAGAAAATAACAAGTCCTGCATTTGATTTTGCCCAGAGATCAAATATACAGCACACAGGAAATGTGTGATAATTTTTGTTGAACAAAACTGGTTTTAGTTGCAGAGAACTCTCAGGGCACACACACCTAGATGCCTGTGAGGGAGACAAGACACAGCTGGGCTATCTCGGACAGTACCTACAAAAACAATTATCAGGATTTAATTTTCTTCCTGAACACAGGAAAAAGACACTACTTTATGCATAGTTACTAACATATCCAAAATCCTAATAGGAGGCTTTTTTTTTTTTTAAGTAAGCTCTTTGCCCCCAAGATCAAGAGTCCCATGCTCTACTGACTGAGCCAGCCAGGCGCCCTGTCAATGGGAGGTTCTTAATACAAGAGAAACTTTCAAATTTTTACCGTCTTTACTGTCAAGCTTCATAAAAGTATATACAATGTATTATAAAATTTCGTATCCCCATGACACTTTGCACATAGTAAGGACCCAACAAATATCTGTTCAAACAAACCTGTATTTTGTACTGTCTACTTCTGGTCAATGCCATACTTATTGATACCTATGTATGTTACCTATGAATGTCTAATGAGGAATCTCAGAAGGAGCAAACCTGAGGGACTCAGGTCAGTCAAATAAAGAAAGCAGAACCCTAAACAGGTTACCAGAAGGTAAATAAACACAATGATAGAAGTACAGGCATGACTGTACCACCAAGGCTCACTACATTAAACCAGTAAGTACTCACAGAGGCAAAGGTGCCAATCTGTTTGATATTCTGTTCATAGCTCTGTGAGCTAGTGGGACGGCCGGGGGTTCTTCTGGAGTACCAGAAAGTATAGTTGTACTGCAGGGGATGCTCTGCTGGTCCAGGGACAACAGCCTGTGAATTCAATAAGGTGTGTTAATCTGGGGCACTTTTCACACGATCTGAGATTGAGAAAACATTTTCTCATAGTGTCACCCCTTACCACCTCCACAAAAAGGCTACATCTTTAATTCCCTGCAATATGCCCAAGATTAGTAAATTTTTTATGTTTGTTTATTTTTTTGTATTTTATTTTTTATTTTTAAAAATTTATATCCAAATTAGTTAGCATATAGTGCAACAATGACTTCGGGAGTAGATTCCTTAAGTGCCCCTTACCTATTTAGCCCATCTCCCCTCCCATAATCCTCTAGTAACCCTCAGTTTGTTCTCCATATTTATGAGTCTCTTCTGTTTTGTCCCTCTCCCTGATTTTATGTTATTTTTGTTTCCCTTATGTTCATCTGTTTTGTCTCTTAAAGTCCTCACATGAGTGAAGTCGTGTGATTTTTGTCTTTCTCTAATTTCGCTTAGCAGAATACCCTCTAGTTCCATCCACGTAGTTGTCAATGGCAAGATTTCATTCTTTTTGATTGCCGAGTAATACTCCATCATATATATATACATATATATATATATATATATATATATATATATATATATGTATGTATATATCTCACACCGTCTTTAGCCATTCATCCATCGATGGACATTTGGGCTCTTTCCATACTTTGGCTATTGTTAATAGTGCAGCTATAAATATGGGGGTGCATGTGTCCTTTGAAACAGCACACCTGTATCCCGTGGATAAATGCCTAGTGCAATTGCTGGGTCATAGGGTAGTTCTATTTTTAGTTTTTTGAGGAACCTCCATACTGTCTTCCAGAGTGGCTGCATCATCTTGCATTCCCATATGTTTGTTTATTTTTGAGAGAGAGAGAGAGAGAGAGAGAGAGAGAGGGAGGGAAGGGGAGAGAGACACACAGAGTGTGAGCAGGGGAGGGACAGAGAGAGGGGGAGATACAGAATCCAAAGGAGGCTCCAGGCTTTAAGCTATCAGCACAGAGCTTGATGTGGGGCTCGAACCCACAAACTGTGAGATCATGAGCTGAGCTGAACTGGGCTACCCAGGTGTCCCTACACTGTAAATTTCTTCAGTGGTTAGCGGATTCTAAGTTCCTCTAACATTTTATCTGTTTTCCTATGGCTTTTTAAACTTTTTTTCCTATTATAGGTATTTATGTTTATATCTTATCTCACCCAAGTACTCCCAGGCCAAGTATGCCTCCTCTATGACACCCTATCACTTACTGGCTAGTGACCTGGGCAAGCTGCTCAACCTGTTTGTGCCTCAGCTGCTTATCTGCAAAATGAAGAGAATAATATCGTAGAGTTGCTGAGAGGATCAAATAAGTTAATAGATGTAAAGTGCTTAGCACGGTGCCTGGCACATAGTAAGTGCTCAGTGTCGGCTACTATTAATATTGCTACTACTAAATGTAAGCCCCTTGATCCACAGTCTCATTCACCTTTGTGCTCTTTTAGCACCTACAATGCTCGATCTTGTCAGATAAACAAGTTTTAATATTAAAAAAAAACCTGACCCATCAATCTCTCACTCTCTAAATTTTTTCCTTTCCAAGTCACTTTCAGCTTAGATTATTACTGACTAAAGAGTCTAAAATTTCAAGGATGTGTAGGATTTGAAATACTCAGCAACAGCTTAGAACTAACAGATAGTCTCATTCAAGTCCACAGTTAATCCCTCATGCTGGGTGAATGCTGGAAAGCAAGGCACGATCTCAAGATCCTATGGCAAGGGAAAAGTTCTACCTCCCAACATGAACGCCAGTGATTCAACAATCTTTTTTTGAGGACAAAAGCAGATATTCCAAAATAGGGCACCATTGAGTTAATCTGGTATCTTTCACATAGATTCCACAAGATAACCGAGTCTCAAGTCCAAAGGCAACTATATCTATACAGCACAAAACTCACCTTCCTCTTACTGCTGCCCTGACTCTTGTCTCGTTCTGTTTTTTCCTTCTCACCATCTTTCTGTGTGCTGTTTTCTTCATTCTGATCATGGTCCCCACTGTCATCGTCTTTCAATCTGAGTGGGAAGGTAAAACAATGTTAGGTGACGACCGAGCTGATTCTTGCTTCCCCAACAAAGCCACCAGGTCAAATGAACTATACCATATAACCACCCCCCAAGTCACTCGAATACAGGCAATGAGATGTATATGAGATGAGGGAAGGGCAAGGGAGTGTAAAAAGGTAAGTAGGAAGAATTCCAAAAAAAACACTGTCTTCTAGTTTGCTAATAGGCAAAGAAGCAAGAGGCAAGCAGTTTAAGGGACTGTTTTTTTTTTAACTTGTTTTATTTTTTATTTTTTAAAATTTACATCCAAATTAGTTAGCATATAGTGCAACAATGATTTCAGGAGTAGATTTTAAGGGACTGTTTTCTTTGCCAAATATGAGTCAATAATGAGAAGAGTTTCTGGGTTATATAACTGCTTTGGCATTTCGAATGATGTTTAAAAAACTTAACCAGATTTCTTGCCATTTCTAACCATCCCTTCTATCTATCCCCACTGCCACTGCTTTAACTTAGGCCCTCCTCTCTGTCACCTTCGTTATTACAATAAATTCCTAAATGGTCTCCCCGACACAAATCACCTCCACTCTCTATCCATCCTCCATATGGCCACTAGCATCTTTCTAAATGCAAATCTGATCATTTAACTTCCATGCTTAAAACTGTCAACTATCCCTTGCCTTTTGATGCCCACCCTGTAGGATAAAGTAAAGATAAAATGTAAAATCCTCTAGAATCTGACTCCTGCCTACTGATATCCTCTTTTCCTTCCCATCTCCCAAAGCAACCCACAGTCCCACAGTTGTGCTATATGCAAACACTACCCCTCAGCCTAAGGTGCCATTCCTCCCATGTCTGTTTTTCCTATTAAATGAACGGATCTCTTGGATACATTTTATCAATGTCTGTATCTCCGGCACCGAGGACAAGAAGATGCTGCCCTAACACATAGCACAAGATGTTGAATCAATATTAAATGAAAAGAAAAAGAAATGACTGAAAGAAGGAATGAATGTTTTTTTGCCTAGTAAGTCTGGTCAAATGTATAGTAGGTGTTACCCTTCCAGAAGCAGTGCAACTACCCTAAGGCTTTCAGATACATGTAAAGTTCATAGGAGGGGCACCTGGTAGGCTAGGTCAGTTAAGCATCTGACTCTTGGTATCAGCTCAGGTAGTGATATCTCGGAGGTGATATCGAGCCCCACGCTCAGCTCAGTGTGGAGCCTGCTTGGGATTCATTCATTCATTCTCTCTCTCTCTCTCTCTCTCTCTCTCTAAGATAAATAAAAATAAACTTTGGAAAAAAAAAATAAAGTTCACATGGGGCACCAGGGTGGCTCAGTTGGTTAAGCGTCCGACTTCTGCTCAGGTCATGATCTCCCAGTTTGTGAGTTCAAGCTCTGCGTTGGGCTCTGTGCTGACAGCTCAGAGCCTGGAGCCTGCTTCGGACTCTGTTTCTCCCTCTCTCTCTGCCCCTCACCTGCTTGCTCTCTCTCTCAAAAATAAACAAAAAGCATTAAAAAAATAAAAAAAATAAAAAAACCTCACTGCATTCAGACAAAAAGATAATCAGAAGGTGAATTCACAAAGATAATAAGAATGCCATTTGGTACACAGCTGGACCATTAGCTTATCATGGATCTTCTTCAAAATCACCTCTGGCCCTAGCGACTATCTCGTCAAATGGAACTGGGTAATTCTCAAGAAAGGAACTAGAAATGCTCAAATGATAACACAGATATTACCTTGCATACCTACAGAAACATATTGCAAAGCATTTTGCTTCTTTTTGGCCCACAAATCTCAGTGCCTCGCACATAAAAAACACTCAGTAAATATTAGAATGCACAAACTAACCATGCGTTGAGGTGCACCTTCTGCCCATTTCACAGTCCTAGCTGTGGGATATATTCAGGTGCGCCGCACCACGCCAGGAACGTCCCCATCCCCACCCTGGTCAAGACATGATTATAAAGGGCACTTGAACAAAGGGCAGCCCAGCCTGGCCAATAACCAATGCCTCGCGGTCTTGTTCAAAAGTATGAGCTGATTCCTTCCTCAGCTTTTCATCCAGGAGATCAAAGATCACACAGATTCAGGAGCTGGGGCAATCCTATGGGACCCATATGAGAAAAGCCATGAAGGAAAGACAATGAGCAAATGCAAAGAAAGCCAGTAGGGAGAAAGGGAATGGAGCAGAGATCAGGTGGGAGAGGAAAGTGGTTTTGTTGGTGATGCTACCACCTCATTGACTAAGTGTGACCTCCTCAGACTTCTGGGAGAACATTACCTGTGCTTATGACACGCCTTCCCCTTTATTACACTTGAGCTGGTTTGCTTTACTTTCCAAAAGGAGCCTGGACAGCATACAAGTCCCATATTTTACCAAGCCACTTACTGTATCAGATGCTACAGAGCACCTGTCCCCAAGCACCTCACTGAGGAGAAAAGATAGATACGCACACTTGGGCCTCAGCATGGTACAAAGGTCCTTATGTGCGTATATGTGCCAAGATCACCTCCTGCCTGGTCCCAACAAACTCCTTGCACTCTAGTGTTATCAACTTATTTGAGTTCTCCAATCTCACCCCTCTGTTGTGCTCATCATGTGGTCTCCTCTCAGAGAGGCCCCCTTCCTCTACTTAACTTGTCCTTTAGGACTCGGGATGAGGGCCACTTTCTCTTAAAAATACTTCCTAATCTCTCCCTAGGCTGGATCAGGCTCCCCTCTTCTGAACCTTACCATATAAATGTTTGTACTTGTCCCCACTATGATGCCATAGCCAATTTTTTGGCTCCTGATCAAAAACACCTCATAGGTTTTTATATGGCATAGGCCCAAGACAGCTCTTAATTCTCTTCTTTATGGGATACCCCAGGACTCAAACCATTTCTCTCTCAATTCCCAGCCTCCACTATATCCTCTAGGGTCCCTTCCCTTTAAATCTTGAAGAGTCACCCCAGCATCTCTCATTTTTACTAGCCCCAAGAAAAGCAGAAGTTCCTTTCTTTTTAGTGGTTTTGCTGCTAATCACTACTAGGAAACAGAAAAGAAAAAAATAGCAAAAATTATTACATTCAAAAACAAACAGTGCTGTGATCCCTGGACCACACTTCTTGACTCCCTTTGGAGATGGTAAAAGGAAATCCTAATGGACCTTCATCTTGTATTGTTATTTCTAATAACAATAGAGCTAACCAGCCACCCCGCCCACTAAGCTTTCACTTAAGGCAAATCACTTGCATCCCATCTTCCAGAGGCTACTCTTCCCAACTTGAAGCTGGATTTGAGCCAAAATAGTCAGGACTAAAAATCTGTGCTCCATAGACACAGGCAAGCAATTAGCATCTCTAAGGCTGTCTAGACTGAGTGGCTCCAAGTCAGCTCACCAAACTTCCACCCAGGCTTGTCCTCATATTCTCTAACCAGACGGATTCCTTATGCATCTGGGAACTTGGTCTAATTCATCTTTACATGTCCAGCATCAGACAGAGGCAGAAAACAAACATGTTTAATGAATGGACTTCTAAAATCAAAGCAATACAAAGCAGAATAGCATGAGTGCCAAACAGGAGGTTCAGACAATACTTTAAGAGTGCGCCAAAAGCTAGCGAAGAGAGAACAGTGGGAAAATCAAGTATGGCATCTAGATCTGAAAACCAAGCTCATCGCAGCTGGGACTGCAGAACAGTGAAAGCATCTTAGAGTTTCACATGTCAACAGCAACAATGACAATGTAGCTAACTGACTTGATAAATGTGGGGGGTGGGGTGCAATTATAGTTCTAGGTTACGCTCATAGAAGTCGGGCCCACAAAATAGAGGAGGTTAGAGCTCTTCTTTAACCTGAGCGCATCAGTTTAGACTACAGTATGCAACTCCGGGCACTGGACTTTTAGGATGCTGGCAAACTGGAATCTTAGGAACAGTCCTTAGGAACCATGTGGTGAAGAGTGTAAAAGCCAAACATGTATGGGACTGCAAGCTGATGCAGCCACTCTGGAAAACAGTATGGAGGTTCCTTAAAAAACTAAAAATAGAACTACCTTACAACCCAGCAACTGCACTACTAGGCATTTATCCAAGGGATACAGGTGTGCTGTTTCAAAGGGACACATGCACCCCGTGTTTATAGCAGCACTATCAACAATAGCCAAAGTATGGAAGGAACCCAAATGTCCATCGATGGATGAATGGATAAAGAAGATGTGGTATATATATACAATGGAGTATTACTCGGCAATCAAAAAGAATGAAATCTTGCCATTGGAGACTACGTGGATGGAACTAGAGGGTATTATGCTAAGTGAAATTAGTCAGAGAAAGATAAATATCATATGACTTCACTCATATGAGGAATTTAAGACACAGAACAGATAACATAAGGGAAGGGAAACAAAAATAATATAAAAACAGGGAGGGGAACAAAACAGAAGAGACTCATAAATATGGAGAACAAACTGAGGGTTACTGGAGGGGTTGTGGGAGGGGGGATGAGCTAAATGGGCCAGGGGCACTAAGGAATCTACTCCTGAAATCGTTGCACTATATGCTAACTGATTTGGGTGTAAATTAAAAAAAATGAAAAATAAAAAAATATATATATCTATAATATATATATATATATAATCTTTATATATAAGTCAAACATGTAACAATGGTCTGAAAACTGCAGACTTTTGGGACACCTGGCTAACTCAGACAGAGGAGGATGTGACTCTTGGTTTCAGGGTCACGGGTTCACACTCCACATTGAGTGCAAAGATTACTTAAATAAACTTAATACACCTCAGACTTTTCACATGAAAAACAAAAACAAAAGCAAAACCAGGGGCAGGAGTGAGGTCTCCAATTGCTAATTTCAAATAAACGAAAGCTTTGGTTCTTTTCCTACACAGCTAGAAGAGAGAGGTTAAAAAATTCGGGCATACTACAAGGACCAGTTAATAATTAGAATTGAAAATGACCCAGGTTAATTTTTGCCAAGAGGTACATGAATCAAGGTTAAACAACAAACCTGGGTTTGAATCCCACCATATGGGCCTTTCTATCTGTAGGGCCTCATTTTCCTATTTGTAAAAGGAGGTAACATGATCCCCTTTGTAGGGTTAAGAGTAGAAATAATATATGAAAAGCATCTAGCAAGATGCCTATGGAAGCCATTATTACCATTCTTTTTTCTTTTTTAAGTATGTGTCACACCCAGTGTGGGGCTTGAACTCACAATGTTGAGATCAAGACCTGAGCTGAGATCAAGAGCCAGACGCTTAACAGACTGAGCCACCCAGGCGCCCACCCCCACCCCCATTATTACCATTCTTAAATTAGCTTACTGCAATCCCCAAATCCAAATGATTTGGATGGGACTGGGCTAGATGACCCACAAAAACACCTTCCTAAGATGAAATCTTGACCGGTTCAATTCAGTGGAAGAACGGGTATAGGATTTGCAGAATCCTATAGGGACTTAGATCTGGAGTTAGGTGCTGCAGAGATTAAGACGAGGGGTACACATAGGGGAGTGGAGGGCAGGGTGGCCATTCCTACTGAAATGGGCTCAGCTAAGCAGCAGGCTGGGGAAACGTTCAGCCAAAGACTTCTTCCAAGCAGCAGAGACTTCTCAGCAACCAGAAACATTCCCGAGGAGCTGCGGACAGTGCTGGAATCTAGGACTCCTCAATTTGCAAACCAGCACTCATTGTACTGGAAAACACCCAAAGTCCCATCAGCAGCAGGTCAAAACCTAAATCAACAGCCATTCCACTTTACGTTTATTCCTCACTATTAGCAATTAACAATGTACCTCTAAGCACTGCTGAGTGTGATTTGGTCCTTACCACACTCAGAGCAGCAGCGGGGCACTAACCACTAACGTGGCTTAGGTAACAATGGTTGGGTAACTCTTCTACTGTCAAATAACTGGTAATTGGCTGGTCTGGTGCTGGAAACCTAGGTCTCTGGGGATCGGACAGATTTCCTAGACGGCTGGAAGAGAGGTAAGAACTACCTCAAGATACAAATCGCTAGAGGGGAAACATGCAAAAATACTCTGCATGTCCTTTTTGCATTTCCAATTGTCTGATGCTGGACCGAGGAACCAGATAGGGTACATACAGAAATGGGAGAAGGGGGCAATGGCAAGTACGCTCGTTGGGCAAGAAAACAGAAGCTCCTGGTGAGTGTGTTGGGAGAAGGGAAAAGGGGGAGGAGAAAGGAAGTGGGAAGGAGCCTCAGGAAGACGGAGCATTCCGAAACTGAGCAGCCACTAGGCGCCACAGCCACATTACCTCTCTGTATTCACATCTCTGCGACCCGGACTCTGTTACCGTCCCCACTCTGCAGATGAGGGGACTGAGTCAGAGAAGCGAGGTGACCTTCCTAGGCTAGAGCGTGTGTGGAAAGCTGGATTCAGAGGCAAGGAGGCCAGGCTGCGGAAACACCCAAACCGCTGCGGTCTCCGCCCTTCCACGCCGCTGGCAACCTGCACCCACCGGGGCGGGGCGTCCGCAAGTCTCCTTCCGGGCGGTACTGCCACCTCCTCCCCGGGACCCCGCGCTCCGCCCTCGGTCCGTACGACCCCGAAGGCTCTGGGGCCCCTGCATCACGCCTCCCCAGACCCCTCTTCGTCCCCGCTGGCCGCCTGGGCCGGGGAGGCCCGCAGCCCAAGCCCGGGAGGGAGGCCGGCGCCGGAGAGCTTCGTCGCCTCCAGCCCCGGTGGGGGCGGGCGCAGGGAACGGTTGGGGGAAGGGGCCCCGGGGGGCGGCCACGCGCCACTCACGCGTCGAACTTGTTGTTCATCCTCTCACCGCCGCCGTCGCCACTGCCTCACGGAGTGACTTCCGCTCCGCCAGGTCCCCTCCCGCTTAGGGCCCGGTCACTTCCGGCTGCGCACGGCGCAGCGGAACGTCTGCGCGCTGGCCCCGTGTGGGACAAGTATCCCGGGACGCCCGCCCTGGGCGGCTGCGCGGAGGCTGTGGCTTCGCGGTCCCTGCGGGCTGCGGGCCTCAGCGCCACCTGGGTTCCTGTCGCCCTCCTGCCCGCCTTCCCGGCGGCTCCAAGGAAACAGTTTCCGTCCGAGAGAGGGTCCCGACCCCCTCCCGCGGCGGCTGGGAGGAAGAGGCAGAGCCGCGTCGCTGACTGTGCGGGCTCCGGACTGCCTGCTTCGTACAAATCCCGACTCCACGCCCTGTGCCGGCTGCACCATCCTGGACTGTGTTTTAACTTCCCCGAGACTGTTTCCTCTTCTGTACTGTCCATACTGTATTACAGTACCTGCCTCTTCGTGTTGCCGTGTGGATCTGGCGGGATAATCAGTGCCAGGCGCTAGACACAGCAACCCTCAATAAGTGTAGTATTTTTACTTTTGCTTGTGCGAGGAGCTAAAGAGAACCACAGATGGGCCCACCATCATCAAATTGCCTCCAGGATCTAAGTCTCTGCTCCAAATACACAGGGGCAGCACGCACCTACACTGGAGTTAATGGAATGAACCTGCTGGTGATTGAGCACCAAAGCCAGCCACCCTGTACTTGGGAGAGGGGGGTTATTTCTGGGGTCCTCTCCCCTCCCCCAACAATGTCCCATGGTCAGGTCTTCATGTGGCATGTTCACATTTTTGAATCACTTTGATCTGCACCTTTGATCCTCTGATGAGGGTAGATAGGAACTGAAACCTGTACCCATATTGACAGATGAAGTTGTTTCATCACAATCAGAACTCTGGCCGGAGCTGTACTCTCCAAATCAGGGCCTTGCCTCTCTCCCAGGAAGCCCTCAGCTGGCCATCTTGTTTCCTAAGTGGGGCCAAGCGAAGCTGGTCAGGGTCTCCTTCCAGAAGGCAAAGCCCAGAAGTTCCCTGTTACCTCCCAGCCTCTCTGCCTAGCTCTTCCTTGTCTTAACCAACCTTTGACACCAGTGCAAATGCCCTGGCCTTTGAGAAGAGAAGGAAGAGGGGTCTGTTTTCCAGGCCATGGAATGAATCTTCCTTGGAGTGTCTAAAACTGAGTTGGGAATTCTGGACTCCAAACTTTATTTGGCCACCAGTGTTCTGAGAAGCCCCTGTTACTCTGGGCCCCAATTTGCCCATCTGAAACATGGGGGGAGTAGTGACTTGCTTCTCCATGATGATGTGAAGAGCTCTTAACTCTGAAATCTTTTGTGATCAATGATAAAAAAATGCATATGGATGGAAAGGTCCCTGGTGCAGGTGAGTGTTGGGTACTCATAGCACCCAGAAGACAGGGGAGGGAGATGCCAGTGGGAGCGGGCTACTGCCATTCTTTTGAGAGAACATTGTCTGCTACTCTTCACATCTCTCTTGACTTCCTTCCTTTAGGAACCTGTGGGGAACTCGTAAAAAGGAAAGGGGGCCTAGGCCTAGAGGGATGGGACCTTGCCTAGCTGGGGACATTGTAAAAAACAGAGTCCTTGGGGCTTCAGAAATGATGGGAGTTGCTAATGCTTTGCTGAAGTGAGGGGATTGCCAGGACTAGGTAGCCGGTGCCACGCGGATGCTGATCCCAACAGCACACCCTGCCCACAGCCGTTCTCAACCACTCCAGGACTCCAGCTCGGTCTCTTTATTTCCCATGCTTTTCTCAGGGCCTGTTGGCTCACATGGCCATGAAGGGCACTTCCCAAAGAGCACGCTCATGATCTCAGCCACTGAAGAACACAGCCAATCAGACTCCACGTGGCTGGCGGCCGATGGTTGGCTCAGTCAGGCGAGGGCAGGTAGGAGCGGGGGTCTCCAGGGAACGGAAGAGGGGGCACTTGGTTGTAGTGGGCCATGAGGAAGATGCCAGCAGTGCCACAGACAAAAAGGGAGAGCATGGCCAGGAAGCAGACACGGTCCAGCACGCGGCCCACCAAGAACCACTCCTCGCTCCCCTGAGGGCGGGAGGCAGGTGTGGGATGACCGGCAGGAACACCAGGCCTGCCCTGGATCATGTGCCATCCTTGGCCCACCAGCAGACCTCTCATTCTCCATTTCTTTGGGTCCCTCTCACCTACTTCCAGGCCTTAACCTGTGTTCTGCCATAGTCCCCTGGCACTGATGTCCCCATTCCACTTTTTCCTTCCCTCTGCCCTGCCACGGCCACTCCACTCATCTTGCCCCCATCTTAAGTCCAAGTCCCTCACCGGGTACTCAGTTCCCCTTACACTGTCAAAGTGACTTTGCTGGTGGCGGGCAAGGGCAATGAGGTTGCAGGCTTCCACACAGGCCTGGATGGCCGGGGCGGCCTGCTTCAGGCTGCCACACAACTCTCGGCTCTGCCCTGGCTCCGGGCCTTTCTCTGTTGAGAGAGGGTAAGGTTTGGGAATCGAGTGGAGAAGAAATAGTCTGAGAAGGTAGCCTCTCCTGAGCGACCCTAGTGTCTCTCTCCCCAGCTGGACACTTACCAACACTCATCGGCTGTGTCCGGTGCCTTGGCCAACAGATAGCCCTCCCCGTCAGATAGCAGGCCAGAGTGAGCACTGGAGTGTCCCCAGTATCATACCTCCTGCCTCACCTAGCTTCTCCAGCGCCGCCCTCACCAGCCCGTTGCGCTGCCGCTGCCGGAAGAGAAGTTCACTGCGAGGCAGGCAGAGAGCAACCTCTTCCCCAGCTGTGATTGACCATCCCGGAGAGGAGCCGTTCTGCAGCCGGCGCCCCGTGTCTTGCACAGCCACTGGGACCAGTGGGCGAACGTGCATCCGCAACAGCTGGGGCAAGAGCCGCAGGAACACCTGGAGAGAGGATGTTCTGGGGCGCTTAGCTTAGTAGCCGGCAGACCTGGACGTGTGGGCAGCCGGGCTGGGCTTCAGAGCAAAGAGTGAAGGTTGGCATGGAGGGCTCAAGCTACCAGGGGCCCAGAGGCAGCACCTTAGGGACAGTGGCTTGACACTGGTACAGCTTGGCTGTTCTGTGCCAGGCACTGAGCCTAGGTCCCCAAACCTGTGTGCACATTCGAATCACCAGGGTACTTGCTGCACAGCCTTCACGAGGCCACAGGCTGGCCCCACCCTTGTTGTTCCAGCCCCGGACGCCTGAGGCGGGCCTGGGAATCTGCATTTGCAACAAGGGTCCCGGCTGACTGCTGTAGGTGGGCTGCAGATGGCCTGGAGCCATCTGGGTAGAGCCAGATGGCCTGGGTAGAATCTTGCTTCTCCTTCCCAGCCATGCAACCTTGGGTGAGCTAATGAACCTCTCTGTGTCTCAGTTTCCTCATTTGTAAAACGGAGGTGGCACTAATACCCACCTCATAAGAGTTTTATGAAGATCAAATGAGTTAGTATGTATGATGCACCTGCCACAAAGCAAGCACTCAGTATTATTATTAATCCGTCTGGATTAATCCACATGCTTCAAGATACACACAGGGCAGGTTTGTTGCTGAATGTGGCAGGTGAGTAGGGAAGGGCAAGGGGGTGGAGAGGAAGACGCATGTGAGTGGACTGGACTGGAGGATGCTGGAGTGGGCAGAGAGGGGCCTTGCCTTTCGGACCCTGCGGGCCATGGAGTGTGTATGGGGGGACCGCAAAGACACGTTGAGCACGACCACAGCATTCACAACAATGAGGATGGTCACCACCAGGAGGAAGGTCAGGTACCTGCCAGGGTCAGGTAGGCGGGAGGTGGGGCTGGCCCACTGGCACTGACTCCACCTCCAGACGCACCCCGCCCTTAGCAGCTGATTCCCCCAGATCTCTTAGGGTGAGGGGTTGGCATTGAGGATGGGAGGGTGGGAGTGGCAGAAGGGTAGTGCCCCGAATTCCAGGAAGGGGAGGGGGGGAGGGGGTGGTAGGCGTGAGGGCCGGCCTTACTTGCTGATAAGTGGCACTGCCTGGGAGGTCTCGGGCACCTTCTTGGCCACAAGGAAGAGGAAGACGGTCTGGGCCAGGAGCACGTTGATGGCGACGGTACACTTCTGGCCCCCCGCTGCCCGTAACCAAGAGACCCTCAGAGCAGATCTCAAGTTCCCTGCCATGGGGCTCCTCCCCCACCCCATTCCTGTCCCCGGGACAGGTGGTCTCGTGGGTGGTGCCACTCTGTGCCCTCTCAGCTAGCCCCTGTGCTGCCGGCCGGGGCCGTGGCTCCCCTCCCACGGGCTCCAGGTACCCTTGGCAGGAAGGAAATAGATGAGAATGGCGACCGAGGAGATGAGCACACAGGGCGCGATGATGTTGATGATGTAGAAGAGGGGCTTGCGCTGGATGAGCAGGTAGAAGACCACCTTCTGGTGGCCCGCCTCCTCGGCGGGTGCCTCCACATCCAGCAGCATCTTGGCCGGCCGGTGCCGGATGGCCCACTCCCCGTTCTCTGCGGGCAGCGGGCCAGAGTGAGCACTGGGAGCACAGGCTGGGCAGATCCCCGCAGCCCCTGTGACCCGGCTGCGGGCGGCCAGCCGGGGCCCACAGCAGTGCCACCGAGGGATGGAAGCAGCAAAGGGAGATTGGATATCTGATCCTCCTCCCACCAAAACCGGAGACATTATCGTGGGGCAATCAGAACTCTGCTGGGTCTTTAAAAATCTAGTTTGTGTGGTTTAGTCTAGCCTTCATCTTGAGTTACAGGGGAGGGGGTCTGAACCGAGCCTGGCCCTGCCCTGGAGGTCAGGTGCGGCTGGGGTCCTGGGAAGAGGTTACCCGTGAAGGCCTCAGGGTCGATGAAAATCCACTCTATGTTCTGACCATCTTCCTGGCTGAGCTGCAAATTGATCTCATTGGTGCTGTAGGTCTGGGACCTGGGAAGGGGGACACATTTGAGGGTGTATAGATCCACCTACGAGGTCACGTACACAGTCATCTGGGGGCAACCGTGGGCGGTCTTGCCTCAAAAAGTACAGCTAGGAATTTCTGAGCCCTCCGCAGAGCCCTGGCCACGAGATGGGGGGCACGAAGGGGACCCGGGCTCCCTGGAGGTCAGGGAAGTTTTTGTTGAAGGGCCAGGAGGCTGCAGCTCAGTGCGCGTCACGGATGTTAAGAGCCCAAGGCCACTCTGTTCCTCCCTTCCACTGCCTCCAGGGCAGGAAGGGCCAATGGTTAGAACATAGAAAACACAGTCTGTACCTCTCAGATCTGTTTGTTACGGAGGGTCTCCTTGTGAAAAGACTGCTTCTCTAAAGCGTGGGAACCCACTCACACAGACCTCCTTCCCCCCATTTCTGGAAGAGGAAAGTGAGAGCACCTCCACCTCTCCATGGGGAGTGGGGTGTAGCGTCTCGTGTGGGGTGGCGCTCGTGTGTGCATGCTGGTACCTCGCGGGCAGGTGTATGCCTTCTTGCCCACCCGCCCCAGTCATTAACTCCTCCCTTGGGGCACAGGCAGGGAAACTGAGGCAGCGAAGGAGGATGAGCGAGGGGACTGCGGGACTGCGGCTTAGCCGGGAGGGACGTGGGCACCTGCAGGTGTCTGGGCCTGAGACGGGCACAGAGGCCCCAGAGAGAGGGAGCCGCACCCCTGGCAAGAAGCCTCGCGTCCACCCCCCTCCCCAGCCAGGTTCCTCTTAGGGCAGCTCTCCAGGTCTGCACCCGCATCCCCGGTAAATGGCCTCACTGGAAGACGAGGGAGCAGTTCTGCCAGTCGAAGGGGAAGTAGGTGACGGAGACGGGGCAGGAGGAGCGGAAGATGGCGGGCGGCAGCCAGTAGACACATCCGTCAGGAGACACCAGCACGTTGCAGTAGAGGGCCACCTCGAACACGCCGTCCACGCTGCGCACAGGCCAGGCCCCGGGGCTGGGGGCTCACGTCCCCGGCGGCCCCGGCTCGGCCGAGTCCCACACCCCAGGCCTGCCAGCGTCCTGCGTGGATGGGGCCTGGGGACACCAGCCCCTCCCGGGCACAGGGTCTACTACCTCCCCGCTGCGCCCACCTCCAGGCCTCATCATCCCACCTCCTAATCACCACAGCTTCTATGGGAGCCGCCCTCACCCCCACGTTGGAGGGAGGGCCACAGCCCAGCAGACGACCGAGCCCAGAGGAGATGGAGTGAGCCAGGTCGAGAGTCAGGTCTGCTGGCCAGGCCCTACCCTCGGCAGCACCTGCCGCATCCAGTATTTCCTGGCCCCGGAAAAGGGGGCCCGGTCTGCACCTTTCCCCAGAACCCCCCTTGTCCTACCGGGCCCTGCCTTTGTATCGTTTTGTCCCCCCACCCCTGCCCGCACTCCTCCTCACTTGTTCTCCAGCACGACATCCGGCCGCCACACCATGGTGGACGGCACCCTCAGCACCCACAGTCCTTCATAGTCTTGCGGATCCCAGCGCAGGCGATAGTCACACCACTGCTGCAGGGCGAGTGGGGTTGCCAGACCCCTGCTCTCCACGGAGTCACCCCCTCCCCAGAAGAGGCGGGGAGGGGGTGGGGGAAGACAGGCAGCTCCAAGGGCCTTGGGACCCCAGGGAGGGGGCCTGATCCAGGGTACAGGACTTCAGGGGGGCCTCTTACCATCTCTATCCACACATTGGTGGTGAGGGCCTCCTCTCGCTCATTCTGGGGGTTCAGAACAGAGGGTTGAGCCCCCATCACTTGCCGTCTCTGGATGTTAGTCCCTACAGACCCCCATTGGGCGCTACAGGACCCCAGCCTGTTGGGCATCCTTCACCGGAGTTTTCTAGCTCCCCAGCCTCTCCCCTGTAGCGTCCTTCCTCCTCCTGGCTGCTAGAGCCAGCCCCTTCCTCTCCCCAGCAGGTCCCGGGGGCCAGGTGCACTGGGCCTCCGCCTCCCCTGCTGTCCTACAAGCCTATGGCTCACCAGGGAGATGAGGTTGGTGAGGGTGAGTTTCAGGCTGACGTTGACCACGTCCGAATCGCGCTCCGCGGGCCGCAGGTGGGGGTCGTAGTTGTGCATCAGGTCCGCGAGCAGACGCTCCTCCTGGTTCCGGCCCTGGGCTCCTGCAACGGACAGCAGTGAGCCCGGGTGCAGGGGCTTTGGGGCAGAAAGAGTTGGGGGAGGTGTCACAAGAGGGTGTGATGTGGAGAGGTAGGGAACTAGAGGTGCAGAGCAGGTCTCAATAGCCCTCCAGACCCTCTATCCCCTGAGGCCTTGGATCTCTACTCCAGGCCTCCCCAGGCTCCTGAGCCCCTGGTCCACACCCAGGCAGACAGCCAGCAGCGGCAGGAGGAGCGGCAGCCCCTGGCCCCTGTACATGGTGCCGCAGCTCTACAGTGTCGGCTGGGACAGCAGCTCTCCGACTCAGGGTAGAGAGATGTGGACTCCGGGTCTCATGTAACAGCCCATGCTCCCACCCCAGCCAGCCTGGCCAGGCCAGCTAGGCCCCACCAGCTGTCTGACCACAGCAGCGTCAGCTGTTCCAAGATGGACAAAATGCCAGGCTCGGGTTACCTGGGCTGGGGAGGGGACAGAGGGGCCCCATCTGCCCCAACAGAGATGGCTCAGCCTCCATCCCCGCTCTCTGACTCCGTTGGCCCAGCCCGTGTTCCTTCCATCTGGGGTGGGGGGTGGGGGGCGACTGGAGACACAGCCTTGGACGGACAGGTGTGGGAGGGAGGCAGAGTGCGAGGAAGCGCCCCAAATTGGGCTCCCTCCTTTTGGTCCCTCCGGCGGGTCAGGATTTGGGGAGGTTTAGAGGGGCGTTTTGGACCTGAGCCATGACATGGTTGAGGACCATGAACCTGTCCCACTAGCCTAACATCTTCATGGGTTACTCCACTGGGCCAGGGCACTGGGGACAAGCCTAAGAGGGAGATGCACTAGGTCCCCTAGGCTTGGATACCTTAATGCAAATTAGGGTGTTCTTCAGGGTCCTTCAGATAACTTGAACTTCAGGCAGTTCAGGGCCCTCCCAGGCTCTGAGGCACAAGACACAGGCCTGGTAAGCTTTGGAGGAAGGAGGGTTGAGGAGGGTCTGGAGCTTGGGGCTCTCGGGAACAGAACAGCCCCTGAATAGGGGCTCCTCAGTGTGGCCTCGGTATTTATTAAATTATCCACAGACTAAGGGAGTCTCCAGCATGTGGCAGGCACAAGGCTAGGTGGGCTGCAGGGGACTCGCAGGGGACTGCGAGGAGGCAGGGATAAGCCTGAGCGGCTCATAGGAACTCAGAGTTCAGTAAGGCAGGCAGTCAAGATCAAGGTTGCGGCCTCCGGAGAGTCAGATGAGGGGACCCAGAAGGGCCAGAAAACACACTCCATCGGCTTTGTAGTTTGAGGTCAGGGAAAGGGTGGGGCTGAGGCTAGTTTAGGAACAAGGGTCCCTGCTGCTGGCTGTGACCATGACCATGGGCTCAGGCCACCTGTCGTTTGACCATCTATTCTAAGCAGACAGGTCAGGACCTCCCAGCAAGTTTGCAAGACAAAGAACGCAGCTTCGACTAAGTGCTACCAACCCTTGGGCATCCTGGGGGACAGGGTGGTGGAGGCCTCTGAGGGCTGGAGGAAAAGTGCCACCTACCTCCTGCCCCACAAACAAATGAGGTCTCCAGCATTTCTTCACATTTCTAATGTGTCAGTACATTGGAAATCAGCCTACTACTTTTAGTCCTTGGGGATCCGTGTGTGAGGTTGGCTCAGACCCCAGGCTCTATAGCCACAAATCCCTCCTGTCTGTCCTCACCGCGATTCTGGGGTCAGGGGGACAGTGGTGGTGGCACCTGCCTTCCCTGGTCATCTACTTGTGTCCTTGTGTTCAGTCCTGCTCTGGGCCCCACCCCTAAACGTTGCTCTCAATGTGCATCTAGGTGTGTAGCCAGCCCCCTTTCCCTGGAGATTACAAAGCCAGGTGCCCCTTCTCCCCAGTTTGCCCTTTGGTCCTCCCCAGATTCGGGTCCCTCACCCATTTTGCAGAGCAGAACCTCTTCCCCTCTCTGCTCCCCCTCCCCCAAGACCACACTTAGGCAAGACCATTCATGGCTCCTGCTAAGTGACGGACCACCTATTCACCACCTCCCAAACCCTCTGACCCAGGCAGTGGTGGTCTGGCTGTTGCTCTGACATTTCTGACTTTCCCTTTCCCCTTCTCTACAAGTGTCGGGGAGGAAAAAGGAAGATTGTGGAGCGTGACTTCCCTCTGGTATGAATTATGCCGCCTCCCTACGTATGAAGAGATTTCAACTCCTGTTTTTTCACCTTCTCTCTGCTGTGGGAGAGAGATAAGGTCTCTCTGGTGTTCTCAGGAGGGCAGGTCAGCTGAGGAGCTGGTGGTTTTGTCCTGAAGGGGTTAAAGGGAGGCAACTTTAAGAGAAAAATCTTCTGTAGACATCATTTGTGTCTAATAGCTACTCCCCCTTTGTCACCTTCTATGCTGGAGGCTGGAAAAGTGAAATGCTCTACTCCCAGTCTCCCTTGAGGAAGGGGTGGCCACGTGATAACATCTTGACCCATGAGACGTCTGCAGAAATCGGCTAAGGGGCTCCAGGAGAGAGCTTTTGCTTCCTGATAAAAGGGGTCAGGAATGTCTAGTCCCTTTCCTGCCTCGAACACAGATGAGAAGTGTGGATCTGCGGCAGTGAGCTTGTGAGCAGGGCGACAACATGAGAACAAAGCCAACACGCCAAGGAGGGAGGACGGGGCAGAAAGCACAGAGCCTGGGTCCCTGGGAGCTCTGTGGGACAGCCCAGCCAACCACTGTCTCGTGAAAAGGAAGCCTTATTTCTTTGAATCACAGTTCTTTGTGTTTCTGTTCCTTGAAGCCCAGTGCATCCCTAACAGATTCATCACTGTTTGAAGGAGGGTGAGTAGCCTTGCTGGCCTGGGGAGACTGTGTAGGGACACCCTTTGGTTTCACAGGAAGCTGGCCCCTTGTGGGTGTGACTTCCTGGGGAGGAAGGAGCTATATCACTTCTATCACTTCCATATCACCTATAAAGGGGACCGGTGCAGACAGCACCCTGGGGCTGCAGTGCTGGAGGAATGGGTGCCATTGGGGGTCCTTCTGTGACCCCGGGAAACTGGGCAAGGGGCATCCTTGGTCAGGCGTGGCATTTGGGGTGGTTTCTCTGGAAGGGTCGCTGTCACCTGAGCAGAGCCTGAAACCGGGGTTCACCTGGCGGTTGGCAACAGTGCCATCGTGTGGCAGAGAGAAGCAAGGACAGTGGCTGAGGGGTCTGGTTCAGGGCCTCTTGGGGCTCGGATGGGGTCCCTCCCGTAGAGGGCGATTCCAGGGAAGTCTTGGACTTCCTGCTCATCTGATGGGTGTAAGTCCAAGCTGCTTTCCCTACCCAGAGGGACAAAATTAAAGATTCGTACCTTGAATCTGTGCACGGTTCATATTGGAAGGCAGAAGTAACCAGGGTCAGTTTTGACGCTAGATGGTTTGTCTTGTTCATTTCCTTTGACAGACAAAAAAATCCCACCTTATGTATACCTGGGCCAATGAGGTCACCAACTCCCTCTGAGGGAGACGGGTTGATCTGTGAAGACCTTCGGTGTGTCCATCCAGGAGACGATTAGTTGGGCCCTCTGTGCTTGCTCCAGTCTGCCTACAGACTCCCTGTCAGCCTTGGATGTGGGAGACCACAGGCCCATCCCCTGTGACTCAGGCTCACAACTGAGGAATGAGTTAAATAACCACCCCTTACATTTGTAGGACACGTGCAAGTACCTTTATGCCCACTAGCAGATTCTATTTTCACAGCCCCTCACAGACGGGACTTATGATACACACATTTTGCTGGCAAGAAAACAGCTAATAGATGAGGGTGGCTCACCCAAGGTCACCCCGCTGGTGTAACAAAGCATCCCAAAACTTTGTCTCTTAAAACAGCAAACATTTACTATCCCACACAGTTTCTGAGGGTCGGGAATCCAGGAGCAGCTTAGCTGGGTGGTTCTGGCTCAAGAACTGGCTGTGCCCAAGATGTTCACCAGGGTTGTGATCTCATCTGAAGGCCCAGCAGGGCTGGAGGATCCACTTCCAAGGTCACTCATGTGGCTGCAGGCAGAGAGCCTCAGTTCCTTGCCGTGTGGGCCTCTGCACAGGGCTGCTCACCATACCAGCTGCTTCCCCAGAGTGAGAGATCCAACTTTCAGTTGCTTTCAGCAAGAGTGATGGGGGTGGGGAGCAAAGGAGGTGCCACAGTGTCTTTTAGAGGCTGATCTCAGAGGTGCTGCACCGTCACTGCTGCCTCGTTCTGTTGGTCTGGTGGTTCTGTCTTTGAACCACGCAGACAAAGCCTGGTTCAGTGTGGAGGGAGGCTACACAGGGTGTGGATACCAGGAGGTGGGGATCACTGGGGCTGTCTTGGAGGTAGGCTCTCATGTCTCCCAGCCAGCACCTGCAGCCTCAGCCTTTGGCCCTTGGGACAGGATTGTTGGGGGCATCTTTTGGGGCAGAGTTGCCAAATTTAGCAAATAAAAAGACAGGATTCCCAGTTAAGTTTGAATTTCAGATAAACGATGACTAATTTTTTTGGTAAACGTATGTCCCGAATATTGTATGGAAGCCCTACTTTGGGGTGGAGAATAGGTGTCCAAGAGGGGACACGTCTTGGGGGAGGGCTGAGTTCTGGGGCTCTAGGATTGCGCATATGACCTGAGGTTGATAAGCTGACCTCTGGTCTTTGTGGGTGCTGAGCCCAACACTTCCGGGTGGAAGTGTCCTGGTCCTCGGCTTCCCTGAGGGACCCAGACAGCATCACCAAGGCAGAAAGGGCTAGGGAAGGCCATTTTGCAACTCTGGTGCCCCCACCCCTGCTGAAAGCCTCCTTCCTTAGGAGCCCTGGAGAGGAAGGTGTCCCCACCTCAGCTCCAGGTGGGGCTTCAGAAGCTGAAGACTGAGGGGTAGTTGAGAGGAGGGTGGCTAGGGAGCAGGGAAGTGAAGGCACAGGATCCCACCTGCTCTAGCCTCACCCGGGGGACGGGGAGGCAAGAAGTGGCCTCTGCCTTTCTGACTCCTCACAGAGGGGTCCTAAAAGGCTGGCCTGAGTGGCATCCTCCCTGGCCCCTGAGCCAGCCCCCTTCCCCCCTGCCAAATTGTCCTGCCCTGACCGCCAGCTGATGTCCACTCTCAGACCTCCTCGGCAGCTCCTGTCTTCAGCTACAGAGGACCGTGGTTGAGGAGTGAGGCGTCTCTCTTCCTTCCTTAATCTCAGGAAAGCCCAGCTCTTCCGGCCCCAGCCCTGCAGAACCAGCTGGCCTCGAGTCTCAGGGCCAGAAGTTGGCCTTCCCAGGAAGGGCTTGTCCTCTCTCAGACATCCCTGTCCACGTGACTACACCCGCCCCAAACCCGAAGCTGCCTGGGAGTTGGGCCAGCAGGGCAGAGCAGGCCTACCCTAGGCGAAGCGCTTATCTTTCTCATGGTAGGAGAAGGGGTCCCCGGGGAAGGGCTGAGGTGGGGGCTGGTTGTAGGCGCCCTGCAGGAAGATCCAGGCCGTGCCCACCACCATGATGGGCGTCACCACAAACAGGCAGAGTCGGTCCACTGTGCGGGCCACTCGGTTCCAGCAGTCCTTTTCCTGGGGGCAGGGAGACGGAGACAGTGGGGGTGAGGAAGGGCCTCAAACCACAGACCCACAGCCCAAGCTGGGGCCGGTGACGGAGGCGTGGCCTCGGTGTATCTGCGGGGCTTGCCTCAGGCTTGCGGTGGATGGGAGGTGCTGGTGTGTCCCCAGCAGGGCCCAGGCCCCCCTGAAGTCAAGGCCTCTGTCTGTCCCTCCTCACCCCACTGGAGGGCTCCAGGGGCTGAAGAGGAGCTGGGGGTGCCTGGAGTCTCAGGGGGCTAAGGACGGTAAATCGTCCCCTCTCCTCCCTCTTCACCCCTCCCAGCTAGCCCCTACGTGAACTGGAAAATGGTGCCCCTTTCTCAAGAGAGAAGTTCGAAAAGTTGTGTGATACTGAACAACCACCTGAGTCTGCCTTTGAAATGTCTGAGTATGTCTGGAGTATCAGACTTGGGGTTGAGCAGGGACAGAAAATGGTTGGCAGCCCGGACAAAGAAGGGACCCTAAGGGAGCTGTGTTCCTGGCCCAGTGTGCTGCTCTGGGGTTCTAGGCAGGGGCTGTCCCTCCCAGGGTGCCTGGAGTCTGCACCCACTGTGAACTCCTTCATCTAGGTGGGTTCGTGTCTCACGTGGAACCGAGCCCCCTTAAGACAGGATACACCCGATGTGTGGCAGGCCTGTGGCTACTCACCTCATTGTAATTGTTCTGGTCCCTCATGTGGTTGACGATGAAGTTGGCCCCATCCACGGCTGGCTTCAGCTGACTGAAGAGCTCCTGCTGGGCTTGCTCAGAGCCTGCTGGGGGCTGGCCTGTGGATACCCGGCCAGAGGAGGGCATGAGGCCCGGCCCCAGCCCACCTCCCACGGGCCAAAGTCCCAGGCCACACGGGGACCCACGTGCGCTGGTGAGGCGCCGGGCCAGCCCGTGCCGCTCCGACTGCTTCTCAAACATGAGGTCACTTCGGGACTTGAGCAGGAAGTACTCCTCGGCCTTGGAGATGTAGCCCAGGGAACTGCTTCTCCGGACGAGAGCCCCCGGGCTGGGCCCATCCTCTGCTGGGCGGGACATGTGTAGGAGTTTGGGCAGGGTCTCCAGGAAGAGCTGCGGCAGGTCAGGGGAGCACAGGAAAGCTATTTGACAGACATGGGTCACCTTCACACACCCAAGCGCCTTGACCCTCTGCCCGGCTGCCACAAAGTCCTCCTGAGTCTGATGCTGTCATCCATTTTCCTGATCCCCCGCTGATGGACACTTAGGTTGCTTCCAACTCTCCCCATTACTCACAGCACAAAGCACAACTCATTTGTTGAAAATGAATTATATATGAACAACAAAAAAGTAAGAAAAATGCCCTGACTGCTGAGCTCTCTTCTCCAAATGGTAAAGATCAAGCAAGTTGCTAAGGCACCTTCACATCCCAGAACAGCTAGTGGCCCTGCAGCGGCTGAGAGGCAAGGACAGCCCCCTCCTGGGTATGCTGCCCCCACATTCCTCACCTTTTTTTTTTTAATTAAAAAATTTTTATTTTATTTTTGAGAGACAGACGGAGCATGAGCGAGGGAGGGGCAAGAGACAGGGAGACACAGAATCCAAAGCAGGCTCCAGGCTCTGAGCTGTCAGCACAGAGCCCGACACGGGTCTTGAACCCACGAACCGTGAGATCATGACCTGAGCTGAAGTTGGCGCTCAACCGACTGAGCCACTCAGGCGTCCCCCTCACCTTCTTTTTTTATTTTTTTCTCTCTTTTTTTTTTTTTTTAATTTTTTTAATGTTTATTTATTTTTGAGACAGAGAAAGACAGAGAATGAGCAGGGAAGGGGCAGAGAGAGAGGGAGACACAGAATGTGAAGCAGGCTCCAGGCTCTGTGCTGACAGCTCAGAGCCTGGAGCCTGTTTCAGATTCTGTGTCTTCCCCTCTCTCTGACCCTCCCCCGTTCATGCTCTGTCTCTCTCTGTCTCAAAAATAAATAAACATTAAAAAAAATTAAAAAAAAATAATCAGGGTGTAACACATCCAGCAGACTGAGCAAATCTTAAGTGTAGAGCCAGATGGAGTTTTACAGACGCATTCAACTGCGTAAATGCCACCCAGGTGAGATATCAACCCAACACCGTCCCAAGGGTTCCCTCGTGGCTCCTGCTGTCACTTCCTACCCACCCCCAGGGGTAACCACCATCCTGATTTCTATCACTGATAGCTGGCTGTTGCCTGACCTTGAACTTTCGGGAGAGAAAACTGTGCGGCCTGTGCTCTTTAGTGTCCGGCTCCTTCCAAGCCCCCGTGTGCTAGGAGAGCCGTCCACGCCGCGTGGGTGGCAGCACGTGGCGCTTCTGCACGGCTGGATGGCACTCCCCTGTGTGAGCACGTTCTCCTGGAGAGGGACGGCCAGACAACCTCCAGTGTTTGGCCTGGGCCCCTCACCTTCTTGACCCCCTCAGACAGCACGTGGGTGCTGGGTGTGCGAAAGTGGATGTTGAGCACGATGACACAGATCACCACGACCATGGTCACCAGCACCATGCCGAAGAGCAGGAACCTGTAGGCACACACTCAGCCTGGAGCCCACGGGGCAGGGCGAGGCGTGCTGGGGCTGTTGGGGCGGGGTAGGGCGAGGGGTAGGGCGGGGTGGGTGAGGCGTGGTGTGGCATAGCTGTCACTCACTTGCCGATGAGGGGGATGGCCATGGATGTGGCGGGCAGCCGCTTGGAGATGAGCAGCAGGAAGACCGACTGGGCCAGGAGCACCGAGATGGCCATCGACGTCTTCTCGCCACCTGGGGGAGCCCGGACTTAGCTGCTACCTCTGGTCTTGACCCCAGCGGGTCCCACTGTGGCCCCCTCACCACCATTCGCGATGCCACGGTACCTTGATCGACATCATGGGCTTTGGAGCTAGGGCACCTAGCTCTTCCACTTACTGGCTGGGTGACCTTCGGCAAGTAGCCTAACCTCTCTGTGCCTCAGTTGTCCCAACTGCTAAATGTCGTGAGGACAAAGTGAGAGAGCGTTTCACGCTCCTCACTCTGCCAGGCGCTGGGCAAGCGCTCAGCGAACACCGGCTATCACTGTTGGCCAGCTCCCTGCCACGCAGCCCTCCCCAAATCACAGATCTGTGTGTCCCACCCTGTACAGAAAGCTCCGGGACATCCTTATAGCACCGATGATACCCTAACTCCTAGTCCTCCACTCAGAGACCCCAGCCGGGCACTGCCCAGCTCTTCCCACCTGAGGTCCTGAGCATGTGGGGCCGTGGCCACTGTGGTCACAGGTCCCCAGCCCTGCCCCAGGGCCCCTTCTCTATCTGCAGGGTGCCCACCAACCCACCTCCAGCTCAAGCAGTGCCTCTTCCAGGAAGGCTTCCCCCATTTTACTGCCCCTCAGCCTGTGCTCCTAGTTCTGTGGCTTCTACAGTCTCTGCCAGCAGCAGAGGCTAGATTGCGTTTGTCCCTGGGGCTCACTGTGCCTTGCTTACAGTAAGCATTTGAAACGATTCTGAAACCAAGTGAGCGAAGATTACACATGTCCTTCTAGAACCAGGTGAGCATAGATTGCACGCTTCCATGCCTGGCTTCCTGGAGATCCCGTTTTCCGCCCACTCGTTCAAAGTGGACGGCCTTCTGTGTGTCAGGCCCATGGTCACACGTGGTGGCCAGGACAGACCTGTTTCTGTTCAGAGAGATGGTCTAGGGGTTCTCCCTAGGGTCCTGGGGAGGCCTGCTGTGAGCAGCAGAAGCAGGGTCCAAGAGGGACTGTCCATTTGGGGATATCGGACACGGTCACAAAACCCTCCCCTTGGCTGGCCACCCCCCGCCCCCATGCCTGGACCGTGAGCAGGGAGCCCCGGGAGTGGTGACCCCGTTGTGGCTCCTGGAGGAGGTGAGGGGAGGGCTGGGGAGGCCCATGCGCAGATGCCCTCGGGGACAGGGAGGGGCTGGGGCAGGCTCAGGCTCACTGTCAGCCGGCAGGTAGAAGACCAGGTTGATCATGAAGGAGATGAGCACGCAGGGCACCAGGATGTTGATGATGTAGAAGAGGGGCTTGCGGCGGATGATGAGGTAGAAGGTGACGTCCTGGTGGCCGGGACTGTCCAGCGGGACACTGGGGTCCACGTTGATCCTGGCTGGCCGGTGCACTATCTCCCACTCCCCGTTCTCTGAGGAGGGCAGGAGGACACCTCAGTGTCAGGCCAGGCAAGGGGGCGGGTTGGGGGGGGGCGGCGGGGAAGGACAGAGGTGGGGTGGGGTGGGGGGGCTGGGTGGAGTGAGCCAGCCCGAGGGCGCGCAGAGGAGGGTTTAGGTTCTGGAGGTGGGCGTCTTTCCCTGGGGCTTGGGAAGGAGGTTTCAATCTGCAAGGGGGAAATTCTGCCTTGGGAGTGTGGTTTTTTGTTTGTTTGTTTTGAAAATAGAGAAGCTGAGGCTGTGTGTGGCTCAAACAAGGAGTCTTAGAGATAATGACGTGGTGAGAGTAAGACCAATGCCCCCGCCCCCAAACCCCGGTGATGTAGCCGCCTTGGGACCGGTGTGACATAGGTTTTCTCTGATGAACAGGGGTGTGTGGTGGGGAGCCCCATAGAAGACCTGAGCCCGGTCATAGATAGGAGTGTGGGGCGTTGGCAGGGGGCAGCATACACAACATTAGGATCGGTGGCTAAAGCCGCAACCACGCCTCTCGGCTTCCTGGCAACAGAAGACTAACTACCCCCCTCATTTGTCAGTTACATCCATCCCTAGGGACCCTGTCCAGACCCAGGAGGGTCTTCTGGCCCGGGGAAAAGGAAGGGTGGGGCCAGTGTCTGTCTCTGCCTTTGGGACACAATCCCCTCCTGGGGATTTCTTTCCTTTCAATGTGCTAGATTTCCGTCGCTAAGTATGTCTGCGTGTGTTTGCGGGTCGGTATGTGTCTGTGCATCTGGGTCTCCCCGCCCGTCAGTGTGCCTGTATGTCCACGTTCCAGGTGTACATGTGTGTGCCCACGTGCATCTCTGGCGGGGAGGCGTTGGTGCGACCGTACCCACGGGTGTGCGTCTGAGGGGCCTGCCCACCCACCAGCTGCTACTCTCAGCACCTGTGAAACCCGCAGGGTCGATGATGATCCACTCCACAGGATAGGAGCGGCCCTCTTTCTCCTCCTGCTTCAGACTCAGGGTGATCTCCTTGGCCGTGTACTTGAGTGAACTGGGGAGAGCAGCGGGGAGAGGGTGGTCCTCAGCCACTGGCTGCGGCCACTGAGGGCGGAAAGGCCAGTACAGGAGGTTCACGGTCAGAGGCGCCCTTGTGGGTCTGGGGGAGCTCTAATCAGGACTGAGGGTGCCTCGAGCACCTCTCTCAGCCCCTGGCACGGTGCCCGGGGGTGAGGGCTGCCTGGAGAAGTGGGTGCACCTGAACTTGAGGGAGCAGTTCTGCCAGTCGAAGGGGAAGTAGGTGACGGAGATGGGGCAAGAGGAGCGGAAGATGGCGGGCGGCAGCCAGTACACGTAGCCCGAAGGGTAGACGAGCACGTTGCAGGCGTAGGAAATCTGGAAGGAGCCGTCGTTGCTGAGGGACAAGGACAGAGGCCACCATGAATGCCAGCCAGCTGGGAGCTGGCAGAGATGGGGGAGGCGGAGGGTCGAGGGGATGCCAGGGAGGGTTGTGGCTCAACTTGTTCTCCAGCACAATCTCCGGGAGCCACAGCATGTCAGGGGGCAGGCGCAGGACACTGATATTTCCAAATTCTTCAGCATCCCACTGCAGCCGGGGGTCCGTCCAGCCCTGGAACCCGAAAGGTATGTCAGCAGTCGGCTCTGCTGTCGTCCAGGCTCCCCCTGCTCTCCTCACTTCCCTGGGGGAACACTGGACAGGGTCTGGGAACTGTGACAAAAGAAGTTTGGGGGAGGTGGGTGCAGAGTTAGGACTCAGGTCCGTCGCGTACAGCTGTGTAGAACGTACACTGCACAACAAAGGGAGCATATTTCATTGTGGACACAGAAGACTTACGTCTATATTATGAACTTCTGATGGATGGCAGAAGAGTGTTTTCTAATAAAATCAGAATACCGTGACAACCTTCCCGTAGGTAAAGAATCCCAATTCACCGGAAGTCTCCATCTGAGCTTGTGGCTGTACAAGGTGGTGGGAAGGGCAGCTGGGCCTGTGGGTGGGAGCCAGCTCCTCCTGGAGGCCAGGAGGATCCCCTCCTGGAGATCCCTAAGCAGAAGGAAGCATGGGCCCTACACCCTCACCCCCCGGCTGTGAGTGGGGTCGTCTCCTTACGTGCTCAATCCACACGTTAGTGGTGAGGGTCTCCTCAACTTCTTTCTGTAATCACACAAGAGCACTGTCCCCTAGGGCCCGCACTGCTCACCTGCACACATTCAGCAGGCTACTTCCCGCCACCCCCCGGAGGAAACCACGGCAACTGGCCTGACCAGACTCCTGGCCCAAGCACGCACAGTCAGGAGGGGCTGGGCAGACCAAGGAGCAGGGAGGGGACAGCCCTGAAGTGTGTCATGGGTCTGATATGGGGCACACCCCAGAGCTGAAGCTGGAGGGGAAGGGGCATCGGCTCGAGGCCTGTGGGCAGCAGTGAACCTGGAGAACGCTGGAGCGTGCTTCCCCGGGAGAGGAGCTACCACAGGAGCTACCAGGCTGGGACCTTGAGCTTCGTCCGTGGCCATCCCAGTCCAGGAGACAGCCAGGCCTCCAGGAAGCCGTCCCCGCCCTCGGCTCCCCAGCCCAGCCACAGAGGGGCCTCTCACCAGAGAGATGAGATTGGAGAGTGTGAGGGCCAGCGAGACCTCCACACTCTCATCTTTGTGAGCCACAGGCCGGAGCTCCTTGCTGTAGCCCTTCTCTTCAAACAGGTGCCGAATCAGCCGCTCCTCCTCGTTCAGGCCCCAGCTGCCTGGAGAGGGACAGGAAGAGGGATGGGGTGCTGGGAGGGGGGACCGGGAAGGGGGCTGCCGTGAAATCCTGCCAGGCCATGGGGCTGGGCTGAGCTGCGGGGATCCGACCACTCCCCAGGAAGGGGTCCTGGCGGTCAACCCTCTCCAGAGTTGGGGTGGGAGCTGGGCCTGATGCAGGGGAGGAGTAGGAGGGGACCGTGCAGCAGGGACCCTGGGTGCAAGTCCTGAGGGACCCTTCGGGGCAGGGTGATGCCCACTCTTACCACACACGACCAGGGCAGCCAGCAGCCCCAGCGTTAACACCGGCCCCTCCATCCTGTCCCTCTGACTAGGTCTTGTGGCCCCTCCAGTCTACAGGGCTGGGGAATGTGGGTGGGTAGGAGAGGGGACAGGTGCTGGGTTGGGAGGGGGGGAGTGTGAAGGGAAGAGGCGGCCGGAAACGCAATCTGACACCTCTGGGCATGACTGCTGGGTAGAAAACCCAAGGCAGGGGACAAGGGGGTGGGGACAAGGACTGGCTGCCGGGCGGGAGCCCAAGGACATGAGGCAAAGATCCCAGGCTGGAATTCTCTGCAATTAGCGGTAGGGCTGGGGGCTGGGTAGGGGCCCTGGACACTGGGGGCAGTGCTGGTCAGTCATGCCTAGGGGAGTGGTGGCACTCAGCTGTGGCTGTTTCTTGGGGGGGGGGCAGACAGTATGCTGAGCTGGGGGCTTAGCAGCCTCTCTCCAGTGTCTTTGTGACCTCCGCCAACTGCTTCTGGGGGCAGGGCCCTGTCTGGCCCTGTCTAACGTCCACCCATCCAGTTCCCAAGAAAGCTCCAGAGTCATCTGTGTAGATCATAAATAATGTTTATTGAAGCAGCTGTGATTTTCCAATGGCACATCTGGGAAGACACACGGACCCAGGTCCCCCGCCCCCCACACCCAGCCAACTGTGGCTGTGACTGTTTGTCATCATAGGAGCCCCTGGGAGCAGTAGGTCCTGACGGGGGGGGTTAGGGGTCCAGATGTGGTTCATGGCCCCCAGGCCGAAGGAATCTGAGGGCTCGGTGGGTGGTGCCCCCCACTCTACCCTGTACCCATCTGGGGTCCCTCTGCCTCTGCCAGGGCGGCCAAGCGGAAGGCCTGCAGGGCCTGCACCAGCAACCGGGGAAGGCTGCGGGCCATCGTGGCTGGCTCCAGGCCCACCAGGCCACCAAAGACCACATGCTGGCCCCCCAAGCCTGCCCGCACCCAGGCTCGGAAGAGGCCGGTCAGTGTCTTGGAGCCCAGATCTGCCAGGACCTGCAGAAGGAGAATCGCGGCTCACAACCTCACTGGGTCTCCCCCCTTGTGGCCCCCAGGAACTCTCACCCAGATCCACTCCCCTCCATAGCCCCCGATCCTGCACACTTCTGCTCACTTGGACCCCCCCCCCCACACCCTTCCACTCACACCTTTCCCTCACAAGTTCCCATCCACCCCACCTAGCACCCAGCTTACACACAGCTGCCCTCCCCACCCTTTTCTCCCAAGACACCCCTGCCTCCACTGCAAGCTGGGGCAGGTCCTCCCTCTTGCTGTGGAGGGTGCCCTTTCTGTCCCTCCTACCTGCTAGGGCTGACCCAGGTCGGCCTTCTGAGGCCACTGTGAGCGAATGTGGGAAGCCTGAGGACCTACCTCATGGAAGTCCATGGCCAAGTGCTCTGATGGGACCTGTAGGATCCAGGCATGGGTGCCTTGAAGGGTGGCCAACTTCTGTTGCAGCGTTTCCAACCCAGGGCAGCCTGAAGGAAGGGGAGAGGTCCCGGGAATAACAGAAAACTGACACCAGCAAGGAGCTGGGAGAGGGATTCCCACCAGGACCCCAGAATGGCCTCCCAGTGGGCAGATTTCTTGTCATGCTACACACGGGGAAACTGAGGTTCAGCAAATGGTCTCTGCTGACCCTGAGGGCGGCCCAAAGCCACAAGTGCCCCCAAAGAGTCATCCTCCCTGCTGCAGGGGGAGGGGTCGGGTGGGGAGAGCTAGTCTGCTGGTTGCCCCATGGGTGGGTAACCGCTTCCCAGAGCGGACCTTGGGAGAATCCCCGCAGGGTTGGCCGCCCTTGGCCTGCTACTCTCCCCGCAAAGGCCGGCAGGGGGCGCCCTTACCGTTCCCTTCCTGGCGCTGCTCTGGTCTCCGCTTCGGGAACCGCGCGCCTGCAGCCCGCGATCCTGGGGAGACGCGGGGTTAGGGGATCGCCTCCGCCGCGCGGAGTCGGCGTGCGGGGGCTGGAATATGAAGGCATGGGGTACCTGGGTGCAGCCGCTGCTCGCGGGCAGGGTGCCTGGGAGGCTCTAGGAGCGACAGAGCGGAGCGAGCCAGGGCTGGGGCCAGACGCCGCATCCCTGGGCTCGGGCCGAGCAGGTCCTGAGCGCCCCGCAGCAGGCCCAGGAGGGTGTGCGCCAGCGAGCGCAGCTCTGCGGGCAGGACAAGCGTCCGGGCGGAGGTCAGACGTGGGCCAGGTCCCCTGCCCTCCCGGCCCAGCCCTGGGAACTGGACTGACCGCATCGCCTCCGGCGCTGCAGGCACTGCTGTTGCGCCAGACGCGCACAGGCGACCGCGGGCCCGGAGCACAGGCGGGAGTAGAAGGCGCACGGCGGGGCGGCGTCTGCCTGCGGCTCCGCGGGCGGGTCCCAGGCCAGAAGCTCCCGGCAGCTGGGTTCCCGGCTGGAGGGGATTGCTACAGGGGTCGACGGGGACCATCTCAGCCCTGGCTTTGGGACCTAGCGTCCGCAGCCCTCCCCTGAAGGGAGACAGGCTTTCTTGACGCCCTAAGGGGCTGGGGGGCGGGCGGGGTGAAGATGGGCTTGTTCCAGGGCTGTTAGCGGGACACTTCGGGGAGGGGGGAATAGGAATGGGGCGCTCACCGCTCATCTGCTCCTGGAGCCAGTCCTTGAACACGGCCACTCGAGTGTAGACTCCGGGCTTCCCTGGCTCTCCGCATCCGTCCCCCCAGGAGGTGACCCCGTACAGGACCTCCTTGGGGCGGGGGCCAGGCTCAGAACATGTCAGGGGGCCTCCGGAGTCACCCTGCGGGACCCGAGTCAAAAGAGAGTGTACTACATTGACCTGCCCCCTCCTATGCCAGCTTTACACTTGGCAGGCAGCTTTGAATTCTCCTGGGGTTACTTCTTGTACCCATTTTAGCAATGAGAACATAGAGGCTCAGACAAGTTGAATGACAGCCTGACTGTGGAAGGAAAGAGGCTATTCTTTCCCTGGGGAACCAGGACCCTCCGGCACCCTCCAGTCAATCAGGGCTCATACCTGGCATGAGTCGATGCCCCCGGCCAGGTAGCCGGCACAGAGCATGCTGCTGGGGTGCAGCTCGGGCCCCAAGGCCCTTTTGCAGGTGTCAGCACTGAGCAGGGGCACTCGGGCCTCCCTGACCGCCTCAGCCTCAGGCCCGTCTACAGGGAAACGGTGGAGGGGGCTCAGGCCTTCAGGGCAGGAGCGTCGCTTGGGGGGGACCCCCCTCCCCCGCCCTGCCCTCCTTGATTCCTACCCCCCTGCAAGACCAGGCAGCATTTTGCGAAGCAAGGAAGTCAGATTCGCTACACCCCCGGCCTTCCCAAACTCCATCACCCCAGCACCCCATTCTTCCCACCCACTCACACTCGCGCCTCACCCAGGCCCGGGCCTGCCCCATACCTTCGAAGAGGGCCCCCCAGCCCGCGATGGCGCAAGCCGTGCCGGCTGGGGGCTCCCGGGGCCCCTGGGGCAGGCACACAGGGCGCACCGCCCCTGCCCAGCTCACCGGCGTCCACAGCTGCACGAGGGCCAGGTCGTTGTGGAAGGTCCGCGGGTCAAACTGCGGAGGGGGTGGCGGCGCAATATCAGTGAAGCGTGGGGTGGGGGTGCTGTTCCCGACTCTGAGAGCCCGGGAACTGTCCTCTCACCTTGGGGTGGGGCAAGATGCGGTTCACCGGCACCTCCTCCGCTTGCTCTCCCCGGGGGTCCTCGGCCAGCGTCACCGTCCACAGAAGCTCGTTCTGGGCGCTGCGGGGAGAGCGGCGGGTGATACGCAGGACAAGGGTGCAGCGGGTCCCTTGGAGACCCTGCCCTCAGGCACCACCCAGCAAGCCCGCACGCCGGGCTCTTTCTCCGCTGTTACTCGCGGGGCAGGGAGGGTGGGCCAGAGCGAGGCGGCGGTCCCCAGGAGGCCCCCGAGCCGGGCGGGTGGTCCCCTGATAGCGGCTCCCTGGCTGGGGTGCGTGGGCGCCTCGAGGCCCGGGAGCTGGGCAGGGCGGTGGCCGCCGCCAGGGGGCAGCAGAGACCGGCCCTCGCACGTGTCGCCCGCCCGACGATCCCGGAAGGAAGTGTTGGACCAAGCGTTGGGGGTCTGGGCCGGTCAGGGGCCTGGGGCCCAACGTACCCCGCGAAGCAGTGCGCCGCGGTGAGTACCCAGGACGCCGCCACCAGGACGCCGCCGCACAGAGGCTGCCCCCCGACTTGCAGCCTCACCAGCCAGGGCCAGGCCCCCCGCGGCGCAGCGCTACCCCCGACAATGCGGCCGTGGGCACGCGTCACGTTGACAGTGCTCGGGCGCCGCTCGCCACACGGCCCTAGAAAGGTGGCATCGGAGTCACAAGGGACGAGTCCTTGCCGCCCTGACCCTTGAGGGCCCTCCAGGGTTCACCCTGCCCTCAGCCCTAACCCCCTCGAGCCTTTTCAGCCTTACCTGGGGCGGCTGGATCCTGCGCTTGTGGCCTAGGACGCCCAGGTCCTGCTGAGACACAGACCTTTGAGCCTCACTACTACCCTCCCACCCTCCCTACCTGCACCCCCGGCAGAGCCTGGGCCCTCTCCCTGCGCTGCCGCTCCCCTTCCGTTACTCCACCCCTCCAGGAGTCAGGGTCTGTTGCAGCAGCCATAAACTTCTCACTGTCCCTGCCCTCCTGCCTTGGCACGCGCTGTGCCCCATGCCTGGCATGCTCTTGCCTCTTGGAGAGACCTTCTTAAGCATCATCTCTGTTGTAGCCCCACCTAGTTTCTGTCTCCGAGAGGGAGTCAAGTCTGGAGGGAAGGGATGGGGTGGACAGGAGAACGGACGCAGGTAGTCAGTGCGAGCTCACCCGGGCACGGGACCGTGTGGTTGGCACAGCCTCTGCACTCGTGGAGTCTGTGCTGGATCTCCATTGCCACTCGATTTACTGCCCACTGGGCGCTCCTCTGGGCGGCCTGCAGCGCTTTCGTCCCTTGGGCTGACAGAGCTGCTGGGACAGAGGGTACAATCATGCATGGCTGGGGAAGGACCTCAGGCTCCAGCCCCGAGCCTGCCTTGGGAGACAGGGGGAAGCAGGTCAGGCTTCCGGGAGCACCGGGCAGAATGGGGAGGAGAGAGAGCCCCAGGGGCCTGAGGGCCCAGTGCTCGGAGCAGATGGTCCCAGCTTCTCAACCCACTTGACCTGAGCTGGGCTGGAATCTTTAAAGAGGGACTTGCCTTAAACATCTTGAAGGAAAAACAGCACCTCAAAGGTAGAGACATCACAAAACTCAGGCTTACAGACAAAATAACTCACCGAGTTGCCTACCTTTGGGCCCAGATAGCCAAGGAGCTGCCCGCCTGGACCCCTTCCTCCTGCTAAACCCGCTAACCCGGAACCTTCCCCAAAGCATACCCCTTGGCAGTGGCTGCCAGGTCCCCTTCCCTGTGCACCCTGGTCCTCCCCCTCCCTCTCCCACCCGTGCCTCCGTTTCTGGCCCCTTCTCCCTGCAGGGTGGGCGGAGGGGGCCAAAGGCCTCAATGAGTGGGGGTGGCAAGGTCATGCTCGCCAGCCCCACCCCACTTCCTCTGAGCTCCTCCCACCTCTGCCGCCCCCTCAGAGCAGCCCGGGCTCACCTTGCAGGGTGCTGGGGGGCAGGCGCATGTACAGTGGGTGCCCAGCGACAGACGGTAGGTCTGGGAAGGGCAGCAGCAGCAGCAACACAGGCAGCAGCATGGTGACCAACAGCCAGGGCGAGCGACCCCGTCCTCTTTCCCCCTCGGAGTCTGCCCTCCAGGTACTTATCCTTGGGTGTCTGCCTCCCACTGCCTTTCTGTCCCTGGGCCCTGAATTTGTGTCCCTCAAATCATCCGACTCTGTTCTCGTACATCAAAATCACCCGCTTCCCTCAGTCGGTCCCTCACCTGGCCCTTAACTCCCGGGAGCCCACAGGGGACTGGGGCTTGGGGGGCTATATAGAGGACAGGCTGGGGGGGTACTCGGGAGGGGGGCCAGGGCTGGGGGAGGGATCGGGATGGGGGCTCGACCCTCACCTTTGAAGTCCCACGGTCCCAGCTCTGAGGCCCCCCTTCTGTCAAAGGAACCCTTGTTTCTGCGGCTCCATCAAAGGGGCCTGGACAGGCCAGAAGAGCTGACAGTTGGGCTGGGGGCCAGGCAGAGGGGGGCTGGTGGGCAGGGGCTGGCCCTGTCTCCGAGGCTCTGATGGCGGGGGGAGTCCCATCTGCCTCTATTCCCTGAGGAGTTTAGGACTGAGCTGGGGGCACACACTCCTGGAGGGAGGAGGGCAGGGGGTGTGTGAGGGTCCTCGGCAGCCCCACCCCCTGAGGAGGTGCCCGAGCTCCCAGCCCCTGTGCCCCTAATTGCTTGGCAGCGTCTCTCCCCGATGTAGCCATTTCTAAAGATGATCAAAGCGCCCTAATTAGCGCCGTAATTGCCGCACTGGGGGTGGTGGGTGGGAAGAGGCAAAGGCAGGCCCTGAGAGGAAGGCAGACATGAAAGGCCCCACCAGTGGCCCAGTTTGGGTAGGACCGGCCCCAGCAGCTTCTGACGCTCTCCCAGACCCCCTGCCCCTACGCAGTGCTCGCTCGGCCTGTCCAGCATTGTTCTCAGTTGCTATGACCCTGATCTGGCCGGAGGGAATCTTCTGGAGTCTCACGGGAAGGGCCACAAACGAGCAGCTCTCCTGGGACCAAGCTCCCACCTGGGGCAGAGAGGAGGTGCCCTTCTGCCTCCACAGAATGTCCTGGGGCCAAGAAAAAGGATCTTGGCACCCCAATTCATGCCGGTGACCCAGGGTGACTTTGGCAGGCCTGGTGCCTTCCCAGACCAGATTCTGCCATGACGTTGCCCCTGTAACACAGTGTCCTGTCTTCTCCAGCCCTTTCTCCTTCTGCGCAGGTGAATGAGCCTCCGATCGGAACCTGCCTTGCTTCGTAAGACAGAGCCCCAGACCTGCAGAGATAGCCTTGAGCCTGGGGTCCCGGGGGTGATGGGTGAGATGCAGGGAAGGGGGGCAGCCAGTTCCAGCAGCTTCTCCAACTTCCTCCTTCTATGCCGCTGGCCAGCAGAGAATGTGCGTGGCCTCTTTTTCCTCTCTGAAACTCTCTTCCTCCTTGATCACCGAGATGTCCCATCATTTTGATTCTCCACTCCCCCCATCCTTGGGCGCTGGCCACAAAGAGGTTTCCACCCGCTGGAGCCCCGCTGGAGGTTGCCACCCACCCAGTGTTGGGCTGGAGTTGCTCATGTTGGCTCTGGAGGGCTGAACATAGACGTCTCTTCCCAAGTCTGCACTGGGTGACATCATATTGGTAGCTTGAAAGCAGCCACTGTGGGAGGATTTACACCACGGAAACCAGCACCCAGTACAAATCAGAGCCTCCCAGCCTTCCGCCCCGCAAGAGCCAGGTCAACATTACCCAGCACACCACTGTATATGCCCCCTTCCCCTCCCCGTTACCACCGCACCTCATGAAGACAATCCCTCTGGTTCAGGAATGCCATGAAATAGTGTCTGAGTATGGGTTATTGTGAGTGAATATTATAAAGTTGGAAATTACTTGTATTCATCAGAATATCTATCCATCTCAAGAGGGTGTATGTCTAGATAGGGGATACCTATCTTCTTTTTTTTTTTTTAACTTTAACAAAATGTTTATTTACTTTTGAGAGAGAGAGAGGGAGAGGGAGAGAGGGAGCTCAAGCAGGGGAGGGGCAGAGAGAGACGGGGACACAGAATCCAAAGCAGGCTCCAGGCTCTGAGCTGTCAGCACAGAGCCCGATGTGGGGCTGGAATCCACAAACCTTGAGATCATGACCTGAGCCGAAGTCAGACGCTCAACTGACTAAGCCACCCACGAGCCCTGGGGCTATCTATTTTCTTATCTACCATCTCCAAATTCTTGGCAGAGAGGGTGTTAACTCTCAACACAGCCTATACTTGAAGAAAGTGTCCAAAGCAAATGATCTGTGGTTCCAAGAAAGAGCCGCCAAGGTAGGGGACCCAGAAAGCAGAGAAGGTGGTTGGAAAGCCTCACAGGCCCCTGGGCAGAGAGGCCAACGCCACCCTCGGAGCCGGAGCCAGCGTCCAAGCTGGAGAGATTAAGGCCTGGAGCGAGCTCCCCCCAAGACGGAGCCCCCTGTGGCCGCTCTCACTGGAGAATGCCACAAGGAGGGGCACGCTTTGTCGGCATTTGGCACCTCGGTCCCTCAGCCACTTGGATCCTGCCAAAGCCAGGCGGGCCAGGCCGGAGCCTTTGAGCCACCTCCCCCCCACCCCTGCCCCCGCCCCCCCTTCTGCCTCTGCTGGTCTTCAAGGACTGGTGGGAGGCCGAAAAAGACCAGAAGCTGCTGGTCTGTTTACTGCCTCTCCTGCCCCAGCGCCACTGCCAGAGAAAATTAGGGGCCTTACAGCACAGATGGTGATTGACTCAACCCCGCCTCCCTCTGCCGCTTCCC
>NW_026057584.1:7606082-7610637 GCF_023721935.1 Panthera uncia
CTCCTCTCCTCTTTCCTCCCCTCTCCTCCCCTCTCCTCCCCTCTCCTCTCCTCTCCTCTCCTCTCCGCCCCTCTCCTCCCCTCCTCTCCCCTCTCCTCCCCTCCCCTCCTCTGCCCTCCCCTCCCCTCTCCTCTCCTCCAGGTATACCCGAAGTCTGGTCAGTTTCATCCACTTCCTCAGGTCGCCTCTTGAGAACCAGGTCGAAACCCACGTTTCGTGCAGCTTTTTTTTATTACTGATGACTGGTCCTCCTGGTTGTCCTTGGCCTCTTCCACTGGAATGGCCACCATCCCGACAGCGTGTCCTCTTCTCTGCCACATCCCCTCTGGCACCTTCTTCAGAGCAGTTGCTGCTCTGTTGCCGGCTGTCTGGTGGGGACTTGCCTGTCCCAAGGGGCTGGGTCTCCCACAGGCTAGTCGAGTGGCAGACCCTCCCAGACTTCCTTGTCACTGCAGGGCTCACGGCCGGGCCCTGTCAGACCCACATCCTCCCCAAAGGCCCTCGCCCACGTGCAGAGCAGAAGAGGTGGGGGCTGGTGGGGGAGAGCCTTGGGGACTGCACAGATTTGAGGGAGAGAGCATCTTCCCTCACATCTGCAGCAGAGCTGGAAGGAAGGGCAGGGACCCCGGAAGGATGAAGGAATCCTTTGTTCAGGAATCAAGGGAGCCGGCAGGAGGGAGAGGCTGGCATTTCAGTGTCCCATTGGAGTTCAGCTTAGCCAGAGGACCCGCCGTCCGGCCCGGGGGGCTCCTGAGGATGGTGGGGTGGGGGCTGCCTAGTGAGGAGAGGCTGATACCCACACCCTGAGGTTCCTGGTCCCTCACGTACAGAGGGCAATCTCACTTGTGCCCACAGCCCGGAGAGCCGGCCTGGAGAGTGGATGAGTCTGCGGCTTCAGGCTTTTGGGGACTGTTGTAGCGTTGGGGGCGGAGCGCAGTGTGGAGTGATGTGGCCAGCTGGACGCAGCTGTAACACGCATGTCTGGCAGGCAGGACCGGCTATGTACGTTGTAACGGTCTGGGTGAAAAATGCAAATGCAGGGCCCCTTGCTCCACAATTGTTGAGAATTTCGAGACATGGCAGCAGCATGTTAAACCAAGTGTGGGGCCTTGCTGAGCACGGGGAGTGCCCCAAGTGAACACTCCGTTGGTGAGCAAGTTGGACCCCTGGTACTGTTCACAGAAAAGGAGCCATGGTTCTGGGGCTCCCTGGCCCAGGAACATCGGGAGCAGATTCCTCTTTCTCTCTCTCCCTACCCAACAGTGGAGAACTGAGGGCCAGGGGAGCCCTCCACCCACCAGCTCATCGGCATAGAGCTTCTGAAGGTCCACCTGAGCACAGGGAGGAGAGAAGAGGTTTGCATCAAGCGAGAAACTGGGGTTTCACCGGGCAATGCCCAGAAGGAGAAGATTCTAACCTGGCAGGTGGAGAAGGCTCAGAATCTGGCCAGGTGTTGGCCAGGGAGCTGCCGCTTCCAGCCGGAAAGCAGCCTCTGCCAGCACAGCCAGGGCTGTGCCTGGAAGAATGAAACAATTTCACGTCTATTTCCCAGCCAGGCGAGATTCCCCAACAATCTGGTTAGAGCCCTCTGCAATTGTGAGCTTGGTTATTTGTCGTCTGTCTGCTGCAGGGTGGCAGGGCTTTGCGCCCCGTCCCTGTGGTGTCCCCAGCACCTAGAACAGAGCCTGACACACTGTGTTTGTTAAACAACTGAAGAAATGGATGGTCAGTACTGGCCCCTCTCCCGGCTCCAGCGTCAAATCACCTGCCTCCTGCACATGAACCTCAGCCTGTCCCAAGCAGTCCTGGCGTCTCCTGTTCCCCCATCGGCTCCTCCTGTGCAGGGGCTCGGGCCCCCTCCTTGCACACCTATGTCCAGTCTGTGCAGTGCTGTCCTTCTCTCTGGAGCGTAGCTGGGAGAGACAAGTGACATCTTCTGGGGGCTGGATGGCACCAGCATCTCTCTCGGTTGGTGATCTTGGGACCCGGCAGAGCTGGGGACTTCCCCCTTCTGCTCTTCCCACATCCCTTCCTCTTTGCTGCCATGTTTTGGGGAGTGGGAGGGGCAGGATGACTGTCCAGGGTGAAGGAGGGCCTGGAGGGACTTTTAGTGGCATCCACAGCCCCCGGTTTCTCCACCCACACCCCCGTGGTCACAGCCGCCCACCTCGACCCCTCCCACAGGTGCTGGCAACGCTTCAGCCCCAAGCTCCTGCTTCAAAAGAGGGATGGAAAGAAACTTGGACCTTTTGTTGATATTTCTGGAAAAGTCCAGCAGGTCCATGTGAGGAAGCTCCAGCCCTGTAGCTTTCTCACCGGCACAGAGGCTGCTTTTGTGTTCTGAGGATGGTGGGGGGATCCTGGGCCTCTGGAAACGGGAAGGAGAGACCCGGACACTTGCCGCTCTAGGTCTCTATACTTGTCCTCTGGGGATGACCTTCCTCTTCATCCCTCCTCAGGCCCCTTCTGCCATGATGTGCTCACCCCTCCCTCCACCCCAAACCCTCCTGATCTCCTGGCCCCTGCCGGGGGAGTGGGCAAAAGGGCAGGAAGGAGATTCAGCTGACAGCCGAGCAGGCCACCTTCGGGGGCAGTGTCTCTGGACAGACTAGCGGGACCCACAGCCATGATCCAAAGTGGCCTGCTAGGCACAAAAGTGCCACGAGCCAGATTCTGATGCAGATTCTGAAGAGAGAGAGAACGGGCATGAGCAGGGGAGGGGCAGAGAGAGAGGGGGAGAGAGAATCTCAAGCAGGCTCCAAGCCCAGCGTGGTGCCCGGAGCCCAACACATGGCTCCATCCCACAACCATGAGATCGTGACCTGAGTCGAAGCCAAGAGTCAGATGCTTAACCAACCGAGCCACCCAGGTGCCTCCTGCCAGCACCTTGATTTTGGACGTCTAGCCTCCAGGACTGTGAGAGAACAAATTTCTGTTGTTTGAAGCCAGTGACGGCAGCTCCAGGAAACTAATACTCATCATCCTCTCTCAACCTCAAGTTCTCAATCTGTGAAATAGGATGATAACAGCCATCTCTCTGGGAGAATTAAAGAACACCTGTCAGGCTTCCTGCAAAGGGCTGGCAGGAGTTATCGTCATTGCTCTAGATCAGCGCTTGATGAATGTGCCGGAATTGATAGGATGCTATTTCCCTGCATGGACACAGCGAGGGCAGAGAGGCCTGATCCCGCAGGGCAGCACGGGAGATGTGGGAGCCCAGAGGACAAGAGAGAATGGAATACAGGGCCGTGGAGGGGGGGGGGGGGCTCCCCAGGCTGTGTGTGGCCTTTCGCTCAGAGGGTGTCTGTGTAGGGGGCTCCCTGGCCCTGTGGGGCCTTCCTCATGGATTGCCTGCTTCCTTCAGCTTGTCAGCTTTACTTGCTGCTGTGACCTTCCCCCTCCCTCTGGGCTGAACTTGACTTTAAGAGGGAGAGGCAAGGCTGCTGCCTGGGGCGGGGGTTGCTGAGGCAGGGGCTGCCCCCCCCGCAGGCTGAATGGGTCTCTGAGAATGGGAATGTCCTAGAACCTGCACGTGGGGCTCTCTGAGGTTGGCGAGACCCCTGGCCTCCCACCTCACTTTTCACCTAATATTCTGGGCAGGAGCCACAGAGCGTGGGTGCATCCAGTCCACTCCCACGCCCCCCCTTTCAGAACGCAACATTTTGTACACACCCCACAATCTCCTCGGGCTCCACCCCTTCTCACCACCCTTTCCCGTCAGCCTCTTCTGAAGGGCTTGGGAGGGGAAGGGGGTCATCCCCACCACTCCCCTCCTCCCAGGCCAGTCCTCCCTTCTCCTGTGGGGCCACCCCTCTACCTTGGCCACTGGCATCCCTGGGGGGCGGGGAGGGGGGGAGAATCTGCTTTTCTGTTTTAATCAGAGACCCCAACTTATTTTCATTTAGTGAGAGAAGTTGGAGAGTTCAAAGGAATTTTGTAAAAATTTCCAGGAAAACAGAAACGAAGAGGCGTGAGGTCACCTGGGTTTATAGAGGACGCAGGCTCGCTCCGCTACGACAGCTGCTGGGGTGAGTGCCGCTGCAGGCCGGCTCTGGGCTGGGCGGTTCACCTCTCCGGTTGCGCCATGTGAAATTGCCATTCTGTTCTTCGAAATGGTCAGGTCCATTCAGAAAAGACCTGTAACAGTTTTTAAATTTTTTAAAAAATGTTTTATTTATTCTTGAGAGAGAGAGAGAGAGACAGAGCATGAGCAGGGGAGGGGCAGAGAGAGAGGGACACAGAATCCGAAGCAGGCTCCAGGCTCCGAGCTGTCAGCACAGGGCCCGACGCGGGGCTCAAACTCACAAGCGGTGAGATCATGACCTGAGCCGAAGTCGGACGCTCAACCGACTGAGCCACCCAGGCTCCCCAAGACCTGTAATGGTTTTATCTAAAAGCCTGGGTGGCTCAGTCAGCTGAGCTTCTGACTCTTGGTTTTGGCTCAGGTCATGATCCCAGGATCATGGGATTGAGCCCCACCCAGCATGCAGCCTGCTTGAGATTCTCTCTCTCTCTCTCTCTCTCTCTCTCTCTCTCTCTCTCGTTCTCTCCCTCT
>NW_026057584.1:7610737-7646578 GCF_023721935.1 Panthera uncia
TTTTTTTTTTTTTTTTTTTTTTTTTTTTTTTTTTTTTTTACCATTTAAACATGATGGAAACCTTTAGAGAAGGAGGGTGTCTAGGCAAAACTCTTTTAAGTTGAAAAGGTGCAAAATTTTGCATACCACTGCTCAGCTTTGTGGGGGAAAGAATGCAGACAGACCCTTTCCAGGGTTCTGCCTGCCTCCTCTCTTCTGTGTCTATTGTCTTTCTTTCCTGTGGTTTCTCTCCATACGTTTTCCTTCCCTTTTCTCTATTTTGCTGTCAGTTGTGTTTCGTTGAAACTTGCTAATTTAATGCACTCGATTTCAACTGTAATATTCACATTTCTTCTTCTCCTACATGATCGATTATCCCTAATCAATAATTTTTCTTGTTGCTTTCAAATCTTTTTGTTACCATGAGATGATCTTTTTAGAAAACACGGTCTTTCTGATGAAGAGATATTTACTGGAGTCATGTGGTTTCCTTCAGTGTTACTTCCATTTATTTTCTTTTGTTAAGATAAACCGAAATTAGATTTAATACATTATATTTAAAATATTCAATCAGGTCCCTTTATAGCAATACTTCTATCAATTTATCTCTCTAAACGTCTTACCCGCATCAATGCAAAAAGAGATTACTGGAAACGGTGGTTATTCATTAATTACAGCTATTTCTGATAGGGAGATTTATTTTTATTTTGTTTTGCTTTTTGCTTTCTTCTTTGTGCTTCCTTGCCTCGCTTGAATTCTTTAAAACCAGCAGGTAGCATTTAGCCAAATGTAAAACATGAAGAATGTAACAAGAACCGTGTGGGCACAAGGAGGAAACTTATCAATGATACAAAGTTTGTTCCTGCAGTGTTTCATCCAATAAATATTAATGCCCAAAATTGGTTGAATATAGGGCAATTTCCTGTGGTTCGATGTATTACAATGACTTTATAATGACTGTTTGAGGTAAGTGTTATCAGACCCATTTTACAGATAAGGCCACTGAGGCTCAGAGGAGCTGAGTGGTGTGCCCAAGACCACACTAATAGAAACTGGAAGAGCAGAGACTAAAAGCAGTCCTGCTTGTTGTTGAAGGCCACACCCTTGACCACTGCCCAGCCCTGCCTCCTCCTGAGTCCACGGGTGCCTTCTGACTGTGTCAACCAGCTGGGATTTGCCCAGGGCTCAACACAAAGGTGGAAGGCTCTTCTTGAAAGGGTGGAGGGCTTGGCCCCCTCCTCAGGAGGCCTGGCTGTGCCCCAGAGGGGCAGGAGGGGACAGGGTGGAGCAGTTGTGATGACATCTGGGGGAGGGCGAGACCTGCAATGATGGACAGAGTAGCCGGCAGAGACGAGGGGCCAGGAGGAGTTGGAGCGAGGAGGCAAAGGAGAAATCAAGGCCCGGACGCCTGACACCAAAGTCCTTCCAGCACTCTTCTTGCACCCCCAGGGCCCCTGAGATCTGGAAGGCCATGTCAGGGGTGCCTCAGCCACTGTGTCCTGTCTGAGTCCAGCTACCAGGCATGGAGTAGAAGGGGAGTGCACACACATCAGGGCCCCTCCTTAACCACATTCCAGCTGGGCACATCCTGCCCCCTGTGCCCCCTACACGGAGCTCCAGGCCCCATCACCTGGGGACCAGCAGAGGCCAGCAGCTTGGGCAGAGGACCAGAGGCTGGGGGGCGGAGGGAGGGGGCCTGCAGAGGGCGCAGCCAATAAATCTCCTGAGACAATTATGGCGGTAAGGCATAAACAAGGCGCTTTGCCTGCTGCAGCCGCCCCCTCTCCTGCATACACGCGGGCACGCGCATGCGCGCGCGCGCACACACACACACACACACACACACACACACTAAAGCGCGGCCCATTTGCAGGGTAATGGCTTTGCGACAGGAGGAATTATCTGCAGCATTAGAGGTAGCCAGGCCAGGCACTGGGCCTAACGGATACCAAGGGAGGAAGCAGGTGCCCAGGTGCTGAGGCCTGCACCCCCGAGGATGCTGCGGGGGTGGGAGGCATGGGTAAGGGCTGCTGACGGCTTGGTGAGGGCCAGTGCCAGGTAGATCGCCCGTACCACTGCTGCCCCCAGTCCTTTCTGCTTCCAAGGCTACAAGTGGACAGACAACCGGGGGGCACTAACTCAGCACTTGAAATCGTAACAAAGCAGACCCCCTCACTCCCCCACCACCGTTCCTGTTCTGCCTCAGGGCTATTCAGCCCCAGACCGCCTCATCCTGCTGACAGCCTAGAGAAAGAGGCCAAGAGTGACCAAAGGGAACACACGAAGGAGGTCACATGTTATAGGTGTGGCGACAGGGGCGGCTCTGTGACTGTCATAGGAATTGTCCAGCATCGCTAGGGAGGAGGGGTGCGGGGGGGAGGGCCCCTTCCTTCCCCAGGTCAGGAAATGCCTCTGAATGCCTGTTTCAGGGTGGGAATATTGGGGGCTCATCTCCTGGCCCCGTTAACCAGCTAACCCTGGGAGGGGCAGCAAAGCCCCAGTAAAGAAAGTGAGGCAAGCTCTTTCAGGCTGCTTGGGACGCTGAGGTCATGGTGATGCGGGGGTGGGCCGGTCCTTGGGGGCCTTCGCGTCCCACCCCGGGGCTCAGCCAGGCCTGCTGACTGACGGCGGGGAGGGGGCGGGTGGCGAATCACGCCTGCCAGCCTGACAATAGAGCCGGGCTCCGTGACTCTGGCAGCAACAGAGCACCCTGCCCACCTGCGGGCACACCCAGATTGCATTTGCTGAAATAAATTGCTGAAGAAAATAAATCCTGCACACATGATTAATGGGAGGCAGGGAGGCAGGCAGCCGCCGCAAAGAGCCGCTGGGGAACAGAGTGACAGTCGGGCACAAAGCCAGCGCTGCCGTGGGGCCTCAGGGAAGGGGCTCTGATGGCTGCATAGTCACGGGGGTCACCGTAGCCCTGGCATAGCCACCAAACAGCGGGGCTGAGCCCGCAGGCAGAAGAGGCCCCCCGGGGCTCAGGCCAGCCCCCAGCATGGCTCTGCATCATTGCAGGTGGTGTGGAGGGGGCTGACCCCGAGCTTGGAGTTACCCTGACCTGGTCCGACTGCTTCTGGAAATTGGGGGTTCCCATGGGCCAGAGGAGGGAAAAAGTAAAGCTAGGATCTCAGAAGGAGGGACAAGGGCTGAGGAGAAGGGGCTTCCCTACTGGCCAGCTCTGAGTTCCTGAGCAAATCACTTCCTGTCTGAGCCTCAGTCTCCTGGTCTGCTCAATGGAACTAGTGTCTGTGCCTCCCTCGTAAAGTGGTTCAGAGGCACAGTTGAGGCCACCCAGGCAAAGTGCCTCCTCGGGTCCGGTGCTCACAGGGGGCCATCCCAGCTAACAAAGGGGTATTCAGCACCTCTGATGTGCCCGTGTTGTGCTGGGAACTGGGGTACAGTCTCTGCCTGCATGGAGCCTAGAGGCAAACACTGAAAATGACATAATATGTAAGTCTTCTCAAATGCACAAGGTGCTGTGAAGGAGAAGGCCTGAGTGCTGGGGGGAAATGGGTGGTAGGGCCACAGTCTGGAGGTCAAGGCAGGCTTCCTGGGGGCACCCGACACAAGGAGACTTGTGGCAAAAATGCAGAAGCCTGACAGTACACTCTGTTGGTGAGGCTGCTGAAAAACAGTCTTGTCGCTGTGTGTGGGGCACCCGACACACCGGCTCAATCCCTACCTGAATTACAAGCACTCTTATTCCACAACTGGCTCTCCACTTAGGGCATTTTATCCTACAGATAGGTGCAAAAGCACATTTAGGAAATGATGGAGGTACACGGATGTTCACTGCATTGTTGTTAACAGGAGCAAAAAAAAAAAAAAAAGCAACAACAACCCAGAGACTCATCGAGAAAGGGTGGGGTTAAATAAACTGCAAACAGCCACACAGTGGAAGACTATGCAGCTGTGAAAAAGGAACAAGTAATCTACTGTTCCGGAAAGAATGTTGAGATACATTTAGTGAAAACAAAATGCAGAAGAGCGTGCATAGTATGCTTCCTTTTGTGTAAGAAAAGAGGGAAAATAAGAGCATAGATGTTTATTTTCTTTAGAAGACTATACAGTAAATTAATAAAAGTAGCCATCTGGGGTTATGTGGGAGGAAACCAGGCACATGGGGACAGCATGGCAGGAAGGCTTTTTACTTTGTATTGCTTCAATTTTTGAAGCAATTGGGGCAGTATTATCTACTGCCAACAAATATTTGTAAAATCATATTTTAGGGTCTTTGTTTCTTCCTGGAGGGCAGAGGGCTCCTGGATGGCATCTCAGTAACTAGAAACGCCAGAGGAAGGAGCTAGTTAAATTTTACTGATTCCAGGCCCGCCCTCAAGCTGGTACACAAGCGCTGGCCAGCTCTGAACAAAACACTTTTGGGGACAGTTAGCTAATACACCCAACCTTCTGGGAGGGATCTGAGGCTCAGCACGTGTGGCCCCAACCAGGCCCGGACTTGGCCTTGTGCTCCAAGGAAGGCCCAGGACTTCACGGGCGGGGCCTGGAGGAGCGACCCGAGCTACGGAGCAGCGGACCGCGGACGGAGGGGGGGGGGGAACAGCACCGTGACGTGTCTGGTGGAACACCCGCCACCCGATGGGGGTTCAGGAGAGAAGAAGGGTGCGCGGCTCTGCGAAGACGCGCTCTTTCCGGGGCCGATCCCCGGCTGTAAGCGGCGCTCTCTCCCGACCCGGGGCCCGCAGGAAGCCCCTCCTCCTGACGGATGGGCCCGGCGACCCGGCTCGGGAGGGCAGAGCAGGTGCGGGGCGCCTCCTGGTGGCGCTCCGTGAGAGACGCGGGGCTTGAAGGACAGAAAAGCCCTGGACCAGGTCCCAAGGAGGCTTGGGGGGCTCAGTAAACCAGAGGGTCGCACATCTGGGACAAGGGATTCGAACCCAGGCTTCGGGGTGGGGGGAGACCTTGGAGCAATCGAAGATCTCTGACTGTGACCAACCCAGTAGACCCCCAGCCGATGGGAGTCTGACCCTTCCCCCCCAAGTCCCCTCTTTCAGGCCCACCCATCAAAAGGGCGCCGCCGCGCTGCCTGGCGTTCTTCTGGGGCTCAGAGAGGTGAACCTCCTGCGTTTTCTGCCCTTCCCATGATCTTTCCGCCTTGTCCTCACCCCCCCCCCACCCCCTTTTCCTAAGGCAGCCCCTTTTTGTTTTCTGAATCACCCTCCCTGCTCAAGCCACAGACCAGGGCAGCTTGGGAGCTTACTCCCTAGGGAGCAAAGTGTAGGACGAGCTGCATAATTTGCTGGGCCCCTTGTTTAACAATTACTACGAATTTCAAAATGATGCTGGCAGAGCATCTGAGTGCAGCTCTGGGAAGCTGAGTGGGACCAGAAGCCAGGGATGCTGGTGAAGGTGGTGCTGGAAGGAGGGGGCGCAGAGAGTGGGGTGCTAGGTTTCCTACCCCTAATCCCCAGTACACGGGCCCCTAGGCCTGGGATCGGGGGCTTCCCCTACCTCATCATCGTTTCTGAGCGTCTCCTCTGGGAGCGTCTTCACTGCTCCCCAGCTCGTGTGCACGCACGTGTACATGACCATGCAAATGTGCATGCCAGGTCAGGGAGGTCCTCAGAGCAGAGGGCTGGGCCATCTGAGCCCCACCGCTGCAGGCTTTATTAAGTGCTTACATGCACTAGCCTCACTAGGCCTAAAGGTATGCCCATTTTGCAGATGAAGAAACTGAGGCATGGAGAGGCTGATGGCTTACCAAGGTGAGCCATGTTTCCCAGGTCTGGTCTCCCCACTGGGGACACCCCTCCGAGGGATTAAAGGGGGTGCAGGAATCCTCTCGCTTACACAGTCCTGGCTGGGGCCTGGGGGAAATAAAACAACCATGATCTGTGAAGTTCAATGAACCATTAGCAAGTGCCAGGGTCCATTCTATGCATCTTACAGGGCGTGACTCAGGGATCCCTCACAGAAGCTTCGCGCAGCAGGGGCCATAATCACCCCACTTTGCAGGCATGGAGCATGTGAGGCACAGCCAGTTCACACAGCCTGCTGGGAGGCACACCGCAGAAAGGGTAGAGGCAGGATTTGAATCCAGGCAGGCAAGGTCTGCTGTCTGAGTTGGTACATGAGCACAGCTCCAAGTGTGCCAGGGGAGGCTGCACATGGGGACAGAGGGATAGGCTGCCCCGTGGTCTCTTGGGTCCATCTGGCTCTTGGCCCCTCAACTCTGAGCCATGCTGCCTCTAAGTTCTGCTCTGGGCCTGGCTCCTTCTTCGCCTCCAGGGGTCCCTCCAACTCTCAGGCCCTGCATCATGGGACTCAGGCTATGGGGGCCCTGGGGCTGGGTGAGGGAGGGGCTTCTCAAGCAGCACTGGTGCTTGGGGCCGGAACACTGGGGTCTGGTCCCCTTTCCCCCAAGAAGTGGGCTGCCCGGGGAAGGGTGCTTTCCATGTGGCCAGAGGCCCTGCCCCCCAGACTCAGCCAGTAGGATGTCCCCCCAGTGCCTCCCCAGCCCAGAGGCTCAGGATCCAGTAAGAGGGACATATGGCATCCTCGCCTCTCTCCACACCACCCCCCAAGTCCTTATCTGTCTCTCTGTCCCTCTCTCCTTCTCTCAGCCCCCCCCCCACCTTGTCTCTCAGCGAGCCTGTGTCTCTATTACTGTCTGACTCCCTCCCCCCGTCTCTTCTGTCTCTGCTGTATCTGTGTCTCTTGTTCTCTCTCTGTGTGCCCCCCCACAACTTCCCACATCTTCTCTTGAACCCCCTCAGCAGCCCCAAGCCTTCCCAGGGCTTGGCTCTCAGGAAGCCCCCTCCTCTCCCCGACCTTATTGGAGCAGAGAGGGAGCGAGAGCACATTTCTTCTCGTCCAGGCCTAATATCTTAATGCAAGGCCATTACTCACCCAGAGTCCAGGCAGGGCAGGCCTCTCCCCTCCTCGTTTGTCATCCAGAGTGAAGCCTCTGCGTTGTTCCTCGGGGATCAGATTAAGGGACTGACAGTCAGGATGAACAAATTTAGCGGCCAGCGCCACCTCCTTCCTCCCTCCCACCCCAGCCTCCCAGGCTCCGAGTCCCTGAACTTTGAGTAGGGGAGGTCTGAGGCCTCTGCGAGTCCTGTTTCTTGGTTCTGCTCCTCCTCAAAGTGCTCAGCAAGGGATGAGGGGGACCAGGAGCTTTTCTCCTCAGAGAGGAAGAGAAACAAAAGAGGAGCAGGGTCCAGAGGAACCTCTACACCCTGGGGACTGTTGAGCATTTAGTGTAAAAATAGAACAGCCAACACTATATATAGTTCCTTAAAGCCCTGTTCAAAGCCCTTTTACGTGGTTCACTCACATAATCCTTACAACATCCCTATGAGGTAGGTACTGTTATTATCCCATTTTACAGGGACTCAGAGAGGCTAAGTGACTTGCCCAATGCCACACAGCTAGTGAAGTCTGTCAGCCATGGTGCTTTGTATCTTGGTTCATTTTCTCAACACAGTAGCTGGGGGAGAGGGACTCGTGTCACCCCCTGTTACAGATGAGAACAGAGTTGTTCGTTCACGTCTGGAACACTCACCACGGCTCTGTTCTCTGTTCCCCACTGTGGTCCTGCCCTCCCTCCTTCTGGTTTCCCTGCCCTCCCCCCGCCCCCCCAGCTCTGCACTGCCCTCAGCAGCAGAGCTGGTGTGACTGGAGCCATTTGGGGGAAGAAGGAGTGAGAGGCTCTCTGGCCTGGCCTGTCTGCCCCTCAGTTCCATCGCTGGGGCCACAGCCTCTACCAGGGCTCTTGGTCTGGGGGCTGTGTCGAGAGTAACCTGCTATCATCACCCCTCTTTCTGGCCTTGTCACTGAGCAACTGCTGCCTGGAACCCAGACCCCAGAGCTGAAAGCCAAGCGCTGCCTTCATGGGAGGGGCAGGAAGGGGCTGTGGAGCCCACCTGGAGCCTTCCCACTGCTGTCTGGACACCAACTCTTTCCACTTTCCACATCAGCCAGGTTCCCATAGTAACCACTGGCTTGCTGTCTCCTAGCAACTGAGTGGTCCTCGGAGGGGGAGGCAGAGCAGTGGAGAGTGGCTGACATTTGAGGCCAGAGAACTTGGGTTCACATTTTGGCTATGTGAGGTCATAGCTGTGCAGTCTTTAGCAAGTCACTTAACCTCTCTGAACCTCTACTTTCCCTTCTGTGAAATGGAGATGATACTGCTCAAGGATGAAGCACTTAGGATAAAGTTGACAATCCATGAAACTCTAAGGAGTCTGCCAAGGTGTGGAATTAATGAGAGAAGGCCAGTGGGGCACTGTTGGGCCTGGACGGGAGCTGAGGGAGGTAAAGCCTGGGTCCTGGGGGAGCTTAGTGTGTCTGGGCCTCCCCGTCATGAAGGACCCCAGCGGTGGCCCCACCCAGACTCCTTGGCCCTAGAGATGGCCACAGGCCTCAGTGCCGTGCTTTCTCGCATCAAGTAAGTCCCCAGGGACTCTTCCAGAGACGCCACACCTTCGTGATAGTTCTGCCTCCTCCGCTTTCGAAACTACAATGCACTGGCTACCAGAACCAGATATGTCCCATGCCTTTTGCATTTCTTTCATTTTACCCAACGAGCTAGGTTCATTTTATTGTTGCCCAGTGTCAGTTGTGGAAACTGGGCTCAGAGAGGTTCTGTGCTCAAGTCTGGCAAGAGACTCACAAGACGCAGGGCTGGGGCTGGAGCCCCGACTCTGAGCGCCAGGTTCTTGACACATCGAAGGGACGAAGGGACGAGTGAGAGAGGGAGGGTGACTAAGGGTGGAGGTGTGCGGAGAGGGAGGGAGGGAGACCTCGGAACAGGTCCCCGGAGGCCTCCCCCCTCCCCCGAGGGGACACAGGGCCAGGGGGACAGGATGGAGCTCGGAGCGGGAGGAAATCTCCCTGGCGCTTGAAGGGACAAATGGCCCGGCGGTGGCTCATCCCGAGATGCCCCGGAACGCGCTCCCGGGAGGGCGGGGGTGGGGAGACCGTGCGCCCCGGGCTCGGGAATTTGCAGCGTTTCTCGGCACCGGTGGGCGGAGGCGAGGCTAGAAGGGAGGGGCCAAGCCCGAGGGGCCGGTGCCCGGAGAGGGGGAGCCTGCGCGCCCGAGGGCGGCGGGCCAGGGGCGGCCTGGGGGAGGGAGAGACCCCTCCGCCCTGTGCCCCGAGGCCCGGGCCGCACCCAGCCTGCCAGCTCCACCGGCTGGCGCCAGGCCCTCGGTCCCGGTCTTCGCTGGGTTGGGGCAGGGGCTGAGCCGGACGTTGACCCATATTCCCGAGGGAGCTCGGTCTCCACGCTCCAGTCTAGGTAGGCCCCCTCCCCCACGCCGGCCTCCAGGCTGAGCCTTCCCCGCCTCCCCCTCCCGGCAGCTCAGCCTCCTTCTGGGCCAGGGCCGAGGTCGCTGCGGCAGCTCGGGCCGCTTGATTCAATTAACTAATTCCCGACAAGACAGATGTGCGATTCCCCGCCGCCTGCCATTGGGCGGAGATGGAGCTCCCGGCGGGCGGGGACGGGGCGGTGACGTCACGGACGGCCGCTGACGTCATGGGCGCCCGGCCAGGAGTCCCGCGGCGACCCGGCCCCCTCCGGCCTCTGCAGTGAGTGCCTGCTGGCGCCCGCGGTGTGCGCACCTGTGTCTTCACGCGCCACTCCTCTGGGGGACGCCCTGGGCCTCAGAGGTCTCCACTGGGTCCACGGTTTGGCCCAACTGGGCTGACTCCTAAGTGCGACCCCTCCATCCCTCCTCCCCGCCCTTCTCCTCTCTGCCCTCTGAATCTGCCACCCTCCCCTGGCCCTGCCCCCCACGTCTCTTACCTTGGTGGAGCTTTCTGGTGAGGGCGTGCACAGTGAGGTCCACGCGTGCTCGTACACACCCAGGCACGCACACATATGTGCACACGGGGCCTACTTGGACACACAGGTATATGCCCGTGGAGCATGCTTCCAGACAGGCACACAGTGGCGCCCATGTTGCACACATAGGGACACAGGGAGCCACAGTAGTATCCCAGCCACACGTGTGCACACATGTGTCCCCACATGCACGCCTGCAGGCCCCCAGGCCCTTGGCCCCTGGCCTCCGCCTTTACTCAGGCTCCTGGGCCTCCTACGGGGCTTTGAGGAAGGGGCAGCAGAGGGGGAAGGGAGGCATTGTCAAGGACACCAGCAAGGAAAGGAAAAAAAAAAAAAATGAAGTGGAAGAAATAAAATCAAAAGGCTTTTAAGGCTGCTCTCCCCAAGTAGTTGATGTCTTGGCTGCGATTGCCGGCAATGAAATATTGTGCTCTCTGATCGCTTAATGCACAGAGCACAGCAGCCCCTCCCCCTGCTCAGAGGCAGTCCCCTCCCCTGCCCCTCCAATCCACTCCCCTCCTCATCCTCCCTGGCAGATCTGCCTCCTTGCTCCCAGAGGGCCCAGAGTGCGTGGTAGAGGGCACAGCTGATGCTCACTTCCAGCCTGGCATCGACCCCAGGAGGGACTCCAGAAGCCACAGCTGGCATGGGGGCCCCAGCCCACAGCCTGGGTAGGAGGGGACAGCCCAGCTTTGGGCTGGGACCCCTGCCCATGCCTGGCAGTTGTGGACCTCAGGGCTCTTCCTGCAGAGATGCTGGGTCTAGGGGTGCACGTGTGCCTGGTGGGACTCTTGAGCAGCCTCAGAGGCTGAGACTCCTGGAGCGTGTGTGTGTGTGTGTGTGTGTGTGTGTGTGTGTGTGTGTGTGTTGGGGGGGGTGCATGGGGTGGGGGAAAGGTGTCCTGGCCTAATTCTGCACCTTTAGCTAAAAACTGATCTCACTCATGGTTAAAAGGCCTGGCTTTCAGCCTCGGCTCACATTCAGCTCCATCAGTTCCTGGCTTTGTGACCTTGGGCAAGCTCTGAGCCCAAGTTCCACACCAGGAAGGCTGGAGCAAATAATAGAACTGGCCGCATAGGGTTATTGGAGGATTAAAAGAAAACATATGCAAAGTGCATAGCCCGGGGCCTATGCAGGGGTGGGAGGAGGGCGAGCAGAGGGCGAGAGGCCTGCCCCCTGGCTCCACCCCACTTGCCCAGGACTTGGAGGGGCCCGGCGGGAGCCGTCTGAGAAGTGGGCTGCCCGCCGCCGCCCCTTCCCCTTCCCAAGGCCCTCTCCTCTGCCCTCCTAGCTTCCACACCCCGCCCCGCCCCCAGGCAACGGTTCACTCTCTGCGCCTCTCTCAGGGCTGCCAAATTGGCCAAATCTCCGTAATGCTAAAAAATTGGCCCATTAGCCGGCAGGGAACATTGACAGGAGCGGGGAGCCGTGTGTACTGCCTGCCACAGATGTGCCAAGAGGGCTGGAGGGAGGGGGCTCCAGGGCTCCCCAGAGACGCCAGCAACGCCCAGGGAATGGTCAGCCGCCAGTGTGTGTGTGTGCGGGCTTGTGTATGGCCCTAGTCTATGCCAGACTTACTGCTGGGGGCTTTCACAACATCACAACATACCTGAGAGGTCGGTCCTGTAAATATTCCCATGTTACAGATGAGGAAAATGAGGCTCAGAGACAAAAAGGGCTGGGGCAAGGTGGCTCAGTGTGTATCAGGGAGAGGACCTATGTCTGGTGTGAAATTCCACTGGCCTCCATGGAGCCCCCATCCTGGGTGTCCCAGTGACCCCCAGATACCTCAGGAGCCTTGCTCCTGAAGTCTCTGCCCTCTGTCCCGTCTCCTGGCCCTGTCCCAAGGGGGTGTCTCACCGCACTGGGCAGCGGGCCGGGAAGTTGGTCTTGTTGGGATCAGCTATGCCCAGCTGCTCCTCGGTGGAGAGAAATGAGGTGTGGGGAGGAGGTCACTGGGTGCCTGGAGGAGGATGGAGGAGAGAGGTTCAGAGCTTCTGGCTGGCCCTCGCCTTCCCTCCTGGGGGTGCTTAGACAGGAGCTGCCCACCTGAGCCACTCTCCAGGCTGGGGGCTTGGTCATGGGACCAGGCTCTCCCCTGACCTCCTTGTTCAGGGTCTCAGACAGATACTTGGCTCCACTTTTGGGTAAGGAAACTGAGGCTTAAAGAGGCCCAGTGACCTGTGCACAGCTAGGAAATGGTAGCTCTGGCTTTTAATCCAGATTAGTCTGACACCAGAGCCTGAGGTTTTAATCCTATTGCTCTAGTGATGGGGGACTACCTCACTGGGTGTCATGTCCTATTAAGGGACAGTTTTAATCCTGAAAATGTTTTCATTCATTCTTTCATCCCTTAAACGTTAAGTACCTCCTAATGCCAGCACTGTGCACTGGGGATACAAGATGAAAAGGCCCTTCTGTACCCCCAGGCCTGGCTGCTCCACGCAGTAGAGATCACCCCGCCTCGCTCTGCAGACCCAAGAAAGTCCCCCTAATCTGTGCCTCTGCTCTCCCTCCCTTTCTGCATCTAGTTGTGTATAGATATGTCATTGCGCTGAGCTACATGGGGTCTCCATGCCTGCCCTTGAGAGGCTGAGGCACCTGCTAGTGGGTCTCGGGACCCCTTTGGTCCTTCCTCTGCAGTCCCCAACGTCCCACCCCCACCCCCACTCCCCACACACATCAGGCAGAGTGGCAAGTACTTGATGATGACGATGGTGATGATGAGAGACGTTGATGATGGCGATGATGGCGGGTGGTGATGGTGGTGTGGGTGGGGTGGAGAAGGGGAGGATGAAAAGGACAGGGTGATGCAACTCCAGGTCCAAGGGAAGGGGAAGAACAGGAGAGAGAAAGGGGGTCCAGTGCGGAGGGGTGCTTTCACCTGCCCCACCCATGTCCCCGGCCAGCTCAGGGGAAGGCGGGGGCCTTGCTCCTTTCCGCCCTGACTCTGGCTGGGCACTGGGCTCGGCTCTGGTCTGGCCACGGCCTCTTGGCCCTGCCAGGCATCTGGAGCATGTCCACAGGTCCTGAGGGACAGGGCAAACCCCGGCTCTCCTGCCCCAGAGGACCTGTCAGCAGGGGACCGTGGAGTCCAGAGTGGCAGGCAGGGTACAGGTGCATGGGCCTGGGCAAGGGCTCTGAGGAGGGGCAGGGCAGGGCCGTGGAACAAGGTGGGCTCTGTAGGAAGGGACAGTTGTGTGGGCTGGAGTGGGTGGGTTGACACAGTGCTTCTGAGTTTGGGGTCAGATCAGTTCAAATCCAGTTCCAGCACCTACAGGCCGGGGGTCTTGCTGTTTCTTGATCTGAGTCTCCGCTTCATACACATGGGATGACAGTGGTATCCACCGAGTAGTGATTTTTGCAACAATTCTGCAAGTTGGCAGCTCAGCAAAATGCCCGGCATGTAGGAGGCACTCTGGAGATGCCACTGACTCCATTCTCATGGCCTCTTTGGCTGCAGCGGGCCGCGCAGATCCTGGCCAGCACTAGACCCCAGGTGCTCACCGCTGGGGGAGGGGCTGGGTTGGGGACTCCCGCCATGGGGCCTCTTGGCAGGTGGGCTGGGCTGGCCGCCTGGGCTCAGAAGGGCCACCTCCCCGTCCCCTCCCTGTGCCAGGCAGCCCGGCCCTCTATTGCCCCCACCTCCTGGCTTCCCCCTGCGCCCTCTCCACAGGCTGGTGAGGGCTCTGACGTGTGAAATAAAAAGGGATTTTAATTACCTCTCAGCAAAACAGCAATTAGAGAGAATCACCGCACAACAGCAGTCCCCTCCTCCACTGCCCCCGCCAGGTCTTTCTCCCCCTTTTCTCCAGCCGCCACCCCGGCTCTGAGGCAGGAAGGCATAGGAAGTCCTCTGATTCAGCTCAGGCCCCCTGTGCCCCAGGTCTGGGGATGGGGAGCCACGGGACACGAGCGGGTCTGTGCTAGGGACAGGGCAGAGGGGAGCTGTGCGGGGAAGCACCCCGATGGCTGGTCACTCAGGTGGGACCTCCCTGTGCGTCTGCACCTTGGCGACAGCCAGTACCCATATCTTCGGGGTCCACATGTGCCCTGGTACATGCCCATCTGTGTGTGTGTGTGTGACCACTCGTGTGTGCATGCAAGCGTGTCAGCAACCTGGGGCAGCGCAACCCTCAGGATGAGCCCTCTGCACTGGGGAACCCGCACAGTTTTCAACAGGCTTTTAAAATAATTGCCTGTGACCCTGAGCTGAAGCTCTCTGTCCACTGGCCTCCCCCTTCCCAGACCCCTGCTGCCGGAGGGGTCACTTCTTGGTCCGTGGGCACAGCCTGCAGCCCCTGTGCTGCATTTGGGGAGGGGGCCGGGGAGGGTTGGGGAGGGGTGTGTCCCCACAGGTGGCCTGAGGCTGGGGGCGGTGGTGGTGGGTGGCTGATTGAAGAGGTAATTGCAGGCAGCAGGCCCTAGCTAATGCATGTTATGATTAAGCCCCATTACTGAGGGAGGCCGCTCAAGCATGGGGGCGGGGGCGGGGGGCGGGGGAGGCTGATTCTGGGGGGGGGGGGGCTGCGCCAAGGCTGACTGATAGTCCTTCTCATGGGGAGGGGGAGCGGGCTGCCACAGCCGCCTCTGCGGTCCCTTCCCCCTCCAGAGCTGTAGCCCACGGGAGCCTGCCCCTGAGAGGGGCGAGCCCGAGTTTAGAGGTGGGAGAGGCACCCCCCCCAACACACACCCTCACCCCTGGGCAAAGGTCCGAAAGCCCCTATTCTGTGTTCTAAGGGGCCCAACCCGCTCGGGTGAACAGCAATTTCCTGGCCATTAATCTTGGGGTTCCTGTGGCTGTCAGGGGCCCCCTGGCAACCATAAGTCTCCGTGCCGGGTAATATTATGTCTTTGGGTTGCAGAAGCCAGAATGGCCGCAATTAGATGGCTGACTGATATCAGAGACCCCAGCCCCGCCTCATCTCATTGGTTACCACGAGTGCCCATCAGGCACACCTCCTGCCCACTGGCTGAGGAGGGGCCAGGCCTGAGCCCCCTGATCCCCTGTGGGCCTTGGAATCTGGCTTCCTGGTTGGTGGGGAATGGGCCTCAGAACCTTTCGTTTCACGAGAAAGCGAAAGTTACTCACTTTCCCAAGAACACACGGTAAGGCCTGGATCAGACCTTGTGTTACCCCAGTATCCTAGCTTGGCCACTTACCAGCTGTGTGACTTTGCGACTGTCACCTAACTTCAGGGCCTCAGGTTCTCCCTCTGTAAAATGGGGATATAGTAGCATCTACGCCCAGAATTGCTGTGAGGATTAAACAGGACAAATTAGCACTGGAAGCGCGGGACTTTTTCCAGATGGCAGCTACCGCTATTTTTACCTTTGCTCTTTGCTCCTTTGTGGGAGGCAGAATTCTAAGATGCCCCCCGGTTTTCCTGGCCCCTAGTGTACGTGCACACTCTCCCCATCGTTCAAGCAAACACAAATCCAGGTACTGTTATGAAGGGATTTTGCAGTTGTTACTAAGATTCCGAATTAGCTGAACTTAAGAGAGGGAGCTTAATAGACCTCATTACTCGGGCCCTTTAAAGGAGTTTCTCTGGCTGGTGGAGGCGAGGAAGACAGATTCGAAGCACGACAAGGATTCAGTGCCGAGGAGACTGTCCGCTGATGACTTTGGAGGTGGAGGGGCCACAAGGCAAGGGGTGCGGCTGAGTTCTAGTTGCTGAGAACAGCCCCCAGTTAACAGCCACTAAAGAAGGGACGCCTTGGTTCTATACCGATGCTGGCTCCCCCAGCAAGCTTGGAAGAGAAGCCTCAGCCCCGCCCCCCCAACCCCGACTTCAGCCCAGTGAGGCCCCGAGTGGAGAACCCAGCCTCGTGGAGCCTGGACTTCTGACCGACACAAACTGAGATCATAAATTTGCTGTTTTAAGTTGCTACGTTTGTGGAAGTTTGTTACACGGCAATGGAAAACGAATAACCGTGTTTGGTAGTTTCTATGGAAGGTCCTGGAACATCCTGCTGGGGTGGGGGTGGGGTGGGGTGGGGAGCTTGGTGCTGGGCTCTGGGCAGCCCCAGGTGAGGCTGCTACTGTCGAACGTGTGGATGTATACCGGCTGCTGGCATCTCTGCGAGGGGAGGCGGGGAGGCAGAGATTGGCAGCCAGGCTTCCTGCTTGGGGGGCCAGTGTGGGGCTGGAGCCCCTGGTCTTCTGCTGGCTGTCCTCAGATCTGGCCTGTCGCTGCATCCACGGGATGTCTGTGGGGGCTTTGTGCCACTCACCACCTCAGCCCACAACCCTGGGTGGCCGGCTGTGGGTAGAGGTGGGCATGGATGTTCCCCGTGACACGTAGGTGTTCAATGGGAACTCTGATTCGGGCACTCTTGTCCTCTATCCCACAATTCCACTTCAGGGAGTCTGTGACAGGGCCCCCCTCCAAAACACAGTCTGTAGGGAGGTCCTACCCAGGGCCTATGCCCGGCCCCCCTGCGTCCCTCTGAGCCCCTCTGTCTCCTTCCCTTCACAGCCCTGCTCTCCTACAAGGGGCAATTAGTGGCCTCAGCTTTAATTAGCTAACGATCCCCTTCGGTTCCAATCACTTGAAATGATGATGGAGTGCTGGGGGAGGGGAGCTCGGCCCAGTGACCCTGTGAAGCAAGGAAGAGGTCCTTCAGGTCCTGCTGGCTTTTCTGGGCTCTGCCCAGCTCCAGCCCACCCCGCTTCTCGCAGTCCCAGGCGATGGGCCTTGGCAATCCCGACAGGAAGTACCCCAGGCTCTGGGGCCTACCTTCCCATATGCCCCAAACACTTGTGGCTTTATTTGCATCTTTTTTTTTTTTTAGTTTATTCATTTTGAGAGAGAAAGAGAGAGAGGGTACAGGTGAGGGGCAGAGAAAGAGGGAGAGAGAGAGAGAATCCTAAGCAGGCTCTGCACTGACAGCACAGAGCCTGAGGCAGGGCTCGAACCCACAAACTGAGATCATGACCTGAACTGAAATCAAGAGTGGGACGCCTAACCGACTGAGCCACCCAGGCCCCCTATTTGCATAGGAGACCAGCTCCCTGTCATGGCCTGTCCATCAAACAGTAAACCCAAGGGGCCTGGTTGTCAGAACCAGAGACCCACAGGCTTCAGACTCTCTACCCCCTTTCCTCCCTGCCCCCGCTGCCACCACTCTGCTTTAACTCTGTCAATCTGGCTTCCTCCCCCAACTGCATTGTGGTCAAGGTCTTGACACTCAGGCAAGGACAGGGTGATGGGAAAAATCCAGGGTCCCCACAGCTAAGGAAGAGAGACCATGAGAATGCCAAGTCATAGATAATGTCAGGTGGGGACAAATGCTGTACAAGATGTACCCAGGGCAACAGAGAGAAAACAACTGGGTGCTTCAGACAGGGACATCCAGGAAGAGCCCTTGAAGGTGGGGACATGTGGAAGGGAGGCCAAGGGCCTGGCTGCAGGCCCTGAGTTTCTTCCTGAGGTCTCTGGCCAAAGCCACCTTGGCACCTGCCTGGTGCCCTGGATTCAGCACCTCCCACCCAGCACAGTTCCTGGGCTGAGATCACAGCTGGGCCTTCACTCAGGTTCTAAGTGCCCTGCCCGTCCCTTCATCTCCCGGCTGGTAGTGTGCGTGCCCCCGAGATACTGAATGCAGCAGATAGGTTCAAAGGTCAACTTCAGGGCTGTGAGCTGGGTGAACTGGAGCACCTTTCTTTCCGTGTCTGGCCTTCATTTTCCTATGTGTGCACTGGGGTCAGTGACGGGGCCCCCAGGGGGTTTCTAAGACTCAGTGTGGTAAAGCAGGTGGAATGCTTGGCACAGAGCTTGGCACTTAGGAGGGTTCCACGTGTTTTATTATGGGGGCTCCAGCCACAGCACTGGGAGTGGCCGAGCCCACTAACTGTCCCTTGTAGGAGAGCAGGGCTGTGGAGGGAAGAAGACAGAGGGGCTCACAGGGACGCAGTGGGGCTGGGCATAGGGCCTGGCTAGGACCTCCCTGTGGATTGGGGCATGGGCCTGCTCCATCCAGCCCAGTCCATGCCCCAGGTTCTGGGCTGGGCACATAGGGGCACAGACCTCTCCGGCAACGAGAGACCCTCGGGCAGGCTCCTTCAGGTAGGGACCTGCCCAGCCAGGGGGACTATCAGGGGATCCTGGAGAGGGGACTGATGAAGGACAGGAGGGCTGGGGATGGGCTGAGGGGATGGCTAGAACAAAGGCACAGAAGTGGGGGTTCAATCCCTTGGAAAGGAGGGACATTTGGGGGAGCACGAGCCAGGAGGCTGGAAGGGGGTCTGAGGCCAGACCGAGGAGGCCCCGGAAACCGCAACGAGGGGTCACAGAGGGTGTGGGGCGGGAATGGGCAGGACAGAGCAGCACCTGGTGAGCAAGCAGAAGGAAGACGCCACTTTCCTCCAGCAAGGAAAGGAGAGCTGAGGACTAGAACTGAGACAGGTTGGATGGGAAGGAGAGGAAGAAGGACTTCTGGTGACGGAGAGGAGCTGGAGCCGGGGCAGGGTGGGCCCAGGGGGCGGGTGAGAGGCCGGGAGCCATGGAAGGCCTCAGTCTCTGATGACCAGACGGGTTGTGCGTCCTAGACAACCTGCGTCCTTCCGTTGGGGATGTGACCCTGAGGACTGCTGGCTGGGAAGTGGTGCTGTGGGCCAGTGGGTGCAGGGAGCTAACCCTCACATCTGTGGTGTCCCATTCATTTAAAGAAATAGAGTGATGCCCATGTGGGCCTGGAGGCTGAAGTGAGGGGCTTATGTGGGGGAGGCCTGGGAGGGCGACAGGTATGGAGGAGGGATTTCACATTTGCCTTCTGCCCGTTTGTGTAGTTTAAGTCTCTTAAAACAAGAATGTACTTATACGTTTCTTTTAAGAAAAGGAAAAAACAGATCCAGAGGTTGGTAGGTGACCCCAGAGAAGAGTCTGTGCATCGTGGGACAGACCAGGTAGTGGGAGAACAGGTGAGGGGAGCATCGGGTGTGTATGTGTGTGGGGGGAAGGAGTGGCCCCCTCTTGTCATCTGATGGGTCCCAAGGCCAAGGAGAAGCATGTGGAGGCTCTGAGAGCCCGGGCAGGTTTGTAGGTGGGGGCCCCCAGCCTGCAGACGTAGCACCCGACCAGACAAGGGAGGCTGACATCCCAAGAAGACGAGTGGCAACTGGCTAACGGAAGAGGTGACGGGAGAAGGGTGTTTCAGTAGCAGGACAGCAAGTGCTAAGGCCCTGAGGTGCATGAGAGGCAGCTAAGTTCCAGGAAATGAAACTAGGTCAGAGTGACCAGAAAAAGAGAGAGGTTGGAGGTGGGGAGACAGAGCAGGAAGGGCAGAGAAGGGTGGGAAGAGGTCACTGCCTCGTGGGCACACTAGGTATGTGAGTTCTATCGTGAGGGGTGAGGAGGGCCACTGGGAGCCTGCGGCCCGTGGGGAGGCTGGGCAGCTGTCCAGGTTGGAGTGGGCATGCCATGGTGTTGGGACCTAGCAGAGAAGCTCAGCTAGGGGTCTGCATGGGGGTGATTCTTGAGCCCAGCTTAGTGAGGGCCAGGCGGTTTGGGGAGGAGCTACACCAGGCCAAAAAGCCCGAGTGCTACCCTTGAGGTCCAAACATCTGAAATAAGTGGGGTACAGGTCCAGCCCTCCCTACCCCCCTCTCTGGCCAAAGGCATACCCCACTGGGAGCTCAGGCAGGAAAGATAGGCACCCCCTCACACCATGGAGTCACCGCGACAGGGCAGAATGAAGGTAGCAGCTGGGTGATGGGTCTTGTGGGCCTCTGGGGCCCCCCAGGTCTGCTGTGGGCGCCCAGCTTTCCCACAAGAGTCTGAGTCAGCACCGTGGTGGCCGCCTAGAGGCTCTGGCCTTCCCCCGCCCCCTCCCCGCCACCCCGGCCACTTGGGAGAGTCATTTCATTTCTCAAATTAAAAATCCATTTTGTGCTGTGAATAATAGATGGGGTGAGCACTGGGAGGCTGGGCAGAGGACAGGAAGCTGGCTGGGGGGCGTTTTCCAGGACACAGAAGATACTGCAGAGCTGTCTGTGGTGGAGAGGGGGAGCTGGGTGGGCAGGGTGGAGGCGGTGGGGGGGCATCTCGCAGAGCACAGGCAGGGGTAGGGGCTCCTAGGCCTGTGCACTGGAGTGGCAGGCCCAGTCTATCCCCACTCACATGCAGGCCAGAGGGGCGCCGCGACGGTTCTGATCACGGCTGGGCTCCAGGCTGACCCAGGCCTGGCTTCAGGTTGGCAGCCCCCTTGGAGTGGAGCATTTTGCCCCTCACTTAGTGAAGGCTCAACAGATGTGTCACTGGTGCGAGCACTGTGGTCCCCAGGGAGTGGGCGGTCTTTGCGAACCCTTCCCCGGAACCCAGACCTGGTGATGCCCACCCAGGAGGAGTGGGCTGGGATCTGGTCTTCGGTCAGGGAAGGGGCTGAAGTGAGGGTTTCAGGACCGACCCGCACCCCTCCCCTCTGCTCCTTGCACACCCTCAGCCCTTCTCTCTCCAAGGTGGCTCTGGGGGCAGATGCTCCCCAGCTCCTGCCTACCTGGCCCCTAAGCTGGGCATCCCGTTGCCTGGCTCCGGGCTTGGCTGGGTGCTGCTGTGTCCTGTCATTCTCTTGCTCCTCAGTCAGGAGGTCACCTTGACAATCGGGTGGAGGGGGGTGGGGGGGAGGGGAGCTGGAACTGGATGCCTCAAGGAGAGTGCAGACCCCCGGTGTCCTCCCCCACTTGCTTCTCTTTCTGAGAAGGGACAAAGGGCAAAGAAGCAAAGGGCCTGGTCGCTCTTTGCTGGTGGGCTGTATAGGGGGTCTAGGACTGAGCGCTCACGGGCCCAATCCCCAGGCCACTCTGGAGGGCCCTGGTTACCTTGCTCAGGGGCTGGGTTGTCCTGGGAGTCTCTGAGGTTGGGTGTCCTGTGGGGGGTGCGGTGCTGAACAGAGCAGGCAAGATGGAGTGAGGCAGGCAGGTAGGGTGGCCTGGCCAAGAGAGCGGGGAGGCAGAGGAACAGATCAATGGCAGCTGGGAGTCTGGGAGAGGGATGGCCAGGGATGGCTCTCAGGGGGTCCGACAGAGAGCTGACCTGGCAGGGAGGAGGGGCTGAGGGCTCAGGTCCCCCACCCCCTAGTGGCTGGCACAGCAGGGTCCCCAGGGAAGCCTGTTTGCTTTGTGCCTTTCTGTCGGAAGAGAGTCGGCTCCCTGAGACAATATCCATTTTTATATTTCTTGGAAATTTCACGGCATTCATTTCAGGGAAAATAAAAGCTGTCATTGCTGGAGAAATGATACCAATCAGGGCCTGAAAAGGCTGGAAAATTATCCTCCTGGAGACGGAATGTTGAGGGAAAAAATGCAGATTAAAAGCACAAAGAACCACTTTGCCACCGCCCTGCCCTCCCCTCCTCCCTTACGGAATCACCACATTTTACATAATTCCACCTCTCCTCAGTAGAATTAATTGGACCCAAGAAGAATGCGTGGGGCAGAGGAGGACCCTGGGATGGCCGGAGGTGGAGGCAGAGAGTATCCAGAGCAGTGGTATAGAGATGGATGGATGGACAGACACAGGAGAGGCAGCACGGGGGCAGAGCAGGCCACTCAGGGCCAGGGACCCAGGACCCAGGCTGCTGAAAAGCAGGGAGGAGACAAGGTGATGGGTCCTTTGAGCCCTTGTCTTGTCGGTGTTATCAGCTGGGGCTCCATGGCAGTCTTGGGCTGTCTCGCTGTTGAGGCCAGTCCTACAGGCTGTAACTGGCAGGTCTGGGAGCACTGGTGCCTTGCAGGGTCCTGTGCTAGGAAATGAGAAAGCAGAGAGACTCGAGAGACAGTAGCATTGGTCCAAGAAGCCCCGAGATCCCTGTGCCTCACATGGCCAGGGCCTGAGGGTACTGTGGTGAGCCAGGCAGAAGCGGACCCTGTTTCAGGGGCTGGGGGCCGTGGGAGGGAGGTCCCACATTAAAAAAGCAAGTTGTAAGGGAAAAAGGGGGGGGGTAACCCCCCCCCCCCCCCCCACCACCCCAGCCAGTCCCCTCCCTCCACCAGTCCACATGGCAGGGGCCTGAGGCCTACATCTGAGGACAAGGGCTGCTGGGCAGAGCAGCCTCCCTCCTTGTTCTCAGCGGGGAGGGGCTCACGCATGACTCTCCAGTCCTTTTCTCTCTTCCTGGCCAGGGACTTCCAGAGCAGTGGGGGCAGAGGCCAGCCAAGGATTGGGGGAAGGGTGCAGTTTCAGCCCTGAGGCCCCTTCCTGGTTGCATGGCCAACCAAAACCCCAGACGGCCTCCTGCGAGGCATGGGTAAGGTCAGGGCTAAGGGAGAAGACCAGAAAGACCACGTATTGAAGCCTGCTCAGTGCCAGGCACCTTGCCAGGAGCGTGCAGGAGCTATTTCAGCACACCCCATAGTCTTTCTGGGAGTTCTCCCTGGGCGGTCTCCAGTCCTGTGGGCTCGGCTGGGACAATCCACGCACCTCCTGATCTCCAGCTTGAGCCCTTTTCGGGCTGGCGGGAGTGGGGGCATCAGATCAAAGGGGAACCCTTTCCTGGGAATAGCAGGCGCCCTCACTCTTCCCGGGACACAGTTGTACCTGGAATCCCCGATCCCGGAGCCTGCGCAAGACCTTCGGGAGCGTGTCCCGCAGCCGCCGTCCCCGCCCCCGAGCTGCCACCGAGCTGACAGGTAGCTGGGATGAAGGGTGGAAGAAGGAGGGGGCGCGGGGGGCGGGCGGAGGAGGGTGGAGCCGCCGGCGCGCCCCCTCCCTCGGGGCCGGCGGGCTGCGCGGCGCGCCGGCAGAGGAGGCGGCGGGCGCACGGAGAGAGCTCCCGCCCGCCCGGCTCCGCTCCGGCTCTGGCTCCGGCTCCGGCCCGGGCTCGACCCGCTCAGTTCCAGCTCGGCCCGGGCGCGCACCTGCCGGGTAAGTGGCATCCGAGTCCGCTGCCGCCGCGGCCAGCAACGCGGCCACATCCGCCGCCGCCGCCGCCGCTGCGCCGAGCCTCCAGGCTTTGTCTGTGTCCTCGCAGCTCCGGCTCCGGCTGCGGCTGCGACTCCCGGGCTCGGCTCTCCGGCTCCGCGGACTGCGCGGCGAGGCTCTGCGCCCAGAGTATGGGGCGCTTGGGGTCAGCTCGCTCCGCGCCGGGGGTGAAACTTCACTCAAGTTTGGGTTCCGAGGAAAACCTGTTGAAGCCAGGAGTGGCCCAGGGCGGGGACGGAGGGGCGGGGGACGGAACCGGTTCTAGTTTCTTAAGGCCGTCGGGGTTTCTCTCCGATGCGGGGCCGGTTGGAGCGCACCGCTTGGGAAAGGGGCTGGTGGCATTATGGCCACCGAATAGAAGACGGGGCTGGGGGCGGCCCTACGGACATCCGCGAGGACAAAGTTTGTTTCTTTAGCCGCTTTCTTGAACGTCTGGTTCCAGGGCAGCTTCTGGGGCCGCGTAGACGCGCCCTTGACCGCACCTCCTTTCTCCAGTCTCCGTTTCCCCCCTCCCCCACACGGCCTTCGCCGTAGCAGGTCGCAGACGAGAAAGGCAAAGGGAAGAGAAACAGTCCTTCATTGAGGGCCTACTGTGTGCGAGGCCCCGTGCACGCTGCTCCCCTACTTTGTATCAGGGACCTCCCAAATATGCGGCAGGCATGTGTTTGCAGTGGGAGAGGAGTTAGGTTAAAAAAAAGGACGACACTGTGCGTGTGCGAGGTGGTGGCCACTCTGAGCCTTCCCCTGACTCATTCTTGAGTAGCTGGGGGAGGCCAGGCCCCAGACCCGCTAGCGGTTGGAGACACGGGGTGGCCTCCAGCCTCTGGACCTAGGCCTGCGCCCCTCCAGTCGTGCTTGTGGGCCCCGTCGGGGGCCCAGGGCCTCTCTGAACCTGCGTCTACCCTTCCCGCAGCTGCAGCCCGTGAGCCATGCGGAGGTTCGCCGGGAGGCCGACGGTCCGCGCATCCTGTAGCTGAGATCGCCGAGGGCTGCGTGGCGGGGCCAGCGGCACCATGGAGACCCCATATTCGATGACGGCTCACTACGACGAGTTCCAGGAGGTCAAATACGTGAGCCGGTGCGGCACGGGAGGAGCGCGCGGGGCCTCGCTGCCCCCCGGCTTCCCGCTGGGCGCGGGGCGCAGCGCCACCGGGGCCCGAGCGGGGCTGCCGCGCTGGAACCGGCGCGAGGTGTGCCTGCTGTCGGGACTGGTGTTCGCCGCCGGCCTCTGCGCCATCCTGGCCGCCATGCTGGCGCTCAAGTACCTGGGTCCCGGCGCCGCGGGCGGCGGCGGCGGCGCCTGCTCCGAGGGCTGCCCGGAGCGCAAGGCCTTCGCGCGCGCCGCCCGCTTCCTGGCCGCCAACCTGGACGCCAGCATAGACCCGTGCCAGGATTTCTACTCCTTCGCGTGCGGTGGCTGGCTGCGGCGCCACGCCATCCCCGACGACAAGCTCACCTACGGTACCATCGCTGCCATCGGCGAGCAGAACGAGGAGCGACTGCGGCGCCTGCTGGCGCGGCCCGGGGGTGGGCCGGGGGGTGCGGCCCAGCGCAAGGTGCGCGCCTTCTTCCGCTCGTGCCTCGACATGCGTGAGATCGAGCGGCTCGGCCCACGGCCCATGCTCGAAGTCATCGAGGACTGCGGGGGCTGGGACCTGGGCGGTGCCGCCGAGCGCCCGGGGGCCGCCGCGCTCTGGGACCTCAACCGGCTGCTGTACAAGGCCCAGGGCGTGTACAGCGCCGCCGCGCTCTTCTCGCTCACCGTCAGCCTGGACGACAGGAATTCCTCGCGCTACGTCATCCGCGTGAGTGCGTCCCCCTCCCCGGTCACCCCAGCAGCAGCCTGGGACCGGGGGCGCCGCCGCCCCGCTCGCGCGCCCCCAGCGCAAGGCGACCTATGCGTAAAGGGAGGGAGCGCAAGGGGAGGGGAGCGCGCACCCGCATAGCGCGGGAGGAGGGCGCGAGTAATTTCCCTCGGGTAATTGCCGTGCTTAGCGGAGCCGCGGGAGCCGCAATTTCCCAGTCCTGTGGCAGGCTGTGAGAGCACGCAAGGAGGGGTGTGCCAGTGGGCTCGGGCGGGCCAGAATGCCAGGGGCCTCGGCTCTCGGTGTGGGCTCCGAGAGTGCCCCGTACAGGTGGGGAAGGTTGAAGGCTTACAGAAGGAAGGGTGGGGGGACTGGGTCCTCCTCCGCTCCCCGAATCTCCAGGCGAGACTGATTAGGGGTGGAGGTTTCCACCAACTTCTCTGGGTGGAAGGAGGGCTAATGTGCTTTTGTGCTGCTCCTGGGGCTTGCGACAGTAGGTGTCTGCTACGTCCTCTGTTAGGGCATTTGGATAGAACTTCAGTCTGTGTGCAAGAGCCTGACATGTTGCCCGCTGATCTCTGACCTCTGACCCCCGTCACTCTCCCCAGATTGACCAGGATGGGCTCACTCTGCCGGAGAGGACCCTGTACTTAGCTCAGGATGAGGAGAGTGAGAAGGTGTGGGGGCATGGGGTGGGACTGCAGGGAAGGCCTGGGGCTCCAGGAGGGACGGACTAGGGCCTGACACGGACCCCCCCCCCCCACCCCGCGAAATGTCCCATCTTGGTGCAGATCCTGGCAGCATACCGGGTGTTCATGGAGCGCCTGCTCAGCCTACTGGGGGCCGATGCTGTGGAGCAGAAGGCACAGGAGATCCTGCAGCTGGAGCAGCGGCTGGCCAACGTGAGCGGGGGTGGGGGAGGGCTGCCATGGGCCCACATGAGTGGGGGGGGGCTGCCATGGGCTCACATGAGTGGGGGGGGCTGCCATGGGCCCACATGAGTGGGGGGGGCTGCCATGGGCCCACATGAGTGGGGGGGGGGCTGCCATGGGCCGAGGGATGGCCCTGTCAACTCCAATCTCCGCCTCCAGATCACAGTGTCAGAGTACGATGACCTCCGGCGGGATGTCAGCTCCATGTACAACAAGGTGACGCTGGGGCAGTTGCAGAAGATCACCCCTCACGTGAGTGCGGCCCGCCGCGGTGCGGAGGCATTGATGCTGGGACTCCAGGGCCGTTGTTCCCCAGGGTGGGGCGAGGCCTTCCACGGCCATGGATTCCTGTGTCCTCCCGTGCGTCTCCCGGACTCCCTCCCCGTCCTCTGTGCTCCCTGCAACACCCAGCCCTACTGTCCCCCACCCTCGGCCCCACAGCTGCAGTGGAAGTGGCTGCTGGACCAGATCTTCCAGGAGGACTTCTCGGAGGATGAGGAGGTGGTGCTGTTGGCCACAGACTACATGCAGCAGGTGTCCCAGCTCATCCGCTCCACACCCCGCAGGTACAGCTGCTGATCACCCCTCCACCTGCCCCTCCACATCCCTCACCCGCACCCCAGATGTGTCTGCTTGGTAAGGTTTGAATTCCCGTTTCACCTCCGTCCAGTAGCCACACTGGGGAGGCATGTGAAGAGCACTGGAATAGGAGTCCAGATCCCTAGGTGCAGAGGTGGCTCTCCCACCTTCTCTCTGGGACCCTGGGCAGGGCTTGTGAGCTCCCTGAGCTGCGGTTTCTTCATCTGGGGAGAGTGAGGCCGACTGAGTCCGGACTCCAGAAACGGAAGGTGTGGGTGCAGTTCTGCTGCCCCAGGGCCACCTTGGGGAGCGCCTCCCTGGTCTCTGCCCAGAGGCCCCCCAAGGCCAGTCCTGAGGCAGACAGTCACCCCGAGTGCCCACCCTCCTACTGCATAGCAGGTCGGCATCAGGCACTCGTCTCAGGGGCCAGAGATGTGTCCTGCTTCGTGTGGGCCCTTTTCCCTGACTGGGGCTCAGGCCACTCCAGGTTCCGGCTCCATGGATCTGGAGTGACCCCCCGCTCCTGCGCGGGTGCCGGGTGTAACCCCAGGCCGAGGGGTCTGGAGTGGCATGGCACGGAGCCCTTGGGTGGCCCTTGCGTATGAGCCTGTGTGGACACCCAGCCGTTTGCCCTGGCCCTCAGGATCCTGCACAACTACCTGGTGTGGCGCGTAGTGGTGGTCCTGAGTGAGCACCTGTCACCACCGTTCCGAGAGGCGCTGCACGAGCTGGCACGGGAGATGGAGGGCAGTGACAAGCCACAGGAGCTGGCCCGTGTCTGCCTGGGCCAGGCCAACCGCCACTTTGGCATGGCGCTTGGAGCTCTCTTTGTACATGAGCACTTCTCAGCTGCCAGCAAGGCCAAGGTCAGGCTGCCCTGGGCTTGGGGGTTGGGTGTGGGTGCAGGTGCTGGGCAGGGCGTAGAGTCCTCCCATGGCCTTGCGCTGAGAATGGGGAGCCCACATATTCCCTTGCAGATAGGGGCGCTCTGAAGCTCCAGACTTCTCACCAGGCCACCTCCCCCAGGAAGCCTACCTCATCTATCAGCCACAGGAGGGCTAGCCCCTCAGGCTCCTGCCCCCCCTTCTCTGCCATGCTCAGTAGATTGTTGCTGGGGCAGTTTGTGCTTCCAGACTGTGAGCTTTTTGTAAGGGGGGCCAGGCCTGGATCCCCACCTCCAAGGTCCCGCTTGGCGCTCAGGACCAAGCCTTAGGCCTGGGAAGTGGTACTGAATCAGTGGTATCCCTCGTGCCAGGTGCTGGGGGCCCAGAGTTAAGGCCTCCTGAGTTGACCCTTGATCCCTGACCCCTGGCCCTATAGGTGCAGCAGCTTGTGGAAGACATCAAGTACATCTTGGGCCGGCGCCTGGAGGAGTTGGACTGGATGGATGCTGAGACCAAGGCAGCTGCTCGGGCCAAGGTGAAGTGGACCCTTTCCCATCTGTAGATTCCACGAACACTTATGGAGTGCCTACTGCATGCCAGGCTCGAGTGACAGAAGAGGCGGAGATGCCCCTTGTGGAGCTGGCATCACCTGGTCTGGTCTCGCCTGTCCTTGAGCCCTGCCTCTAGACTACAGCCTCTCCCTTGGGGGACGGGGGGCTGTCTCCTGAGGCCCTGGCTGCCCTCTCGCCCGCAGCTCCAGTACATGATGGTGATGGTAGGCTACCCCGACTTCCTGCTCAAACCCGAGGCTGTGGACAAGGAGTACGAGGTTGGTCTGCCTCTGGCCCCACCCTGCCTAACCAGCTGGGCTTCTCCCGGCCTTTGGCCAAGACCCCCAGGGAGGCCCCCCACGACCAAAGAGAAGGAACCATGACCCTCGGCTGATGGCCCCTGGGGGGACGTGGGGCCCGCCCAGCGCTGGTCTGTCCATGCCCGTCGCCTGCCACTGAGCGCTGCCCATCCCCTGTGCAGTTTGAGGTCCACGAGAAGACCTACTTCAAGAACATCTTGAACAGCATCCGCTTCAGCATCCAGCTCTCAGTCAAGAAGATCCGGCAGGAGGTGGACAAATCCACGTGGGTGCCTGGCCCAGAGCGGGTCGAGTCAGGGAGGGAGGTTCCATGGGGAGAGGCTCCTTAGCCAAGGCCAGGAGGCTGGGAGCGGGCGGGTGGAGGGGGGGGGGGGGCAAACCGCCTCAAAGTCATGCTGGTGCAGAGGTCATGGGGCCCGGGCGGGTGGTGGTGGGGGCCGCGAGGGTGGGGGCTCAGCCTAGAGGAGGCGCGGGGCGTGGCCACAGGCTGCGTCACTAGGGTAGCTTTTAAGGAGGAGGGGGCTGGGAGGTGGGGGGGGGAGCGTGGGTCTCCCTAGCTGACCCCCACCTCCCTCCACAGGTGGCTGCTCCCACCACAGGCCCTCAATGCCTACTATCTACCCAACAAGAACCAGATGGGTAAGGGGGCGTGCCCCACAAGGGGCGGGGCCTGGAGGCGGGGCCAGTCTCCTGCTGACCACGCCCTCTCTGTAGTGTTCCCGGCAGGTATTCTGCAGCCCACGCTCTATGACCCTGACTTTCCACAGTGAGTACCCAACCCAGCATGAGCCAGAGCCAGCTCTGCAGCCCTGTCTGCTGGGTGCATGAAAGCTGCCGGGACTGTCCCGATCCAGGCTGGGCCCAGGGGTCATGACAGTGGCAGATCCTGGATCCCCATAGTCTTACCTCATCCTTGATTATTTAGAAAAATGTGTAGGTTTTTTTTCTTTCTTTCTTTCTTTTAAATGTCCTGAGTTCCCCCTTACCTGGTTTGAGGCTTCTTTAGGGGTTTCAAAAGTGGCTTAGTGATGAGGAAACAGGCCAAATCCAAGGTGGGGTGCCTCAGTTTCCCTCATGTCTTCGTCCAACCTGGTCTCTTCCCCTGTCCCAGCTCTGTTAGAGGTTATTTCCTACAGAGCAGCTGCAAAGGTATTGTTGGCCCCTTTTACATGTTGTATGAGGACTCTAAGGCACGAGTGCCCCAAGACCGTGGGGACACCACTGTGGCCTCCCTAGGCCACCTCTGGCTTGACCGGGGCCTTCCAGGGCCCAGGCAGCAGCGTGGAGCTCTCGGAGGGCGGGTGAGGCTGGGGCCTGACGCTGCTGCCGTGGGCCCAGGTCTTTGAACTACGGGGGCATCGGCACCATCATTGGACATGAGCTGACCCACGGCTATGACGACTGGGGTGAGGCCCGAGGGTGGCCAGAGGGGGTGTCGGGGGAAGGGAAAGGCAGACAGCGGGGGGCAAGGCGATGCCGGGTGGATTGAGACCCCACAGCCCCCCTGTCCCCATCGGCCGGTGGGTGGGAGAGGGGGCTTCGGGCATGAGAGTCCGTCTCCACCACTCTGCCTGCTGCCCACAGGGGGCCAGTATGATCGCTCAGGCAACCTGCTGCACTGGTGGACGGAGGCCTCCTACAGCCGCTTCTTGCGCAAGGCGGAGTGCATCGTGCACCTGTATGACAACTTCACCGTCTACAACCAGCGCGTAAGATGCCCTTGCTGCCCCTCAGGCCCGGCTGGGCGTGGACGAGGAGCCTGCGTGCCCATGTGTTCACACATGTGCCCAGGGCCCAGCTCACATGCCCAGGGTGTGCGTGCACACTCACGTGGGTGCGTGGAGGAGTTCACGCAGACTCATATGAGGCACGAGGGGGTCGGGGCCGCATCTAAATCCTCTGGGAAAGGGAAGGGGAGTGTGGGCGGGGGCCCAGGGTGGCAAGGCCTGAGGAAGGCCAGTGGGCGGCAGACGGACCCCGGCCCCTTCCCTTCTCGGCAGGTGAACGGGAAGCACACACTTGGTGAGAACATCGCGGACATGGGCGGCCTCAAGCTGGCCTATTATGTGAGCTGCCCCCGCCTGGCCCTTCGTTCCTGTGGGGGGAAGGATGGGGGCTGATGAGGACTCCACGAGGGACGTGGGCACCCCAGCCTCCCCATCACATGGCGCTTTGGCTTGGGGGAGCGGGGGCCTGTGACTGGCACAGGGTCCACTGGAAAAGGAGGGACTCCCAGGCTGCTTTGGGGAGAGCAAGGAGGGCTGCCTGGGGTTAGCCTTCCCAGGAGGGAGCACAGCTCAGGAAAGGCGGAAGGCAGGGAGCCTGGGGCTTGGCATGGTGGGTGGTGTGCAGAACAGGGGCCGGTGAGGGGCTGACTGGGTGGAGGGTGAGTCAGGTCACCGCACTGGGGGCACCGCAGCTCCACACTGTCACCCCCAGGCCTATCAGAAGTGGGTGCGGGAGCACGGCCCGGAGCACCCGCTGCACCGGCTCAAGTACACGCACAACCAGCTCTTCTTCATTGCCTTTGCCCAGGTGGGCCAGGTGGGGGCCAGGTGGGGGGTGGGCAGGGGTGGGGACATAGCTCTCGGCCTGCCTCTCATCAGCCACCCTCAGAGGCAATGGTCCCATGGGTTCTGATGAGGGCTCAAGGCCTAGTGTGCTGGGGTGGGGGGAGGTTTGCAAGGCTTGCTCAATGGACTCCTTGGCTTCAATTTTCCCTCTCCTCCCCTCCCCTCCCCGCCATGGGGCCCAGAACTGGTGCATCAAGCGGCGGTCACAGTCCATCTACCTGCAGGTGCTGACCGACAAGCACGCACCTGAGCACTACAGGTGGGCCTGCCTGCCTGGGCCTCATCCCCTTGTGTCTGGGGTGGGAGCAGGTGGGGATGGGGAGGGGCAGCTGGGGGGTAGTGGCCGTTGGAACCCACACCTGCTGGGTCTCTCCTCCTGCCTGCCCCAGGGTGCTGGGCAGCGTGTCCCAGTTCGAGGAGTTTGGCCGGGCCTTCCATTGCCCCAAGGACTCACCCATGAACCCTGCCCACAAGTGCTCTGTGTGGTGAGCCTGGCCATCGGCCCGCACGCCCTCACCACCCGCCCTGCACGAATTGCCTCCCTGCCAGCTGCCGGGGCAGGCATGGACCCGGCACTGGTCTGCTCTGGGCGCCACCCACCTTAAGGCCTCCAGGACCTGGCCTTCTTGCTGTCCCTCACTTCCGGAGGGGCCCGGAGCAGGGATGGGGCTGGGCTCCAGGAGGCCGTGGGGGTGAGATGCTGGGGTCCCCAGTCTTGGCTCTAAGGAGCCAGACCCCCTGGCCAGGGTGGATTGTACAGGCCCCACCTTCAGTCTGTTCTTGCTGCTAAGTCTGGTCAATAAACTGCTGTACCGTTGTCTTGGTTTCTTCAGGGGCCTCCGGAGCAGGTAGGGCTGAAGGGGTCCCTTTGTGGGGAAGCTCAGGCCCTCAGCACCGCGGGGACCCTAGAGAAGACCTTCTCGTCCCTTCCTGTCCCCCCTCCCTGGCTCTGCTGTCTCTCCCACCAACCACCTGCTCCTCCCTCCCCCAGAGTCCCGCCTAGGCTCCTGTCCAGCTCCAGACCAGGCTCGTGGGGGCCAGAACACCAAGCCCGCTGGTCTGTGCTCCAGCATGACACTGGGACTCACTTCCCCTCAAAGTGTAGATATCACAGGCCAGGCCTTGGGCTCAGCGTGTCCAAGAAAGAGGAGCTATGAGACACGCTTACGTGGAGGTAGGGGCCACTCTGTACATACAACACTGAGTCGTGCTCTCCGGTCTGGAGTGGACGCTCCAGGGATGAGAGAAAGAGAAGAGCTGTCAGGGGCTGGCCTGTGACATGGCCGTGAGGCTCTAGGCCCCGCCCATGGTGGGAGGGGGAGGAGGGAGGGCTGCCCCATCACACACAGGATGGTGGGGTGCGGGGAGAAGGTCACATGGGGCAGCCCCACTGGGGGATCCAGGTGCCTGCAGTGAGTGGGGGACCGTGGGCCTCCTGCCTTTCCTCCTCTAGTCTGTTTCTCTCACTTTAGGGACAGCCTAGAGGGGGCGCCCCTCCCTGGCTGTGCCCGGCGTGGCCTATCCCCATCTCCCACCGCAGTGGAGAATCTCTTGCCAGCCCAGCTCCTGTCATGCTCAGAGAACAGCCATCCCCATCTCGGCCTTGAGTGACATTTAAAAAGTTCCTTTTATCTGAGCCTCGGGCACACCACCCCTGGGGAATGAGAGACAGAAAATGCACGTGCCACAGCTGACGGAGGCAGAGTAGAGGGGCGGGCGTTGTGTGGCCCTGGGGAGGGCTCTGCGGAGAAGTGGCAGGAACTTTGAAGGACCCCATAGGAAGAGCCAAGTTCCCCCACGGGGCAGGGACTCTTCAGGAGATGAGCAGGGCAGAGCACCCTTCAAAGGTGGAGGTGGGGTGTGCAGGGAGTAGGGGTCGGGTAGAGGAGCCGTGATTATGGACCTACCTCCAAATTCCCCTCCAAGCCCCTCGCCCCCTGGCCTGGGCATGTGTATACCATATCCCTCAGCAGCTGGCACGCTACAATGTGCCTCTGGTGGCTGGCACAGCCAGCCAGTTCGCTCCTTGCCACCCACTTGGGTGGGGCCTGGTGTCTGGGACCCTCCACACCCCGTGCCCAGCCCATCCATCTGACCTGGGATCCTGGCTGGAATCGGAGTCCCCAGGCCCAGCCCTTTTGCCCCCTGTGCCCCGGTGGCTCTTTAGTTCCCCAGCTCCACTCAAGACTAAGCCTTCCTGTCTCCCATCCAGCTCAGGGGAGGTCTGGGGTGGACGGAGCCTAGGGGGTGAGACCTCCCCATTCTGTCTGTGCCCTGCTGAGGGAGCCAGAGGGACTTGGGCGTGGCGGGGGCGGGGGGGGGCGGGGTGGGGATGGTGGGCCCCCGGGGAGAGGACGAGTTTCCTGGCCTGGAGACTGGTCCAGTGGGAAGCCTGTGGGACTTGGCTGCTGGCCGGGGGCCTCAAACCCAGTGTGCATTCCAGCCAAGGCGCGCCCACCCTGCGGGCGGGACCGTGGGCCGCCAGGCCTTGAAGCTCCTTACCGGGCTACCTGCGGAGACGTCGCTGCTACCTGGGGCTTCGGGGCTTCACAGCCCTTCAGGGAGAACTGAGGGAGATCATCAGGTCAGAGGGAGCTCGAGCCAAGGGCACCCCAAGGACAGAGTCCTGGTGCTTGGATGGGGCCCATGAACTCCAGACACAGCCACGAAACCCAGGGCCACGGTGTGGCCCAGCCTGGCACAAACGTGACACTGTGTGTCACCCGCTGCTTCCCAAACTGCTTTTCCAGACACACCCTAAGAGCATCCTCACTGCAGCCCACTGAGGTGCCAGGGTGACAGGAACAGGGAAACCGAGGGGAGCCACGGGCCCTGCCTAAGGGCACGGCGCACACGTTCGCTGACGGGCACCACTCAGCCGCCACGTCCTCTTGAGCTCTGGGCGTCCGTCCTATACTCGGTGCCAGCTGTCTGAGCGTCCTGTTAGGGAACCATGCACGTGGTGTAGATGCTGGCCACTCGTGGTCTGCTGGCCCCTGTGCCAGCGACTCTACTGAGGAGGCCGGCAAGGTCGGCACAGCTGCCCACCCAGCCTCAGTTTCCCCGTCTTAAGTGAAGGCCGTGAGTGCCGAGAAGGCCCCTTGGGCAGCCGTGGGACGGGTTGTGGTAGGGCTGGCCCCAGCCGTCCCCTGGGGAGTGAGGGCGTCCTCTGAGCACAGCTCGCTGGGATGACGGAAAGCAGTCTTCAGCCAAGCAGTTAATAGCAGGGAAAGAGCTTTCAGGCGTCCACCTCGCGCCCGCGTGCAGAGCGCCTTGTGGTTCCTGGTGCGGCTCTGGTTGTGCCATCCGTGGCTTTGAGACCTTGAGCCCAGGGGTCACTGCTGGGTGGCCTTGGCAAGTGACTCACCCTCTCTGGGTCCCGGGACCATCACCGGCAGCCCCGGGGGAGTGTGTGTGCCAGGGGCCGGCCTGCCTGCGATGGATTGATGTGAGCCGCCCTTCCCCTCCTCCCCGCCCAAGCTGAGGCCTGCACGGCCGCTGCCCCAGCAGGCTCGGCCCGACTCCGAGACCTCAGGTCAAGGATGCCGGGAGCACCCTCCGTCTGGGGCCCCCTGGGTGCCAGCTCGGTACAGATCCGGGGAGGACTAGGAGCCAGCTGGAGAGGTGTGCCCGAGCCTCCCTGCCTAGGGTCTCAGAGAGAACGGGGGGGTCGGCAGCCCCGGGATTTCTGTGGCACCCAGGAGGGGGCACAGGGCTCCTGGTGCCACTGACCAGCCATAAGCCCCGGGCCTTTCTAAACAGCTCAGTGGAACCAGATTCAAGTTTCTGCCATTCCTGTGGCTGCTTCTGTGCCAACTCCAGATGCCTGGTGCTCTGGGGACCCTGGGGCCCCCGCTTGTGAAGTACCCTAGATGCGATATTTTTTTATTTTATTTATTTGTAAATGTTTATTTTCTTAAATTTTTTAATTTTTTTAAAGAGTTTAGAAGCTTTTTTTTAAAAAAAGTTTTAACGTTTATTTACTTTTGAGACAGAGAGAGACAGAGCATGAATGGGGGAGGGGCAGAGAGAGAGAGAGACACAGAATCGGAAGCAGGCTCCAGGCTCTGAGCCATCAGCCCAGAGCCCGACGCAGGGCTCGAACTCACGGACCGCGAGATCGTGACCTGAGCTGAAGTCGGAGGCTTAACCGACTGAGCCACCCAGGTGCTCCAAGATGCAATATTTTTAAATGGCTTGAGCTCCTATGCCAAAAATGTTTGGAAAGTCCAGGGTCTTCCATATGCAAATAGCTCTGGGGGTATGTTCTCAGGGGGATTAGGCCTCTCCTCATGCCTCCTTTCCCACCCTGACGCCCCCTATGCCGGGCTGCCCCCTGTCCCTTCCTTCCCCAGGGACCTCCCACATGGAACTGGGTAGAGTCACAGACTTTACTGAAGGTTTGGGGGGGGCAGAGGGGCCCTCTCTGTGCCTCCTCTCCTTTCTCCCCTTCTGGATGTCTCCGCCCTCCCTCCAAGTGACCTGAGAAACCTACTTCCTCTTGATTGATTAAAAAGAGCATTTTCCCCTTCCCTCTGCTGGCTCCAGGCTGGCCTAGAGGCCCAGCACAGTCTGTAGCCCTGTGACTGTCCCCTCCGGCCACCCAGCAGCAGGACGGGGTGGTGGGGGGAGGGCAGGGTGCACCAGTCCCACTGCCCTACCCCTGCCTCCATCCCACAGTTTCTGCGCGACCCTGGACGACTCGAATTTGGACGGCACATCACTGAGCCAAGTCTGTCCGGATCTGAGCAGAGCCTCTCCTGTGCAGCCTTCACCCGGTCACTGGCGTCGCCTGCAAAGCTGCCAGGGATGGGGACCGCCAGATCCCAAGCCCCCTTCCCTTTGGGGAAAACTAGCTGGGCACTGGCCTAGCCTTTCCTGCAGAGTCCTTCTAATGAACTGGACTCCCCCCACCCCGTGTCCTGGCAGGGTCCCTGTTCTGGGACTGCTCCGGCCACAGGGCTCCCCTCTTGCCCTCCCTGTCACCCCACGCCGGGCTGGAGGTGCCCAGAGGGCCGCCTGGGCACACGGCTCAGCCCCCAGGCCCCAGGCCCTTGGAGCAGCCCGGCATGAGCTCATCAGGTCGGAGGGGAGTGAGGCGGTGCCTGTTCTCCCACCTCAGCGGCCGCCCGCCTGGAAGCCTCTGGCGGTGGCTCAGGCTGATTCATTGGGCGGCAGGCAGCTCAAGTCCCAGAGCCACTGTCACATGGTGCCGTTAAGCCGCATCTCTCCTTGTCTGTAGTTTGCATAAATAATAAAAAAATCCCTCCCACCTTCCTGCGGGACCAAAACGTTGCCGGGACTGCTGACGGGGATCTGCATGGGGAGGTCTGAACGTGGCCACTTCTCTCTCACCCGAGGAGCCCAGGGCAGGGAGGGAGGGGCGTGCCTGACGGAACTTGCAACGCTGATGAGCGAAGAAAGGGCAAGGTCAGGGTGCCCGGGGCCTGGATGCCTCCCGGCGGAGGGTGGACGGGG
>NW_026057584.1:7646678-7651619 GCF_023721935.1 Panthera uncia
AGGAGGGCGGCCGTCTCCTCCCGGGGGGGCAGTGGAGGAGACACACAGTTGGTCCCTAGGCACTGTGCCCAGCACGTTGGCACAGACCGGGCTCCCCCAGCAACAAGGTTACACCAAGGGGAGCTTCGGCTGCCTGTCGTCAGTGCTCTGGCCCGGCGTGTGTGCTGGTAACAAATGCCGAAGTTCTGTTCAGCCGGAGTAAGCAGGCCCTGGGGCCACTTTAGATCAGAGGGTGCAATTTAAAATCCTGCACAGCTTCCTGGAGGCCTCCAGAGGCCCCGCCGGGAGGCAGGAATCGGGGGTGTCAGCCTCACAGGGCAACAGCCTGTCATGTAGATGCTGACCAGGTGGGGAGACCTGCTTCTGGAACGGGGGTGGTGGGGGCTGGCTAACCGCATCAGATGGTAATGTCAGCCTCAAGGGCAGGACGAGGGCGCATCTGGCATCCCGTCTGAGGCCTCCCGAGAGACAGCATGCCTGTTTTTCCCCATCGTGACACATCCCGTATCAGCCCCCTGAGCCGGGTTGGGCCAGGTGCAGGGACAGGGGCTCAAGGGGACTCCATGAGCTGGGGGCCCTGGGTCTAGAGGAGACTGGACCTGTGGTGCCCTCCAGACCCTGTCTGAGCCCCGGAAATGCTGACACACCCGCGGCCAAAGGGAGCTGTTTGGCCTGAGTCCTATCCGGGGTCCCAGCCTGCCTGGCCCCCCATCTGGATCTCAGGGCATCAGGTTAAAGGGACACTGAGTCCTCCTGAGTGTCTACGGTATGTTGGGCCCTAATATGCTTTATCTCCTTTGGGGACTTGCCGTGACCCTGGGCAGGGGGCACCCTAAACGGGAGTCCGGACGTTCATATTTAATATCCAGCTCCATGCTGGCACCTTTCCCCCGTCAGCGGGGCGTCCACCCCCGACATGGAAGAGAACGAGGGTGTCCAGTGAGGGACACCCTCTCCCCGTTTGCTCACTTCCAGTGGATTGTGATGTGTGAGAGTTTAGTGTGTCTGCCCAAGTGGATTTAGGGATAAGATGATCTAGTTTTAAACAAACGAATCCCCCACAACAATCAAGTAGCTTCCGAAAGAGCCCTGTAAAGACACAGCCAGTAACACCGATAATCCACACGAGGTAAGGGACCGCAGACGCGACCGTCCTCTCTCCTGATACGTGCTCATCATCACCCACGGTGCACACCTGATGGGAAATCAGCCCCAAATATAAAAACTAAACAAAACCAAACTGTCTGAAACAACTCTGCCCCCGTCGTTACTGGTGAAGCTTTGCCCCAAGCGACTGGTGCCCTGAGACACGACTCAATAGAGCACGAAATCCTTATGGACAAGCAAGGTATCTAAAAACGAAGCTTTCAGAACGTGGAGACAAGCCCCCGCAATGCTTTTCCCAGCGATGTTTAAAGTTATGTGCTTTTCAACTCAGTACTTTTTTGATATTTCCCTAAGCAATGATAAATATTTGGAAAGCTCTTTTAAAGTTTCTTGCATAATAGCATGAGACAAAAAACACCTACCACCAGGCAAACACTTATTTTTTTTTCTGCCGCAGTAAAAATGGCAGAAACAATGAACAGAAAATGATCTGTCGACACACCGAAAGGCATTTCTTTGTCAGCAAATACTGTCGGAAGATGTAGAGAAAACACTACCACAGATTGGAAGGATGTGTTAGCGCAAATTACCCAGTGTGGGAGGTTTACCGTGTGGTTTTTTTACACATCTCAGCTTAAGGTATTTGCTTGGGTTCTGTTTCAATAATGAAATACACAAACCACTTTGTGTGTGTGTGTGTGTGTGTGTGTGTGTGTGAGAAAGAGAGAGAGAGAGAGAGAGAGAGAGTCAGGAAAGGAAAGACAGAGTAGAGAAGATATATGAATGCCTTGTTTCATAAGAACAATTGCACACAGGGAAAACTGTCAGGCACCCACTGATGGATCAGCTACTGAGAAAGGATTTTTTTAAAGGATTCTGGATGAGGAAAAAGTGTCGAGGGAGCTGTACCTACAAAACTCACTGGCCTACCTTGTCAAACCACTGCAGGGAAGAGCTAGAAGCCCAAGGGCACAGGAGCCCTCCGTGGTGTTAACTTTAAAAAAATCAAGATTTTTGGGGCACCTGGGTGGCTCAGTCAGTTAAGCCTCTGACTTCAGCTCAGGTCATGATCTCACGGTCCATAGGTTCGAGCCCCTCGTCGGGCTCTGTGCTGACAGCTCAGAGCCCGGAGCCTGCTTCTGATTCTGTGTCCCCCTCCCTCACTCATGCTCTGTCTCTGTCTCTCTCTCTCTCTCTCTCTCTCAAAAATAAATAAATATTTTAAAAAAGTTAAACAAAAACCAAGGTTGTTCTAGTAAAGCAGAATCTTTACGATACTTGGTAATAAAATCGGGTGTGACCAGGAAAGTTTCCAGGCCACACAAAGAATGGGAAAGGGCTGTTGTGAATTCCCCCTCTCTTTCCTCCTACCTTTCCCTCCTTCTTAAAGACTGGGGTGCTGACATTTCTTGAGGAGACGAGAGCTATCAGTTTTAGGCACCCAGTAAATTATTGAAAAAACAGATTCACCTTCCCTGGTGAACATCTTCCAGGGAAAGACGTTAAAACAAATGTTTGAAAATGTTTCCATGGACACGTGATTTTGTGGCTAACAATGTGTTTGACCCACAAAACCTACACATTAAAAAAAAAAAAAAAGAACTTGGAAGCTGTCTGTTTTTAAAAAATTTAAATGTAATTTACCCACCGTAAAATTCATTCTTTTCAAGTGTCTGATTCAGTGGTTTCTAGAATACCCAAAATGGTGCAACAATTACCACTCAATCCAGAATAACCTGTTTTTCAAACCTGTAGAGTTTTAAATTTTTTAATCTTATTTATTTTTTTAAGTAAACTCTACCCCTAACATGGGGTTTGAACTCTTGACCCTGAAATCAAGAGTCACACGTTCTACTGACCGAGCCAGCCAGGGGCCTCTAAACCTGCAGAGTTTTAAAATGTAGAGTTTCCTTGGGTTTGGAACCCATTTATGAAGTATAAACACGCAGCACCTCTCCATTGGCTTGTAAAACCAACTAACTGATAACAGGGAAGACAAATAGAGCAGCTGGATTTTTACTCTTTGCCTAATTGGTGGATGGAGTTTAAAGATGAACAGGATTGGGGCGCCTGGGTGGCTCAGTTGGTCGAGTGTCCGACATCGGCTCAGGTCATGATCTCGCGGTTCGTGGGTTCGAGCCCGGAGTCGGGCTCTCTGCTGACAGCTCGGAGCCTGGAGCCTGCTTCGGATTCTGAGTCTCCCTCTCTCTCTGTTCCTCCCCTGCTCGAGCTCTCTCTCTCTCTCTCTCTCAAAAACAAATAAAGATTAAAAAAAATAAAAAAAACCATGAATATGATGGTTTAGGAAGCCTAGCTAATGATGCCCTTTTCCCATTCAGCTCCCATATTTTTGTGACAGCCACTAAAATCCAAAATTGAAATAAACTGCCCTGAGGGCCATGCCTTCAAATTGATGTTTTACAGTGTGAGATCAAGATTTTAGTAAATAAGAATTATAACACTCAGTGTGATGACAGACGGTACCTAGACTTACTGTGGTGACCATTTCTTATCGTACATCTATATCTAATCACTGTGTTGTCCACCTGAAATGAATACAATTTTGTATGTCAGTTACTCTTCAATTAAGTTTTTTTCATGTTTATTTATCTTTTAGAGAGAGAGCGAGCAAGACAGTGCACATGTGTACGCAAGCAAGGGGAGGGCAGAGAGAAAGGAAGGGAGAATCCCCAGCAGGCTCCGCACTGTCAGCACAGAGCCTGATGGGGGCCTCGAACTCATGAACCGCAAGATGATGACCTGAGCCGAAATCGAGAGTCAAACGCTCAACTGACTGAGCCACCCAGGTGCCCCAAATAAGATTCTTATCCCTGAAATAATCAGAGTGTTATTTTCCAAGAGTCAGGTCACATTATGCCCCTGCTAAAAGCCTTCCAATTTACATACCACACCTTGGGTAAAGTTCAAACTCCCCACCCACCTGCTCCCGTCTCTTATCCCTCAGGTTTTACCCCCTACCCCACTCACCCCAACTCTGGTCCAGCTAGTGCTGGAATAGCACTTGCTGATTGCTGCCTCAGGGCCCTTGCACGGCTGTTCCTTCTGCATTGCTCACGCCCTCACTTCCTTGTCTTGGCTCCACTGTCTGCTCCTCAGGCAGCCAGCCCCTCCCTGACCTACTGATCTGGATTATCCACCACGTCCCCTCGCTCACAGCCATACTAAGGATTTTTCTCTCTAGAACACATCACTACCGGCATTAGACTGTATTATAACGGTTTATTTGATTATTGCTTTGTCTGTCAGTAGACAAGAGGCCCCCGGGCAGGGGAAATGGGATCTCATCTCTTCACAGATCTAGGCCCGTCACCCAGATGGCCGCCTGGAGGGGGCAAGGGTTGCTCTGGGGCCGCCTGCCTCCACCGATCCTTGGGTCTCCCAGTCTGGGATGGTCACTGAGGGGGTGAACATCAGTACCTAACTGACTTGGGACAAGTCTCTCCATTCTGTGTCACCATCTGCTCTCTGTGTAGTAGGACCGCTGGGCTCCCTAGGAGGTGCCCCTGGAGGACTGTACCGCGTCCTGGCCCCAGCAGCCTCCTCAGCCAGCAAGGTGCCTGCAGGCCCAGGTGCGGGGTGACAGGAAACCACCCTTTTCCGGGAGCCCCGACGTGCCTGAATCCTCGGTGCTGTGAAGACCGAAGTGAAGAAGCAGGCGTGGCGAGGGGTCTGGGCAAAGTTGTAGCCTGCTGGGGGGGGGGGGGGGGGGGCCGGGGGGGGGGCCCCCCCGGCCCCCCCCGGGGGGTTATCGGGGGGGGGCCCCCGGGCCTCGGGCCCCCCGCCCTCCCCCCCCCCCGGGGGGGGGGGGGGGGG